>NC_092878.1:91665199-91977699 GCF_028372415.1 Notamacropus eugenii
GCAGCCAACAATATGCCTTCCTTATGAAAGGTACCTGAAACAAACTTGAAACCACCATTCTATTCCTATATAAAACCGTATCTGGAACGTGTCATTGTGATTATTGACAACTCAATATGTATTTTCAATAGTCTCTGCATAGATGACACTTTTGGTGAGGTCTATTAATCTATAAAGTAATCCTGTTACCAACATAAAAAAAATGCCACAGTGTCAAGTCACATGTTTTGGTGCCATTCATTTGCTTCTCTTGAAACAATGACAACCAAGAATTTTTTAAAATACAGTCTATGCTTCTCTTGATTATCATATTGTTACACTGCTATTTCCCATATAATAAAGTATACCATTTGTCATTAATAGTGCATGCTTGCATGCTTAAGGAAAATGTTAGTTCAAGTTCTGCCCGTACGTGTGACCCTTGGAAAGTTATTTCTCAGCCTCTTCTCCTTTGGCAAGTTAACCTCTCTCCATCTCAAATCCTCATTTATAAAATGGAGCTAGTAACAGCATGTGTCTCACAGTGATGTAAAATGCTTTTGCAAACCCCAAAGTGCTATATGTTATCTACTATCATTTTTGTGTATTTATTTGTATATAAGCTTTATTTCCCTCTACACAACCAAAGACTGTGAATTTCTTAAGGGCTCTTCAACATCTGTCATCATTCACGTTTAATTAATTATCATACCACAAAGCAAAATGATGCATAAAATTATTTGTAAAAGCACTATCAAATTTCAATAAAACTGTGCAAAACATTTATTTCATTCACTTGACTGAAAGAAATTATTCTACATGGATATTATATTTGAATGTATAAACAAGTAGCTAAGCAGCTAAGCCATTTGAGGCTCTTTCTGCTTTATATTCCCCAAGGAATGTCTGATAGCACTGAAAAAGGGGAAACTGTTAAAAAACTGACATGCAAGACTATATGCCTTTTTCTGCATGCCACAAATTATCTTCTAGCTGACTGTCTGGACCTGTGATTCTACTGGTGTAAGGAAGCTGGGTGAGAGAACCTTTTCTACCAGAGTTGAATGCTTTCCAACTTGGGAGGATTTCATGAGGGACCTGAGAAGTTTGATTTATACCAGGTTACACAGCCAGTATGTGTCAGAAGGTAGAACCTCAATGCAGTTCTTATTAACTCTAATATGAGTCTTCTGTGGGGATAGCTAGGTGGTGTAGTGGATAGAGCACCAATGCAGGAGTCAGGAGGACCTGAGTTCAAATCTCACCTCAGATACTTGACACTCACTAGCTGTGTGACCTTGGGCAAGTCACTTAACCCCAATTGCCTCATCCTAGGTCATCTCCAGTCATCCTGATGAATATCTGGTCACTGGATTCAGACGGCTCTGGAGAAGAGTGAGGCTAGTGACCCGCACAGCCCTCCCTTACTCAAAACAAAGTCAAGTGCAAGTCATGTCATTATTTCTCTGATGGCATGGTCTTCCTTCAGCAACAAAGGATGAACATACACCAGTCTTCTGTATACTATGCCACGCTACTTCTTGGCATTTACTTAGATACACATATATAATATGTAATAATATAATATCTAATCTATACTAGATAGATTATATCTATATATTATATACCATATCTATATATTACATACTATATTGATATAGATATTAATATTAATATATCAATATGTGCACATATATCTCTGAATATGTAATTCTATTTATATGCACATATGCAAATTATATGTAATATATTATAAATTTATGTGATTTTGCTTATAATTTCTTATAATTCATATAATATAAATAAGAACTTAAACATTTTGATTGGTTTTCATTCCTTCAGCCCTTTTGGAAAAAATTTTACTCTTCAACAAATATGATAACCATATGTTTTAGTATACCATGAGCTGTTTTATTAAAACCATAAATAGAAAATAAACTAATCCTAAGCATGCCCTCGTGGAATTAGTGAGGTATAGTTACCATATTGCAATTGCATTGACCAATGTTTGAACTCCCAGTGCAATAGAACATTCATGTATAAATCACATTTCCCTTAAAAAATGCAGTGTAGAGTAAGGGAAGGTTTTACAAACTCCCATTTACCCCTTTTAACAGCTATAGATCATATATTACATTTGAAATGCAATCAAGGAATGGAAAATTATACTTGGATGAAGTGCTTTCAGATTTTGAAACCTATAGTCTAAAGAATTTATATCCTAATATAACATTTTAATAATAATAGCAGATCTCAAGAA
This sequence comes from Notamacropus eugenii, assembly GCF_028372415.1. Lineage (NCBI taxonomy): Eukaryota > Metazoa > Chordata > Mammalia > Diprotodontia > Macropodidae > Notamacropus > Notamacropus eugenii. Next base: position 91,667,439 of record NC_092878.1, read on the forward strand.
TGTGTCTTAACAGTGAAATCATAATTAGAACTAGAAAAAGGACAGTTTTTAAGAAAAGTATATTTAAAAACAAAGCATATATATCAAGGAAAATGTTTTGATTCAACTCATGCCAATTCACTATAGAATGTACAAGAATCTTCATTTTCCACATGGCTTACGGCCCTACAAGGCAAATTGACATTTATAGGTAAATTTTGTCTTCAGTTTCAATGTGCAAACACAAATGACAATTATTGAAACCTGCTGCAAAATGGATAATGGATAAAAATGGATCATTCAAAGCAACATTCTGAAATATCACACTGGCAAAAATGAACATGGTCAAAATTCACTCATTCACTGCCTACATGGAAACTTCATTTCAAAAGAGAAGAGGAAAGATGAGAGATAAACCCATGTTTATTCTTCCAATACCCATGCTGTGCCTTTCTTATCAGACTGGACAAACAAAACATATATGTAACAATACCTTTGCTACAATTGGGGGGTGGGGGGATGGTGGTTGGAAACCCCCTTCAGCGGTATCAGAGTACTATTAAGAGGCTTTGAGTTTGGACTAGTGTTGATGTAGGCACCCTTGAACCTGGAAGGCACTTTAAAATAGCAGCATTTCAAAGGAAGCAAGGGCTTCACATCTGTAAGTATTTTTTTAACTTATAACCAAAGCCTTTCAGAATTCAAAAAATATGTCTTTGACACATAGGCAATAGAATTCTATCTCTTTTTCTACAACCCCTCACCATGCTGTGTAGACAACAAAAGGCTAACCTCCCTCTTCCTTGGCCAACTTACTGGGTCAGCTCCCTGAAGAGCAGGACTGCCGAGGGAGTTCAAAGTGGTTCTTGGATCATTGTTGACTTGGAAGAGGAAATGTGAGTCTCATTGAAGCAAAACATCGGTTTTCTCTTTTACTGCTTGTAGGTACCAGAGCCTTTAATTATTCAACTAGTGCCCAGTTATTCACAGTGTTACTGTCATATCCATGCCTGTGAAATGAAGATCCAGCTGCTTTTAAAAGCAGTCACCTTCATTAAAAGTAATCTTTTCCAATACTAGTATCCCCCAGGTTTCTCTGATATGGTTCTCCCCAGTGGGGGAGAAGCAAAAAAAAAAAAAATTGTAAGCATGGTTAAGTTGGAATATTTCTTCTAGTTTATTTGTGGTAGTCTGTCACACCACAGGGACAGAACTCCAAGCCAGTTTAGTCTAGGTTTGAGTATACACTATCTTGATCCTATGTTATTTCATATTCTTATCCTCCAATGCATTTGAAAACACAAATCTCACTACTGGCATTCATTTTCTGTCTGTAACTCAAATACCTTAAGATATAAGGTATTTGTGTCATTATACTACTCCAAGTTCTTTGTAGGTTTGATTAAAAGATTAGTACAACAAGAAAAAATATATATAGGAGAAAAGACTAGGGGAAAAGAGGGCAGAACTATCTCTTATCTCTATCCATGTCTAGAAACATTGCTACACATACGCAAATGAAAGGTAGTATGACTCCATGAGCAGAGAGCCAGTTTCTAAGTCATGCCTTTGATACATTCTGGCTTGGGAACCTTAGAGGTGCAGACCAAAGTAAGTAAAATGACACAGAGGTGTAATCTCCATTACATATGTATAGCCCAGGACTCCCTTCTAATCTGAAATGTTTGATTCTAGTCAGACAATGAGAGGCACATAATGATAGGCCTTTGACTTACATTTTATAAGGCAGGTAGGCCAGGTTTGGTTATCATGACAACTGCTGCCCTAACTCCTTAGTATTTATACTTCCCTTAAATCAATGTGATGTAATTCCCCTGGCAGTCAACTCTCAAATGCCCTGCTTAATATCGAAATGCTATTAGCTGGGATGAAAACATTGAAGACTGTTTTGTAGTACCACAGAAAAGTCATTGTTGTTTCATGAGGAACAATTTCTCAGAGAAGCAATATCAAAAACTGTGTACATGTGGGAGAATTATTTTTAGCCAACACATCTGACAAAGAGAATGATGAATTCTCTGTCCCACCTTTCATTTTCAAGACCAACTACTATTATATTTGAGACTTAGACATCTAAGTGGAGTATAAGAGTTTTGCAAATGTTTTAAATTAACAGTTGAGGCAAGTTCTGTTTTCAAGTGAAAAAGAAAAACAGTCTTCCTCACCATTTTTTTTAAAAAGTTCCTCAAATATAATTAATCTCCTGGTACAAAAATGCTAGGATACCACATATTCACATAGAAATTCCCAAGAGGTAGCAGATTGGTTTTCTGTTAGCAGTAAAATCAAGCCTGACTTGGAAAATATGTGCCTTTATAAGAGGGCATGTTTATTGGCACTGAGGGTGGGAATAATAATGTTTAATTAGTGTCTTGTGGTTTAAAAAATACTTTCCCACCAACCAACCACCCATTGAGGCAAAAAAGTATAAGTATTTATTTTACAGATGAGGAAACTGAAGTTTTGAGAGTGTAATAACTTACCTAGGACCACATAGGGAATATGTTACCTGAATAATTTGAACACAGGATGTCCCAGTCTAAGATCATTGCTTTTACCACTATAACATTCTGCTAGGTTAGGTCTTTGGCAGTTCTCTTTGGGACATGGCATGGTGTAGAACAGGAAGTTTTGCAGTCAAGAGCATCTGGGTTCACATTCCAGTACTTACTACCTCTTTAAGGCTCAGTGACCTCTATAAAGTGGAGACAATACTTGCTTTTACCTCCCAGGTTTACTGTTTCCATTCCCTAAGTGAGAATTGTTGGTTATGTGTAAAACCAAAAAGGTTTCTGTGAAGCCTCACAATTACAGTTCCTTATTTCTATAAAAGAATTCTACCTATATTACATCCTAAATTACCTATATCATCTAAGGTACCTACTGCCAAATGCAAAGCAAATGAAAATAAATACACTAGTCCATGGGAGATCTAATGGAAATTGCCATTGCTTTTTAGAAACCAAAGCCTTCAAAAACACCAAGGTCTGACTTTCTAAGGAAAGAATGCAAGATGGTGAATCACGGGACGACTTCCAATAGAAATTAAATTGGCAGAAATCAAGACAAAGGGCAGGGCAATGAGTTGCATAGGAGATGTAGAAGAAATCACAAAGAGGATTCACCATAGATTAAAGATGGATCATAGGTCATAGACTTTCATGGTTAGTCCAACGTCTACCATTTCATAGTTGATGAGATTCATGGAAGGAAAGATTAAAGGATTTGCTTAAGATCTCATTGGTAGTACCTGGCAGAGCCAGGACTCAAAATTCAGATCTCATGAGCTCTAAATCCAATGATCTTTTCATTACATACTATTGTATTTCGCTACAACTCTAGGGTCTTTGCAGGTTTGAGCCAAAGGATAAAATTCCCTTGTTCCCTCTCCTATCCCAACTCCCTCCTCACCATTTCAAATCCATCCCTAGGAAATCTTTTGGCTTTTATTCTAAAACCACTGAAATTGGAATCAGACAAACTAGAATCGAGTCTCTGACACTTAACTGCTCTGAACTTCAGAGTATTCATCTGTAAAATGAGTGTGGTATTTACACTTCCTGCCTCATAGGATTGTTATCAGGAAAGCACTGTATAAACTATAAAACCATAGTTTGAAAACTAGAATTATCATTGGTTCTAAAGAAGCACATTTTTAAAAAAGTATTCTCTCTAAAGTGTAAGGGAAAACATCTATAATTCCAAGTCTTTATTCTCACTTATTTGAGGTTCCCATTTGTACATGACTGTATAAAATTCTCTCCTCACAACAATCCTTTGAGGTAGGTAGTACACACAGTACTTGTGGGCTTAAGAGACGGAGAATTTCTGGAGTTGGTAAGTCTCCTCTCTTTCTCTAAATCAGATGTCTATGTATCCATCTGTCACAGTAGCACTATAGTAAATTACCTTGACTTGGCAATAAAAATAATTAAGACTTCTGGGCACCAAGAGTATGCCTTAGGTAGCTCCATGCTTATGAGTAAGGGTCTAAGTAGAAACCAGACAGATTCCAGATCATGTTGATAATGTTAACAGATACCAATTAAGTCATCAAACATAAAATACACAGGGATATATCAATCAAGTGTAACTTAGGGCACTTTTTCTAAGTTATAAACTATGTTTAATCACTAAAATGTGATCTGGACATCTTGAACCAGTATAAAGTTGTTCTACCAGTTCTCTGAAATGGGCAGTCCTATGTTTATTGTATGTGAGTTGAGCTGTTCATTAAGAACCAGGTGTTAGCTCTGTGGGAACATATTTTACAATTGTGTAGTCTGAGATATGAGACAAACATATGAGAACTCCATATTTCACATCTGTGTAAGACCTTGTAGTTTACAAAGTGTATTCTTCATAATAACCCTGGGAAGCAGGAACTGAATGTTTGATGAGAACATTGAGTCTCAGAGAAGTACAGTACTTTTCCCTAGCTCATATGGCTCATAAATTGGACACTAGTTAATATCCAGCATTTGGACAGCATTCACTGTTAGGCTGAAGGGGTATCTAATGTTCAATGTAAATCACAGAAGCAATGAAGAATATTGCTGAAAATGGAAGTTAAAGATTGCCTGGTCTTAACCCTCTTATTTCACAGATGAAATAAATAAAGCCTTGCACTTGTGTCCAATGACTTGTAGACATTTTCCAAACACTTTGTTAATCATCGAACCAAGATGAATACTCATGGCTCTTAACTCTCAAACTACCAGTGCTAGTTCTCCAACTTGCAGAATTACTGAATTTTTATTTTTCTGACTATCTTTCATCATTGACTTGAAACTTCAGGAAGAGGAAGAGATCCTCTTACATTTTCTCGACTTACACTAAATATTTAATTCAGTCCCAAACAAGGCTAATATTGTACATTAATCCATTGTTGTACATTAGATTAACATATACAAAATATAATATGTAGAGTATCTGCTTCAGTGTTAATTCTCCATGTAGAAAATGGGATAGATTATCCCCACTGAATCAATCTCCTTTACCCTTGTAACATAAGCATTTTTAGAACTTCATCCAGGTCACAAGATCACTTACTAATTTTATCAAGTTTATACTTGAGTATATAATTTTCTCAAGCCCTGACAAGATAGATTTGTTCTATTGGGTCTCAGAAATCAGAACCAGAACCAATGAGTGGAAGTGACAAAGATAAACTGAGGCATCCTTTCAGGGAAATCTTCCTAACAATTTGAACCCTCTAAAAGCATAATGAGACGACTGGAGAAATGACATGTTTTCTTAAGGATCTTCCAGAAAAGGCTAGATGACCTTTTTTTATAATGGGAAGTCTTTTCATACATGGGTTGAACCAGCAAGTGACCTGTATTTCTTTCAACTCTCAAAATCCATGACTGAATAAAGTAAAGTCATTTTAAAAGATAACTGGTCTATAATAGGCTCAATAAATATTAATGAAGTATCAGTGCTAAATCTGATGATGTAGCAACTATAGGAAAGATGCTCTTTTTTTTATAACCCACAAGAAAGCTGGAAATAGACCGTCAAAGGCTTCCTGTTGACAAGGTTAATATTGGTAAACTAAGACCTCAAAGAACAGGGGGGTGTTCATTTCTACTGGCCTAAATAAAAAGAGGGTGAATCAGCTGAAAGGGTCCTGGACTAGTAAATCATTAGATCTGAGTTCATATACCAGCTCTGTCATATAGTAACTATGGGATCGCAGGCACGGCATTTTTACCTCTGAGCAGACTTTCAACATTTGTGAATTAGGGATATGATAACTAAACCATCCATCTCACAGAGTTCTTCCTGGACAGTGTTTATAACCTTTGGAGAACTACAGAAATGTGGACTGCTACTATTATCATCTTCACCCCTCTTAAATTTTCTATATTTTAGTTAGTAACAGATTTCTTCATGATTTATTAAATTCCTGCTCTAAGGGTTTATCATACCATGGATCCTCAAAAATCATAATGATCAAGGAGACACTGTGGCCAGTATCTGCCAGTCTGGAAATACTATGAATCCGAGCATAGAAAATGTGCTTACATTTGAGCCTTTTGTCCATGACTTAGCCTAGTTGAGTTGCAAAAGGTTTATCACTAGTAGGCTAGTTACCAGATGATGGATTTTTTGACCAAAGCAATTCATGAAGACAGTTTTGTTGCTGTTTAGTGGTGTCCAATTCTTTGTGACCCTATTTGGGATTTTCTCGGCAAAGATACTAGAGTGGTTTGCCATTTCCTTGTCCAAATCTTTTTATACTTGAGGAACTTGAGGAAAACGGCGTTAAGTGACTTACCTAGGGTCATATAGCTAGTGTCTAAGGGTGGATTTGAATTTGTTTTCCTGACTCCATGCCCTGCACTCAATCTACTATGCCATTTAGCTTCCCAAAGACCATTTACTAAGGAAGAAACAGATTACAATCTGGGCCAGTATAGGGACTGGACTGCCTACAGCAAGGGCATAGCAGATCCTTCAAAGGACAAAAGAGCTCATATTCAGAATTATGTTTAATTCTACTCATGAGCAATACATATGTTACAATTCTGGCAGATGACCCATTCTAAAAGCACCCAAAATCTTAGCCTAAATGGTCATTCACCTGCCCCTCTAATAAAGGAAAAAACTGAGAAGAACATTATGGCTCTGATCATAACTATACACTGTCTCAAAGAATTCTTACAAAATAAAAGAGATATACTCAAAGACCAGATCTGGGGATTAGGGAATATGATCCATATGTACATATGTCTTCTACCAATTGCTCCAACTCCTAGGCATCATAAACAGAACAGTTTTATAAACAGAAATGAGCTCAAGATTGGCAGATTACTGAGTCTCAGCTTGTGGGACCCTTCCCTGCAAAGCTAAAATGCCATTTTGGGTGCACATTAATAACTACAATCTTTGTTGTGTGGTATGTATGCAACAGAAAACAAAAATATTAACCATTATCCATGCCCATTAAGTTGTGCACATTAATAGCTCATTAAATGAAATGCAAAACAAAAGTCATTAAGGGCCCATGTATTCTGGAAATCTTTTCCCAAAGCTCGGTGGGAAGCAGGTTCCTTTTTCAAAGTCCCAAAGTACTAGGCTCTTTTGGGCATAACGGGATCAGGACCCCTTTACTATAATTTCTAATTTAGCTACCACCTGCTGCCATATCGTGGTGATGAATCAAACATTTAGGGCTTCACCTGCAACCATGTTGGGAACATTGCCTAATTAATGAGTCTCTGCCCTCCACTGTAATCTATTACTCCTGCATCTGGTAAGGACAAGCATGCTACACAAAGATACACCATTTTGGTCACCACATGGCAGGTGTAGCAGTGCACTCCATTCCATTCAATATTAAACCACCTGCTATCAACCCAGCACAAAATGGGTTGGTTTTGTTTTTTTTTTTATTTCCTGAAAGTAAACTCTCTCAGCCAATGCAGACTGGCATCTGCTCTGTGGCCTAATATTTTAGATAGTGGCCTGGGACCAAAAGATTTGCCCAGGGTTATTACCAGGAGGTGTCAGATGTGCCTCTCATTGGGGATACAAAGATGAAAATTGACCCTGTTCAAATGTTTATCTAGTAGGGAAGATAAGCTATATCTCTTTCTCTATCAATATTCACAGATAAATACATATTATGTATACATATATACATATATAACAAGAATAAAGCTAGAAATTGATTGAATGTATATAAGAAGTCAATGAAAGGAGCCTAAGAAATTCAGAGATGGAGGAAACATCTCAAGTGGAGGTGGGTCAGAGATGGCTTCACAGCAGAACTAACATCTGAGATAATCTTTGAAGGAAACCAAGGATCTGAAAGAGGCAGAGATGAAAAGTGGATTCAATATGGGCATGTGGACAGGCTTGTACACAGGGCATGATGGAATAGTAACAGCTCTGGGGACACGAAAGGCAACAGTGAGAAGTAAATTTGGAAAGGGAGCTCAAGCTTGATCATGAAGAGCTTTAAACATCAAGTTGAAAAATTGCAACAGGGAGCCACTGAAGATTTTTGAGCAGGAGAGTGTCACTGTTATATTAGAACTTCCGTTAGAGTGCTTTGACAACTGTATGATGTTTGGATAGCAGAAAAGCCTAGAAACAAGAGAACTAGAAATAAACTTTTTAAATAAGCTCATTTAAAATGTGTATTTTTATAATATTCAGAGCATAAGAAACACCTCCTCTCACAACACTAAGCTAGACTGTGATTACTATATGGTATTGGCTGCATGATTGCCTTTTAGAATGGCACCAAATGGAAAGTTACTTATATTTTTAAAAATATGGCCAAACACATTTGCAAAAGAAACATCTTTACTTTCACATTTCATATCACCCTGTTTTAATAAAAGAAGAAATATCATTTCATCTCTTCTTCCAAGAACCCATCTGTACCTTGGAATCTGGTTTCAACATAGTTATGCTAATGATATAAAAGTCACCCAGAATCATAAAGATTAAAAATGAACACCAGGGACCACTGACAAAGCCTGGACCTCTTGGTGGCCTCTACCCCTATCAATCCTGCTTCTAGCTCCCTGGCCTCCCTGAATCACGCACTGCTTCTTCATTGTTCATCTCAGGCATTGACTCAAACACAATTAAGACTAATATTTTAATTTTTTAAATACTGAATAATTGGTCAGTTTAAATAAGCTTAGACTTAAACAATGACAGAGTTACTAGGGACCTTAGAAAGCATCCAGTCTAACCCCATTACTTTACAAACGATAAAATCACTGGAGTTTAGACAGGGGAAGAGATTTGCCCAAGATCACACATAGACTAATTAGTGAATGACACCATCAGGACTTGAACTCATGTCCTGTGCCTCCCAGTACAGGAAAAGCAGTCCTTTTTCCAACTATGCTAAATGGTAGCCCTTTCATCTTGTATCTTGGGAAAGCACACACCTGCTCTCTAAATTGCCCTTATCCATACTGTCTATCAGAGTATGAGGTCTACATGGACCAGGACAAATACAGCCTAATTATGGAGTTCAGGGTAACATAAGTGAGCATATTGATGAACAAAGTGTGAAACTTGAAAAGAACCTGTTTCATTTCTGGCTATTTTTAAAGCTAATTTTGTTTAGAGACTTCCATTCTTTCTTTATATGAAACAGTCAGCAAGAATTCTGCACAGAGAGGACCAGGCTGCTCTGAGAATCTATTCCTTGATATATCATTAAGTAGCAGAAGGCTTTCATTTTTACTTACAGCGAGCTTATTCATTCCTTGAAGACAGTATGTCTAAATCATCTTTATATTCCTCAACACCTGGCACAAAGAGTCTTGATTACAGTAGTTTATTGAATTCAATTATTCATGTACTTTCTGTGTAGGGTAGCACAAAAGCATAGTGAATACAGGGCCAGAATTGGAATTAGGAAGACCAACGTTCAAAACCCATCTCTAACACTCAGGAGTTATGTGACACAGGGCAAATCACTTACCCTCTGGGTGCCTCAAACAACTCCTCAGATAAATCACAGCTAGGCTGGGATTCACTTTGATAGAGGAAGTTCTCAACACAGAGCACTCACTTCACATACTTAAGTTCTATGTTTGACACTGTAGGGATACAATAATAGCTCATTTTTCAATGTATTTTCCTCACAACAACTCTATTACCCATGGATTGTAAGAATGATTATTCCCATTTTAAAGCTAAAAAAAATAGAGATCATAGAAGTTAAATCATCCATTGTCAATCACAGAGCTGGCATTCAGGTCTCGACCCCAAGTCTGGTGATGCTACCTCTAAAAAGAAACTAGAGAAATACACCTGCTAATAATGAACTAACAATCTAGTAGCTATTAGCAATGAAAAATGTCAAATGTATATTTTTAGCAAGGAATGACCACCTATAAGAGAAGAATTTTCTCCCTATGATCATTTTGAATCAGGAGTCTATAGAAAGATGAAAACAGACAGCCCATTTCATTTCCATTTCTATCAAGAAAAGATGCCAAGAGAGACACATAAAACAGATCTTAGTAGAAGTGGGTGGGACAAAGCAGAGTTATGGAATCAAAGAGATAAAACAGTACACAAAAGGGAGCTAGGAAGTATGATAACAGGAGCAAGAAGAATGCATTTAGAGTCAGTGACCTTTGTTTGAGTCCTGTCTGTTACACTTACTAGCCATGTGACTATGAACAACTCATTCAACTCTATGAACCTCAGTTTCCTCATTGGCAAAACAGGGATAAAAATTCCTATGGTACTACATCACAGGGTTGGGATGAGGTTATGAGGCAGTGAGATGTGGCACTGAGTTGCACTAGACCTGGAACCAAGAAGATCTTAGTTCAAATCCAGCCTTAGATACTTACTAGCTGTGTGGCCCTAAAGTCACTGAACCTTCCTCTACCTCAATTTCCTCATCAATAAAATGAGGACAATAATAATACCTACTTCCTTGGGGTTGTTATGGAGATCAAATGAGATAATATATGTATAAGCTTAGCAAATGTTTTAAAGAGATACGTAAAACTATTTTTATAATATATCCAAGTTGCTTGGCAAACTCTAAACTGGTATATAAATGTTGTTATTAAAGCAGATTTTTTGGTCAGGGACAGGTTAGTCCAGATGGCCTCTGAGGCCCCTTCCAACTCTGACGCTGTCAGGTCTATGACTAAATTTCCAAGCCTGCAGTGGCTAGTGAGTAAATCAAGAATTATTAAAGTATGGCCTATGAAAAGGACTCAGGAGAGGGGCAGGCAGAAGGAAGATTTAAAAATCTTGACAAGAACATACAACTGTCTTGTCACCACTTGGCATATGCTAACGCAGAAAAAAATGACTAGACCATATCTAAATATTCATTAAAATTACATATTTAGGATTTTCCAGAGTTTAGTTCTCTGTGTGCACAAGCCGTGTCCTTTAAAACAAGGTGTGAAAATGTAGAAGAGATTGTGCTGTGATTATATTTTTTTTTTGCTTTCCTCACAACACTAGCTTTATTGCAATTTAAATGAGACAGATTATAATCTGAAAGGTAATAAAAAACAAACTACAGATATGCAGGAGCCTCTGAAAACAGGTAAATCTGTCAGCTGTCATGTAATAAATTCTATTGACATAAGTTAGCCTCCTAAATGAAATGCTACGCCATTTGTCAAAACCCTAATAAAATGGATGTTTCCTAGTTTAGTAAAACATATATTATGCTCACATTGCCTAATTCACTTTGTCAACGTGAAGAGTATAATTCAACACAATTAACAAAATTAATAACAGGTCAAGATGCTGTCAAATTTCTCCTCATTTATCACCTGCCTTGATTTTATTTCCCCCCATCTGGGGAAAGAGTAGACATTTATATGTGTGCTAGAACTCCATGATGTGTTCATAATCATGACATCATGATTACAGGAGGATGCTACTTAAAAGACCTAAGCACTGCTGTCACCTGACAAGCTTCCTCTCTCTCCAGGTGAGCTTCTCCTATAAGTCATAGTCAGAAAAATATTATTTATAATTTTTATATGGTAAGTGACATATGGAAAAGCAGTGTAAAATAATGTAGTGCTAAAGTCAACAAAATCTGAGGTCAAATCCAGCCACCTAGCTGTGCCACTTAAGTAAATTTGGCCAGTTCTCATTACAATTTGATGTTACGTGAAAAATTCTCGTGGATCTCAAGTAAGAAAAGTTGGTGGGTATGTGTTTTTAGAGCATTGTAGCATCTAGTTTTAAACCAAAAATCAGGTAAATCCTTGATGGTAGCATAGGGGGACTGTTACATAAGTTTACAGTATTCTTCTGGTCTACCAATCAAGGAACCTTGTCAAAAAAAAAAGGTAAATGAGGTTAGTCTGCTATAAATTATTCATACTGAACCCAGGATGGCACATAGTAATCATTTTTCTTTTTCTATGCATTCATAAACTGTTCTAGAATTTGGCCAAGAACAGCACAGATATTGAGCTTACTATTCAACAGTGTAAAGTATCCCTTTTCTGAAAGTTGTTTGGATTATCTCTAGTCATGCAATACCTGCCCTATTTTCCATGATGTTTATAGATGACCAAAGTGTTTCAGCACTCATATCTCCTAACATTTTAGTAGCTAAAAATGTAGCGAGAGGGGGTGGAGCCAAGATGGCAGAGTAGGAAGAGGCACGTACTCTAGCTCTTCCCACACAGTCCATAAAACACTTGTAAAAAATGACTCTGAACAAATTCTACAGCAGCAGAAGCCACAAAACAATAGAGTGAAAGAGATTTCCAGCCCAGGGTAGCCTGGAAGGCCTACAGGAAAGGTCTATCACACAGGGCGTGGAGCAGAGCACAGCCCACAGAGCCCAGTCCAGCCTTGGCCATGCTGGGTGCAGCAGGGACAGGACTGGAACAGGCCTCAGGGGTGGAATCCCTAGCACCAGTTGCAGTTCTCAGATCCCTCTACCCACAAACGCCAAAGGCACTTCAAAAGTTGTTGAAAAAGATTTCTCTCTTGGACGAGAAGGGAGCAGGGTCCTCCCCTAGGCCCAGGCAGTGGTGGCAGCAGCAGCAGCAGCAGCATCCATTTTTAGAGCCTTTGGCCTAAAGCCCCTGGGGGAATTGAGCTGCAGATCTGGGTCTCAGTCCTGAGTGGTGGTCCCGGGATAAGGAAAAATGCTGGTTGGCATGGTGGAGCTGGTGGAGGTTCTGGAAAGAAAATTCTACTTGCAGATCCTAGGCAGAAAAGCTTTGGTAGCTCCCAGACCGGAGCACAGGCCAGGAGTAAACTCCTCTCCCCTGATTGAGCTACCTTGGTGAAACTGAGAACTTACAGGTCCCCAGAGTATTACCCGCCCCCCTTGACAAATGATGCAAAAGTCAAGTAACTGGCTGGGAAAATGCCCAAAAAAGGGAGAAAAAATAAGGCTACAGAAAGTTACTTTCTTAGTGAACAGGTATTTTCTTCCATCCTTTCAGATGAGGAAAAACAATGCATACTATCAGAGGAAGACAAAGACTCTGCATCCAAAACCTCCAAAATAAATATGCAATGGTCTCAGGTCATGGAAGAGCTCAAAAAGGATTTTGAAATTCAAGTAAGAGAGGTAGAGGAAAAATTGGGAAGAGAAATGAGAACGATGCAAGAAAATCATGAAAAGCAAGTCAATGGCTGCTAAAGGAGATCCCCAAAAAATGCTGAAGAAAATAAAACTTTTAAAAATAGGCTAATTCAATTGGCAAAAGAAGTTCAAAAAGTCAATGAGGAGAAGAATGCTTTAAAAAGCAGAATTAGCCAAATGGAAAAGGAGGTTCAAAGGCTCACTGAAGAAAATAGTTCTTTCAAAATTAGAATGCAGCAGATGGAAGCTAATGACTTTATGAGAAACCAAGAAATTACAAAACAAAACCAGAAGAATGAAAAAATGGAAGATAATGTGAAATATCTCACTGGAAAAACAACTGACCTGCAAAATAGATCCAGGAGAGACAATTTAAAAATTATTGGACTACCTAAAAGCCATGATCAAAAAAAGAGCCTAGACATCATCTTTCATGAAATTATCAAGGAAAACTGCCCTGATATTCTAGAACCAGAGAGTAAAATAAATATTGAAAGAATCCACCAATCACCTCCTGAAAGAGATTCAAAAAGAGAAATTCCTAAGAATATTGCAGCCAAATTCCAGAGTTCCCAGGTCAAGGAAAAAATATTGTAAGCAGCTAGAAAGAAACAATTTAAGTATTGTGGAAATACAATCAGGATAACACAGGATCTGGAAGCTTCTACATTAAAGGATCGAAGGGCTTGGAATATGATATTCCAGAAGTCAAGGGAATTGGGATTAAAAGCAAGAATCACCTACCCAGGAAAACTGAGTATAATACTTCAGGAGAAAAAAATGGTCATTCAATGAAATAGAGGACTTACAAGCATTCTTGATAAAAGACCAGAACTGAATAGAAAATCTGACTTTCAAACACAAGAATCAAGAAAAGCATGAAAAGGTAAACAGGAAAGAGAAATCATAAAAGACTTTCTAAAGTTGAACTGTTTACATTCCTACATGGAAAGACAATATTTGTAACACTTGAGACTTTTCTCAGTATTTGAGTAGTTGGAGGGATTATACACATACACACACATACACACACACACACACACACACACAGAGAGCACAGGGTCAGTTGAATAAGAAGGGATGATATCTAAAAAAAGTAAAATTAAGGGGGAAGAGAGGAATATATTGGGAGGAGAAAGGGGGAAATGGAATGGGGCAAATTATCACTCATAAAAGAGGTAAGAAAAAGCTTTTTCAATGGAGGAGAAAAGGGAGGAGATGAGAGGGAAAAAGTGAAGCTTACTCTCATCACATTTGGCTTAAGGAGGGAATAGCACACACACTCAATTTGGTCTGAAAATCTCTCTTACACTACAGGAATGTAGGGGAGAAGGGGACAAGTGGGGTGAGGGGGATGATAGAAGGGAGGGTAAATGGGAAAAGGGAGTAATTAGAAGTAAACACTTTTGGGGAGGAACAAGGTCTGAAGAGATTATAGAATAAATGGGGGACAAGAAAGGCTGGAGGGAAATATAGTTAGTCTTACACAACATGACTATTATGGAAGTCTTTTGCAAAACTACACATATATAGCCTATATTGAATTGTTTGCCTTCTCAGTGGGGATGGGTGGGGAGGGAGGATGGGAAAGAAGTTGGAATTCAAAGTACTAGAAATGAAAGTTGAGAATTGCTTTTGCATACAACTGGAAAATAAGAAATATAGGTAATGAGCTATAGAAATCTATCATGCCCTACAAGAAAAGAGAGAAGTGGATAAGGGAAGGGAGGGGTGTGATAGAAGGGAGAGCACACTGAAGGAAGGGGTAATCAGAATGCAAGGCATTATGGCATGGCGGGGAGGGGAGAGATGGAGAAAAAATTTGGAACTCAAAATTTTGTGGAAAAGAATGTCAAAAACTAAAAATAAATAAACATTAAAAAAAAGGGATGCAGTTCAATTCAACCAGTTGACAAACTTTTACTAAAGGTAGCTCAGAGTTCTATTACTATCTTCCCTATTATTTTTGGCTTCAAATTCCTATTACCATTTTTGTTTTATCCTTTCCAGTATGAAGATGAATCCCTTTGTTAAAATGATGAATGATGAATTCAAATCTTACGCATGTCAGGAAGACACAGATATATTCAAGGGTTACAAAACTGGAAACAATGCTGGATCTTATGAAATGAATTGGGAGAAATAGAGGCACAATGCTATCAGGACTGTTAATTCACCAAAAATGAAAGAAATCCATCCCAAGGAATGAACATATAATAATCTTTTCCTTTTATATAAAGGAGAAGCTTATTAATTTCTGTTGGAGACATGAACTGAGCTGTGGTGGATGGAGGGAAGTTATCCTTTCCAAATATTTGGTATATTAACAGCTTTTACTATGGATCTGTGAAAAGAGAAACTTCCCTAGATATGTCATCTAATAGAATAGTAGGCAGCTCTGGGAGGAAAACAATTTTGAGTGAAGTTCAGTTTCCTAAGAATGTGTCTAAGAAGTGATTGACTCCTACTCCAGAGGTCTTATGTGATGACTCCTTTTGGTACAGGGGTGATCCTGACTTCTCAGAATCAATGCCAGCAGACAACATGCTAAGGCAGGTGGTAACAATCTGGAAAGGCTTCAAATATGGGCCCATGGAAGAATTGCACTTTTTCCATTGGAAGATGAGTGTTCTTAGCAGCAGATTAGTCTTCAAGTAAAAAGAAACAAACAAAATAAAAACAACTTTGGAGGATGTGGCAACTCATGAAACCACATGCTTAAGCATGTAGGGTTTCAGATCCTTGTTAGTCTTGGAACTAGTGAAGATAAGTTCATTGACTAGGAAAGCACTAAGATAATTAATGTGTAACTTATTACCCATATTTGGATGTACATCTCAATATATTCAGAGTGGCCTCCTTATTGTACCACAGACACATCATATTTATTTCTATCACCATGTCTTTGTTCATAGTTTCTCCTGCTTGGCTTCTTGTGAATCTATGCATTCTAACTCCACCATCATTCAAAAGTCAAACCAAATTCTACCTTCTCTATAAAACTTCCTCTGATTGCTCCAGTCAGAAGTAATCATAGAGGCAGCTGTTATCACTAAATTGCTTGCCCATTGTCCCTGAGAAATCATACAGAATGTGAGAAGGACCACAAAAGTGGAGATGGGGCAAATGTTAATGTTATTGAATTTTTTGGGGAAGAGTGGGAAGGGGATAGAGATTTCAGACTATATGTTGGTGAGCTTGCATTCCAGTCCTGGCATAATTCCAAAATGTATTATTAAAAGGATGGTTTCAGAAAATTTTGAAAAGGAAGCAGTGATCACTAAGACATCATATGGGAACATCAGGAAAATGATGAAAATGTGTTATACTAACATTTTACCAAGGCAAATGAAATTACCTAGTGGGCAAGATGGAAAAATGAATGCTAAGTAAGAGTACAAGTCAGTAACAAGTAAGTCAAAGCAGAAAATGCAAAGAAACAGTGAGGGCCAAACAAGAAATTTCTCAAGATAAAGACATTGAGAGATGAATTCTGTGTCAAGTCAGCATGCCCTATTAAGGGGTAGGCTATTTAGTGATAAAACCCAAAAAGAGAGTGAGTAAAGTTAGATTATGTATTTTTTTCTCACTTCTTAAAAAATTTCCAATAATTTGATAGGAAGTAAAAATGGGATGGAAAATAAATGCATTATTTAAAATTATAACTAAATCATATCCATAGGGTATGCAAGGTCATCAATAGAATTCGTATATAGAGAAATATTTAACTTTAAATAAACATTTAATATAGAGAAATATTTAACTTTAAAATTTGAAATATTCTGATAGATCCAGTTCATTCTGTTTATAACAATTTACTCACCATTAATAGGTAAACCTCCAGGGATGAATCAGGACATAATAAAAAGTTTTTAAATTAAACTTATAAACTTCCCTAATTAGAGCCAAAATCTATATTGCTGTTAGGGTACAAAAATGTTAAACATCTTAAGGGACTAAACTGTATTTTGTAGTAAGGAACTCTAGCCCTTTCAAAGGCCTGTTATTAACAGAATCTATGAATCCAGCCAACAAATTGTTGAATTTTCTGTTACCATGAATGCATTTAATATAAAAGAAGCAATGTTTTTGTTGACTGAATTAACAGGTGGTCTAGAAAAGAGGTAGTGGCCTAAAATTTCATCATCCTCTGGCCAATTCAGTGATGAGCCTCTTTAGCTAGATGAGACCTCTTATGAAAGCATATCATTTCATCATTGGGCATATATCTAAACCCAACCATCTTTGTACAGAGCTGGTAGTCCACTGGTATAGCTCTGAAAAACTAAAGGCAAATGAATCATGATAATGAAACTCCAGAATAAGACTTTAGGGGAGATTAGGGATAAATCATCATACATCAAAGACAGACAACAGAAATTTGCAATTCCCAGTGGTACGTACCACATACAAGATTCACTTTTGAAATAAAAATCTTATAAGAGAATTGGTGAAGGTAGGGTGATTTCAGGAGATAGAAGAAATCAAAGGACTAGCAAATGAAAATAATGAAAACCCCGAAACTAATATACAGCAAAGTCCAAACGCAATAAATAGAAATACATAAGAATACATATGTTTATATTTAAATGACAGGAAAAGACATTATTTGCACGTGCATTAGCTTCTCTTTGGAATGCTTTGAGCAAAATAAGGTAACATTTTGGGTTCTTTCCAAGCTTAGGTTCCAAAGATAATAAATAAAGATTTAGTATGTGTGTAACAGCTTGGGATAAATACAGCAAACTAGTCCATCTATTGTTTAATTTGTCCTACAAAGCACAGCTGGCTTTTTGTTGAGCATCAAGGACATTCAAAAAAAGATGTTCCAAGAAACAAGTAAAACAAATGAATTGAAGAGTCAGCTGAGACTACAGCCAAGTAACTCTGAGCTTCTTCTTGTAGGACTAACATAAGATACAGCACCTGTGACCTCATAATCCAAAGAAAAAGCCATAAAATCTAGGTGGCCTATTCAGCTGAAGTTATCCATTGATAGTTAGATCATGAACAGGTGCTTATTAGCCTAAACCACTGAAACACACAAAAAGTACAGGCTATTTTTAGTAGCATCTCTTGTACTAACCATCTGTCCTTTTATTAATAATAAGCTTTACCTCACAGTATCTTTATATTTCCCAGGGAGATTATGGCCATATAGCAGGTGTTGACTTCCTTTACTTAATCCCAGTCAGGATTTTGGTCCAGCTTTTTCACACTGGTTTAAGAAATCTGTTTTGTCAGAAGTATTCTAGTGACTTTCAATTTGATTCCACACAGTTATTACAAGTCTGCAGAAATCTAAAGCAGGAAAAGCTCTGCTTAGAAAAAAGACAAGTATATAACGACTTATGTGTAGTCATAATTTCATTGTAGGACCTAAAAGGGGTTGCTAAAAGTTGATGAAGTACCTTCAGATATCAAATATAAACTTTTGGAGGACAGGGACTATGACGTTTAAGTGACAAATGAAAGATCACATGTATGTGCATGTGAGAAAACCTCAGCTTTCCTTGACTTATTAAGAATTTACTGTGTGCCCTCAAGAAACTTAATCTTGGGGAGACAATACAGAGACTTTAAATATTTCAAGTGTTAACTAGTATATGATTGCACAGTAGGTTATATGACACAGTGGCAGAGTGTAGCATAGTTCCTTGCACAAAGCAGGTATTTAATAAATGTTGAATGAATGAATGAATGAATGAAAAGAAGGGCCTTTGATATCTTGAAGAAGCCTTCCTGTGAGGTCTGGATTTTAAGGCCCTTAAAAAAATTCAAAGAATTGGTACAGCTACAATGCTACATCATAAGCTCCTTGAGGGTAGAGACAATTTTTTGCCTGCTATTGTATTCCCAGAGGTTAGCACAGTGAGTGGCACATGGTAGGGCTTTCCTTCCGGCCTTCCTTCCTTCCTTCCTTTCTTCCTTCCTTCCTTCTTTCCTTCCTTTCTTCCTTCCTCCCTTCCTCCCTTTCTTCCTTCCTCCCTTCCTCCCTTTCTTCCTTCCTCCCTTCCTTCCCTAGTCTCATATACACAGTATGTGTCACAGGTGAGACTTGACTCTAGGTCTTCCCAGATCCAGTACATAACTGAAAGGACCTCAGTGGCCATGTAGGCCAAACCCCTCATTCCACAGATAACGAAAATCAGGCCCAGAGAAAATCTGCCAAGGGTCAAGCAGGTAATAAGCAATAAGTAATCAAGCTGGAAGTTTAGGTACTCCAAAACCCATGCTTCTTCTCCCAAGGCATCAAACTCATGACCCAGTTGTTTAACACCAAAACAGATTAAAATGTAATTGGGAAATGTTTAAAAAAATAAATAAAAATACAATATACCATGGATAATTGTTAATTTGTGGGTTTTTTAAGTCAAGATGTTACCTGTAGGGATGTTTCTATTTGCGTCTGACAACACTGCTCCTTCAACTGGAGAAGGAAATGGAAAACCACTTCAGTATCTTTTCCAAGAAAACCCTAAATGGGGTCATGGAGAGTTGGACATGATCAGAAGGACTCCACAACAAAAGCACTTGCTCCTTACTGATTGGCTTTCTCTCATTTACATAACACTTTTTTTTTTTTTACAAAGTGCTATCCCATCTTAACTCCTTGGCAAAAAGTGGGGGGAAGGAGGGAGATAAACTGATTATTTTTTGTTAATAAATAAAGACATTGAGCCCCAGAAACATTATAACTAAGGGCACACTGCAGGCTAGTCAATGGTAGAAATGGGTCCAGGACCCCAGATATCTGTCCCTCCCAACCACCCCATTCTCTTTTCACCGTTTCTCTTCATGAATGAGATGATGATGGTAGGAAAATTGAGATTCTTGGGTAAAGGAGTTACTAAGATAGAAACCCCAATTATAAGAGTGAAGCAAAAGGGAGATTTTTAATAAACCATACAGCTAACAAAATGAGCTCAATTATCTTTTTTCTTATTCATCATATGGATTGCAATATATAAATAATATTTTAATATATTTATTATATCACAATATGTGATGATATATAAATATATTATGATTATATACGAATACACACACAGCAGTGTTTTCTTCATTTCATGAGCATATATACTCTCCCTAAGCCACCCACCTTGATACCAACAAAACCTGTCTCTGTGAGACAATGAAAACCACAGTGCCTAAATACTAACACAATGACTGACATATGTAATAGGTACTTGATACAAGGTGTCCTAAAAGTCTTCAAGCTTTTGAGGCTATTAAAGCTTCTCTGTTCACTGAATTGATCGATGAGTGAAGAATGCAAAAGATTTCAAACTAAGAATATGTATTACTTTTGTCAGGAAGCAAAAACTCAATGAACTTCAATTTCCCCCTAAGATAGAACTGGACTGGTGTCAGAAAATCTGGTTTTGAATTCTGGTCCTGCCATTTCCTAGCCAGGTAGCCTTGTGCAAGATTCTTTACCTCTCTGGTCCTGGTTCCTCATCTACAGAATGAGAGGGTTGAACTAGATGACCCGTAAGGTGTGTTTGAACTCTATATGATCTTTTGTGTCTAACACTAAATTTCAATATTTCTTAATCATAAGAGATCCCATTTTTCAATATATCTTCAAGTTTTTCCTTCCAGAGCATATGAATTCTTTCTAGAACACATTTTCTATATTATCCACTAATATACAAATGTTCAAAACCCATAATCAACATAAAAGGGGAGCAAGGGTCCATAAATTATATCTGCTGAACACCCACTGCGTAAATAGCATTAGACTATGGTAGAAATAGAATTTATATAAAGCAAGAAAAAATTGTTCCGTCCTTATATGAGTCGTAATTATAATCGAGAGAAAAGACACAACCACAACCACACAGAAAAAGAGGGAAAATCAATTATGGTTATATATTAATAGACTCCCAAGTGCTGTGTAACCAGGGAAGCTAGTGGAGAACTGGTCATTCTGTTACTATGAAATAGTTCTCTAGAAGTCCTTAAGATGGAGAAATGAGCCAAACCAGTTGAGTATAATAAATACATACAAGGCCACATTTTAAGTTTTTTGCCATAGAAAAAAAAATCATCAGTTATAAATGGAATAAAAATGACAAACATTTAAAATTTTCCTCTAGAGTTGTACATAATGGCTCATTGCAATTTGGAATTGATCTTAATGTTGCCAATGATTATAAGCTCTGGCAAGCCCTACTGAGCTGGAATGTCTTCAAGTATCAATTAGTCCACAGTGTCAAGACCAACCTAGCTAGCTTCATAGAAATTCCAAACTATAACCAGAAGATATGGCCATCAGATCATGGTTCATTTATTCACTTGTGGGGGAATGGGATTCAAAAACCATCTATTAAGGTACAGAGAAGTGGCAGGGGTCTATTCTGCATGAAAGAAGAAGGCCAACGATAGTAATCCAATCATAGATCTTTAATGTACTTAATTATTTAAATAGAATCTACTGTAAGCGGAGTCAATAGTAAGTTAAAAATTCATGGGGGAAATCATCTTATCTCATTATTAGCTAGGAGAAAAAATCTGATGAATTATATCCATACATAACATGCATAACAACATTTGAAATTTAAAATTTATAAACAGGATGGGAATATGGAAGGAATTTTAATGTTTTACATTGCTTTAAACTTCTGTAGGAAATAGTGATAATCAGCCATTATAGCTTTCTCTTCATTTGCAGTTTTCAGTGCCAACTTCTTTTCTGAATAGGTCAGGTTGGAGTTATTTTAATTGCTTTCATTGCCTTCTCATCTTTTCACCTTTCTCTGGTTTGGAGATGATTTTGGCCTTTGCCCTAAGTAGTTGACAGTAAGACAGAATTCATGTGGTTGATTGAAAAAAGGCTTCTGTTTAAGTGAAACACTGTTATGATAATGAGCTTGTTTTAAAAGGAGAGACAATATATCCTGAACCCACAGGTCCAGTCAATTCCCTCCTTTGATTCTTTAGGAAGATTATATTAGATTAAAGGTTAGTAGTATAATCAGTCACTCCGAGCCCCCAGTTAGAAAAATTCCTAACATTTACACAGAGGTTTGGTTCTCTGCTATAAATTTACATTTATGTCTATCTCTAATTAACCTCTGGCCTCTTTGTAGTTGAGGCAAAGGGTTAATGAGGGATTACTAAGAAACAACTGGGTAAAGAAGCCGCATAGTAGGTCACAGTATCTGAAAATAGGCACTGAGAGAGGAAGTTTTTTACAAAGCAAACCCTTTCTTCTAACTTCAAAACTTGATGAGGTAGGTAAAGCAGGTGGTATCACCTAGCCTTCTGCTTTGAGATGCTAATGGAGCAAATGGATCTCCTCAATATCTCTTTCTCTACCATAGCTGAGTCCTACTTCCTCTTTCCCTTTTCTTTGGCTGACTCCAGGGCTGCTGGTAATTTCCATTTCAAACTCAGATACCCCACATTCTCTGGTTCCAGACACTAGAAATCTCTTATGTCAAACATTCTGATAACTTGGGTTCTGAACTTGTTTCTACTTTAGAGGAAATGCCCAGGGGTGACCAAGTTTCTTCATATAATCTGAACACTTCCTGTCAACAGTACTCCAGGCCATCTAGACTGTTTATACCTAATCTACAATGTTTGACTGCTTGAGGCTTGTTCTCACCTGATAAATGTGTCAGGATATGTCATCTTATTACTTAAAGTATGGAGTAGAACACTCCGTGGACCCCCCATACTAACAAAAGGATCCGGTAACTTCCTAACCACTAGGAGTAGTCAATTTTACCTTTTTTTATTAGCATTATGATCCTATTTAGCCCTCACCATGTTCAGTAATAGAAACAGCACTTAGTTTGGTACCATAATTCCTGAATCTCAGCTCTGATACTTACTACAAGTGTAACCTACTTTTTCTTTCTGAGTCTCATTTTCCTCATATATAAAAACAAAATATTTGGATGAGATGATCATTCTATGGCTCTGTGATCGCCCATCTACGCACCTTCCATTTCTCTCTCTTGGAGGAGAATATTCATGATATGTGGGCTAGAGGAAGCCCTTGATCAAGTTCATTTCTTAGTCTCAAACATTATTCTCTGAAAGCTTTTTCATGATCCTTCCCTTTGGCCAGGATTGCATTCAAGTAAAAGAGTACCATATATCAATGCTGATTTATCTTGACAAGTTCTTAATAAAATTTGCCCATCTTTCCATCCTCAGTAATAGATGTTGGCATCAGTATTTTCATGGTAGTCTTTGCCTTTGCTCATCACGAGTACTGGAAGACAAGATGAGACAATGACCCATGAAATGTTTCTTTTTGCTTTGGGGAGCATGATGAACCCAAGTGGGATGATTCCTTTATTTGACTCTCAAACCAGCCTTTCATTTGGCTGCAATCTCATTCTGTATTCTGGATTTATTTATAGCAAGAATGTTTATATTGTGACTGTTCAGTTCCTTGAATAACATCGATTCAATGACCACTGTACATATGCTGGACGTTGAGAGTATCAATATTTAATATTTACAGAACAGAAACCCTGTGATACTTAGTATTCTATACATAATACTACAGAGGACCCCCTTTTTCACCACTGAGGAAATCGCATTACAAAAGCAAGGATCAAAGTACAATACTGGGGGGAAATCTCATGTTTTTCTTTGTTTTGTGAGTTTTTATGGCCAAATAATGTATCACTAAGCAGTCAACTTATTGGTAGAATCTCTCCTTTTATAGTCAATCTGGTCCTTGGACAGTAAACAGTCAGGGTCATGAAGTCTATCTAGCTTGATTAAATCTTCCAGAGGTCAAGCTTTTCTAGAAAAGCCCTAGAGGAGATCTTAGAGGCACCTCCACACTGTGATAAGGCCTTGGAGAAGGATTTTTGCAAAGGACTATATTGTTTAAACATGCAAAATGGATGTTCATCAAAATATGTTCTGTTCACTTAATAATAATAAAATGAATTAATGGGTGTGGCTTATGAAATATGTATACAACTCATTTTTTAAAAAAATAACACATGCATCTAATAGGCACACAGCATTCCCCCTCCCAAAGAAACAAAGGTAACTATGATATAAAGCCTATGTTCTTGTCTGTACCTTTGCCTATTTGGGTCTGTGACTTAACAAGATGCAACTGAAGAATCCTTGTTAGCAGAAGTTTCCCGTTAGGCTCACAGGATCATAGAGATAGAGGCAGAAAGAACCTTAGAGGTCAGAAGTCCAATCCTTTCATATTACAGATGAGGAAAGTAAGACCCAGACAAGGTAAATGCCTTGCCCAAGCTCACACAACTAGTAAGTGTCTGAGGTAGAATTTCCACTCAGGCCTTCTTAATTTCAAGCCCAGTATCCTATCCACTATACTAGTGCAGTCAAACTCAATTAGAAATGGAGGACCTAGAAAAGGATTCCTTGTGGGCTACATATTGCCTTTTTAAAAAATATACATATATATAATATCTATTTTTACTGTATTTTTATTTATTTTGTTAAATACTTCCCAATTACATCTTAATCTGCTTGGGGTTTACCTGGGAAGTATTGCAGCAGCCTACTTGACCTCTCTGCAAAGTACTATATAGTTAAGGATGCCTCCCTCCACCAGCACAGATTGCAATTTCTCTACAGATCAGTAAATGGTCCTCAAGAGTTTCTGTGGTTAAAAAAAAAAAAAAAAAGAAATGAAGATCACAGTACTTTTCTACAACAAAATATGTCAGAGAAAGCAACTTGAGGTCACCAAGAGGATAAATGACTTGCCAAGAGTGACATTCTAAATAAGAGTCAGAGGCAGAGCTTAAAAAGAGATTTTCCTGACCTCATAGATGGCCTTTATCTACCATGCTACTCTGCCTCTTATCAAGAATAAAAATATAAACCTATATTGAGGGAATAATGTGCAGATCATATAGTTAATTATGGGAAAAGTATTTTGGAAAATGTAATTTCTACAACATTACAGAGGCCTGGTCTTGTTTGTCACCAAATCTGCATTTCACTATGCAGAAAGAACTAAATCTGAAATGGTAATCCATTGAAATACAGTTAAATTTACCAAGTCAAAACTTTTCATCAAGTTAATTCTCTAAAATTTATTTTAGCCAATGGATTTACTGACTCTTCTTTTACAGTAATGTTACAGCTAGAAATAATACATTTTAAAATGATAGCTTTTTACCTACTACTGAATAGAAAATGAAACTATAATATGTAAACTATAGTACTACTCTCATAATAAAATACATATTACTTTTATTGCAGTAGAGTTGGGATTCTCATGAGACCTACATCCCTGATGAAAAAGTTACTATTAATATTTTCCCAACAAAAACTATTCCAACTGTAAAATGACCTATTATCAGGTAGATTTATGTTTGTACAGAAAGACCATATTGTTATCCTAAAACAAGGTGATAGTAGCTGATGAATAACTATAATAAAACTGATATAATTGAATACTTTTTAATAGTGCAAATACGTTTTTGTACGTGCATATAAATAGAACATAAATTTCTTCTACTGAAGTGTTTTTTTCTCTCTGTTAGTAATGTAACATCAATAAACACACTTTCAAGGTCTTTTCTATTTTATGATACGGTTTGCTGAAGGAAACACTGAGCAACTTAGTGTCTGTGGGAGCTTTCCTGAGTCCTGAACTATAAGCAAAGTAATTATAAAGTATAGGGAGAGATAAGCTTTAGCCAACAATCAAAATCAAATTGTAAACTAAATAATAAAGTCCAGTTGGAGCTAATGCTGACTAGTGCATTTAATGAAAAAGCTGACTGATGATGGAGAGGCTAAATACTTTCCTTTCCATAGCAACGGACTCTGTCAGTGCATTAAGGCCCACTCTTCAATGCCATTTTTCCCCAAGAAACTTGCTTCTTAGTCAACCAAGGGATGAGCACAATTCAAGAGGTACAAATTGATCACTCTGGTCACAATACTTCTCTCAAAAGGCTTTAATGGTTCTCTCTCAGGATGAACTAGAAGGACCTCTACCATCTTCCTGTACTTGTTTAACCTGATCTTTGGAGACTCAGGCACAGTTAATGATCTACTAGAACAGGGATTTTTAAATAATTGCTCATAATCATTTTCAATATTCTGACACTGCATTTCAATGTAAGTAATTTTCATTATAATCCTATGTATCTTTTTTTATGAATTTAAAAACCTTATTTTGAGGAGTCCATAGTCTCCATGACACACAAAGGATAGACTAGACTATCCTTGGACTACAGCTTGACGAACGTTAATAGAGTAGAAAGAACGCTGGATCAAGGATCAGAGGACTTGAACTCTACTTCTTATGAGCATAACCTTACACAAGTCATTTGACCTCCATAGGACGCTATTTACACACTGCAAAATGAAGAGTTTGGAGTAAATACTTTCTGAGGTCACCACTAGCTCTAAATTCTATGGTCTAGATATAAATTACCATCAGTCTTTATGTACGCATAGTATCTTGGAAGAACTGTGTGTGGACCAGATTTTTCAGGTCTGTGCAAACATTTTGCTAACAATTAAGGATGGGAGCGACAGCTTTAAATACAAAGGAAAGATATTTTCGGAACCATTATGTCTTCAAATCTAGAGAAAAGAAAGATGGGAAGCAAGTACTATTATCGTCCCCATTTTACAGTTGAGGAAACTGAGACCGATAAGTGACTTGCTGAGAGTCACATGGCTAGTAAGTGCATGAGCTTTGATTTGAACTCAGGTTTTCCTGACTCCACCTGCCATGCCACCTAGCTGCCTAAAGTGAACAGAAAGACACTGCTATCTGCATAAAAGATAGCACACTATTCTAAAGCAGCTCTCTCAAATGATATGTCAATCCAAGAAAAGTCAGAAAATGCTAAGCACAATCACCTTTCACACCTACGAGTGATGTGATCCTACTGCTAAGATTACCAAGAATAGCCATGAATCATCCTTCTTCCTTGTTTCCTAGTAACTAATTTCATTTTCTGATCTCAAGCTTTCATTATTTTTTTGTTTAGAGCAGGGTTATGAAATCCATAAGTGGTTTGGTCACTATTCCACTCATTTTAAGCACCATGATTTAAGTGTTTCCTTTATTAGATGCCCAAGTCAATAAGAAGAGCATGTACCTTGACTATTTCATACCAGCTTTCACAGGTTTTATTAAATTGGTGTATGGAGAAGTTTGTATTTTATAATAGAAATGGTATCTATGAAATTGTTTGAGAGCCCAGGCCTACAGACAGGGGAAGAAAGGTATTTACATTATCAAAGTTCTTCCTATTTTCTGTTAAGAAAACATTAGGTGGGAATGAAAATCACCACAAACAAACCTTGGAAGCTGTTTGTATTGGGGAAAACATGATAACCCTTCAGAAGCACGCAAAGCAAAGAATTTATTCTTGTGCTTACCTAAGGCCCAATATTAAAGTTTGGTTTCCGATGAAATCATGACTTACACTCACTGGAGCTCTTTGTCTCCCCAGAGCCAGTTTCATCTTTGTGAAATCTATCCAGAATATCATATGCCAGTAATCTTCCTAAGGCATAGTCATAACTATATCAGTACTCCTCTGCTCAAAAATCTTCAATGACCTTCCACTGATTAGGAAATAAAATATAAATTCATTAGTAACCTGACATTCAAAGATTTTCATTTCTAATTCCAAGCTACTTCTACTGTTTTACCTACATTATTCTTTTAAACATATGCTATGTCCCAGCCAAATTGTATCATTCCCTTTCCAAAAGAGATCTTTCATTGAGGTGTGGTTGCTCATACCTATATTTCCTGCTATGAGGGGAGGCAAGTTGGTGAATCTCGAGTTCAAGAGTTCTCAGCTGCAGTGACCTGAATTATATGAAGGTATTGGCCTGAAGTCTGGCATCCTTTCCAGGGTCCACCAGACTGCTGTTAGGTGTGCCAGCCCACGTCAGAAATGGAGCAGGTCAAAGCCTCTGTTTTGATCAAGCGAGACTGGGCCTGGTAGTGGCAAATATACTTCCAAACTGTGGGGGAGGGGGAGACAATCTCAATAGAAACAAACCAAAAAACCTCACATCTTATGCATCTGTGATTCTTTCTGCCCTGAATGCCTTCCTCCACAGCTATTGTTAATGCCCCCTATCCAGTCAAATTCTCTCTGGTCTGGGTCAAATTCCACCCTCTTCATGAAGCCTTCTGGGCTTAACTGGAAGTGCATTTTGTTCTGCCCTATTCTGTCTTATATTATGGTAATTTGTGTGTGGAAAACAACCAGTGCATAGAAAATTTACTGGCTTTATCATGGCATTAAACTATCCTAGCACAGGACCCTGGTAAAAGAAAAAAAGAAAAACAACCACCAGGGCATTAAACAAGATTCTGAACTTTTAACTGAAAATTAGACAACAGGTGTGGGGTGAAGAGTTTGGAGTGGGGAGGTGCAGGGGGATGTTGACAGTAGAGACAAAGTACAAGAAATCCATCCTCAAAGATGGAATAAGAACTCTCACGTGAGATTATCTGCAGCCTTTCAGAGACTTATTTTTTCTTTTTTTACATATTTTCAGGAACCTGTGAATTAGGGACAGATATAGGGATTGGACTTGTTGATTTCATTGGTATGAGAAACTCTTAGATAAGGAAGTCCTGCCAGAATCCTTGAGCACTTTCTTTGAAACTCATGAACTCAGAGACTTGCCTAGGTTTGCCTAGTGTCATTCAGTCTGTGTTAGAGTTAGGACTGGAATTCAGGTCTTTCTGGCTCCAAGGATCATTCTCTGCCTCTGGATTCTCAGGGAAAACTCAAGGCAACATGTGACTTTCATAAACATGTGACAGCTTTGGGAACTGTTCTCTTCTACAATTCTGAAATTATCTGCCTCAACCTGCAATGTTTGGTGCTCCCCAAGGGGGATAGAGCTAAGGTTGGGAGATAATAATTAAAACCACACTATATTAAGGAAAAGATGAAGGAACTGGGGATATTTAACTAACAGGAGAGAACTTGATGGGGAGGAGTATGACAGCAATCTCAAATATTTAGAAGGCTATCATGAGGGGAAAAAAAAGATTAGACTTAATTTACTTGGCCAGAGAGGGAAGAATTGGGATCATTGTGTGGGCGTTACAGAGAAGGAAATGCCAGTTTCATGTAAAAACATTCTATGAGTCAGACAAAGTAGGTAGTGTTAGGAAAGTAGCTTCCAACACTTGAAAATAAATTTTAAAAAGGACATAGTCTAAAATAAATAGCAATATGGCATAGAGGGTACTGTATTGAACTTAGGGTCAGGAAGTTCTGGATTCATATCCTGCTTCAGACACTTACTGTTAAGCAAATGAATCACTCTGTATCTCCATTTCCTCATCTATAAATGTGGGGATCAGATATAATAATTTCCAAGGTCCTTTCTAGCTCTAAATCTATGACTATGATTATGAAAAATCCATTACCTTCATAGAGTTCTCTCAGTCCTAAGAGAAACAGTTCTGTGCCAATAGAAAATTTGAGGAATGAGTATAATCTTTCAGATGCTGCCACTCCTTCCAACACTGTTGGTCTACAGCTGCTCATCCCATGTGGCTCCTGTCCATGTCTTTATATAACTTTTCCACCAAGGGCCTACCTAGCTGATACATTGTAGTAGGAGACTTGCTCTAAGTCTTTAAGTAGACAAATATTACTATCTTTTCATAGATATCAAATTTTAAAATTTAAATGCATATACTTAGGGAGTCATAGACTGATGCCTTGCCAGAATACCTTATGCCCTCTTGACTTCTCTAAGAATAACAAGTTGAAATGATCATCCATTTTTTAACAAACTCTACTGTATGAAATGAATCACCCCTAGACATGTCTCACAAGATGAATAAAAACATACTGTTTTTAATGAACAATAGTTAAAGAGATACCCAATGTCCCTTATCAATCCATTTCATCCCTCACTGCTTGAGTATGTTTTTCCTTTAACAATTTCAGTCTGTTCTCTCCTGGAATGGAGGCTGCAGAACAGTTAATCACTTTTCTTTGTATTATAGTTCTTTATTTACATGAAAACCACTATTAGAATATTTTTTTTGCATGTAAGATAAACATTCTTCATTCCTTTATGCTTTCCTTATAACCTTAAGTTTTCAATCCTTTAATTGGTATTAATGCTCATGTACAGAAAACAACTGGTCAATGAATTTAGATTCATTGGTGTCCCAAAAATCTCAGTGTATACTTGAGTTTTAATAGAACTTTTAAAACTTTAATAAGTTTTAGTAACTCAAAGCTGCACTAAGACTTTGGGGATATCTCAAATATACAAAAGGCACTATATGTATGCAGGTGTGTATATACATACACAAACATATGTGTATATATATATATATATATACATTCACACAACTTAAGTAGCTGTATATATACACACAACTACGCATACACATATATACAACTATACATATACAAATGTATATATACACGTTTGCATATGTCTATAAATATGTGCATATAGACATACATGTGTCTACATACACATAAGTGCAAATATGCAAACATAAGAATATATTCACCATACTTATATGTGCATATGCATATAAATACATATATATATATTATGTAAAATAACTTTCTTCCAAGTTCTTCTCTCACTTAAGCCTGTGAATCTCAAACTATACCAAGGACTCAATAATTTTTAGAAACTTTTTGGTTTAAAAAAAAAAAAGTATGTTTTTAAGGCAGGAAAAAAAAATGTTCCATCCCAGAATTATACTGAATTTGCTATACCTTGCTTACTCCTCTCATCTCGTCTAACCTCAGCACATCTAATATTACCATATAGCATTTAAATATCTAAAATTTTAGAGTAAACAAACTAATGGAAGAACAGAACTGTGTGAACAGATTAGGCCTTACAAATTATGTGAATGCAATGCATCCACACTGAGTTCTTTAAATATGTTTGTTTCAGGTCCTACTGAGGACATATAGACATGGAAATTCAAGTCATACTGGAATAGTAATTAGATTGCTCAGAACATCATGAAATATTCTCAATGACTCACATCTATACCAGAAGGGGGGCGGGGAGAGAGATAATGCAGCTTTGTATAATTTAAAAAAAAGCAACCCAAGTAAAATTAATTAAAGTGAAAAGACTGTGGAAAAAATACTTCTCAGGGATTATTTTTTAATTGGAAATATATGGCATTCCCTTTTAAACACAGTAGGGAAATTAAAGTAATGAATACATTGTAACAAAAGATTAATGCACGTGCATGTGCATGCACTTGCGTGCACACACACACACACAACCCTATATATATAACAACTCATGAAACAAACCAACAAAATACGTAGCTTGGTAATATAGTAGATAAAGTAAAGGTAGGACTTTGAGACAAGAAGACTGGATTCCAATTCTGCATCAAATACTATGTGACCCTGAACCAGTTACTTAATCTCAGTTTCCTCATCTATGAAATATAAATAATAATAGTACCTACCTCACAGGGTTGTTGGGAAGATCAACTGAGTTAACATATGGAAAGCACCTTGCCAACTTTAAAACGTTATAAAAATACTTGCTGTTATTCCATGATAAAGTTATTATTTTTCATCAGTCTGAGAGATGATGCTGTTTACCATTATGATGGAGTACAGAATGGGAGAGAACTAAAATAAATAAATACAAATATAGGAAAGCTGATATACCTGCTCTCTTCTACTGAATCAGACCTTCATAGTGTGACATGATTTGATCTGAATAATTCTTAAGTCACCAAATGTTAGACAAGCAACAAAAGTGAAAAAATGACTGTTACAATCCTTTCCAAAGGTCAATAATTGGGGATTCTTTGTGCCTGTTTTGCAGGGCTGTTGAAAGCAAAACTCTACCACTGTAAAGAGGAAAACATCACAAAAAGGCAAGTTGTAATTGTTGAATCATTGATTTGTGCTATTAAGCATAAATGAACAAGAAAGGATTTTTAAGAATCTCAATTAAACTTATGCCTGAAAATACTATCTAAGAGAATTTTACCACTGGCAGTCTTAAGTACAGAATCCACTGGCATTCAGCTGAATCTGATTTAGAAGTTTGCTTGCCCAACCACTAAGCAGTGTCAATCACACTTGACAGGTGTCTTTTTTTTTTTTCCAGTATCCCATCCACTAACTTTTGTCCAAGACTTCAACATTACAACCACAGACAATGTGGATTGGCTCCATAGGTGGTTAGGAGAACAGAAGGACGCAGAGGGAAATGGAGCTCTGGCTAACCTACTGTCATTCAACCCACAAATGCATTCTGGAACCACATGATACAGAAAGATGCCCTTATTTCGTACAACATACCATTGTCCCGCATCCTGCCACACAAAAAATTTTACTATGTTCCTAAATATACTTAATCAATATAAATATGGTACTTTTTTTTACAAAAAAATTCTCATAGATCTTGGGAAGGTGGTCATCACAGATGCTGTCAAAATTCAATATCGAACATAACTTGTGGAGGTGGTAGCATTTTTTTCAAAGAAAGTAGAGGATATCTGAGGTTAATTTAAAGCAAGAATTAAGGAAAACTACCTCTGTAAGCTAACAATGTATTGAATGGTAATTTTTGTGTGTGTTTTCATCAGTTCTCTTGAGGGCCCAGGTATTCAGATGGGAATTTTTGAGTGTGAATCAAATTTTCCTTTTACAGATACTGTTATATCAAAGACTGCTTTCAGTTCTCAAATACTGTTATTCTAAACTATACAGTCTCCTGATACCACAAATGTTCTATTTTTAAAGCTGTCAACAACTTTTTTCTCCAAATATTCTAGTTCTCAATCTTCAGTTCTCTGATTCTATTTCATAAGACAAGATAACAAAGCAGCGTGTAAACACAAAGGACTATAGCAATGATCAATCTATATGCCCCAACTCTCTAGCGGCAAAAATAGAAAAATTCCAAGAAAGGCCTTTTTGACACTATATTGTTCATATGCTAACTATGATTCCAAGCTAACAAATGTGTTGATTTATTTCCTTTCAGGGTTGCTAAGGGAAGGTTTTCAGGTTGTCAGCAGAACACTTGGAAAAGCATTACAAGCCAAAAAGGAGCTGTCCATCGAATAAAGCACGCTGGCAGCCACTCTGTATTTTAATCATATGCTTGTCCAGTAACTCATTTTCTTCCAAAGATAAATTTGTCAGTGCCAGCTTGACACTTGAGGTAATTTCATTTTTGCAATCTGTGTTTCCCCATCGTTGGCTCTAATCCTAAACACCATTATGCCTCTGGCTACAAGTAATTTGATGATTCTTGGGTCATATTATTAAACATTGGGCTTCTCTATTTTTAAAGTGTGGCTGATTTTAGAAAATGTATTAGTGAACACTGGAACACTGGTTTATCCACCGGCAGCTGACATGCTGACAATTCAAGACAATAATGAGGATAAGTATGATTACATTAAAATTCATGCAGAGAGGACCAAAAACAAACAAAAATTTCCCTTTGCACAGTATTTTTATAATGACAGACCCAAGACATTTTTAAAACAAACCTGACCATCAAAGGAATACCGTCATATCCCACTTTTCCTGAATTTGGTCTCTTTAAAACAAACAACAAAAGGTATGAAACTCTATCTCTAAAATGAAAGGTAAGAAAAATTTTAAATGATTTAACATGTTGACAATTTGACTAAAATAAAACAAACCCATGAATCTGAATCCCAAACATACTCGAGCTCTACCCTCCCCACACACCATCTGCTACCGATTTTAGAAATACAAAATTACAGGTGGAATGGGTATCAGTTGGGCTTTTAAATATATTTCATTTTTCAAAAATGCTTGCAACTCATTTCTGAAGGCTTGTGCCCTGACCTTATAGTGAGCAAATATTAGCTGTCAAAATAGACCATAATTTGTGGAGGTAGTCATATCTCACTCAGAAAGTGACGAGTACCTGATGCCAATTTAAAGCAAGAATTAAAGGAAATTGCCTTTGTAAGCTAACAAGGTATTGAGTAGTAATGTTTTTGTATGCCTTCTTAGGACATGAGGGCTCAGATATCAGATGAGAATCTTTGTATAAAATTTTAGTTCAGATACCAATTTATCCTATTTCCTCCAGGCTTTTATTTTGTAAACCAAATGCCACTGTATTACAAGTTTAGTCATTTCCAAACAACACTTTTTGCCAAAGAAAAATCAATCAACAAGTATTTATTCAGTGTTTATTCTATGCCAGGCAATAGAGCAATGGACATACAAAGAAAAAGCAGAAATAGACCCTGGCCTCAAGAAGCTTACACACTAATAACTATATTTGTTTTGATTGCATATAACCAACAGTAAATGAAAATAACAATGACCATCATCCCATATGGTGTGTGTGTGTGTGTGTGTGTGTGTGTGTGTGTGTGTGTGTGTGTATCATTTTGTAAAATGAATATTAATTAAGGTCCCAATATCAAGTCTAATAAGTCAACCTGGATGGTCAAAAAATGATCAAGAAAAATAACACTTGAGGGTAACAGGACAAATAATCAAAAGCTTAATAAGGCTCAGTGGAATGAGCCTTAAAATGTTCTTCAGTTCCCAGAAAACTCAAGTTCTCTAACTACAGAATGATAGGAAATCTCCACCAAACTTCATGTTGCTGACCAAAAAATGCAATTAACAATGATCACTTCTTATTAGCTGGTAGTAGACATGTGGAAATGGGCATATATCTATAAATAAAATATGGAGGATAGGGAGGAACTGGAGGAAATGTAGGGGAAGCAGAGGCAGAAGAAGAAGGAAAAGAAGGAGAAAAAGGAAGAGAAAAAAGGGAAAAGGAGGAAAAGGAGAAAGGGAAATATGTTCTGTTCATCTTAGTCCATGTGGCAGGGTTTATAGGAAAGAAATGACCTTAAAAGATTAATTTTTAATTATACATATATATAATTATTTAACTATTTAACCTGGGAAGGGGTAAGGATGTGCAGTATTCTAGAAATGATTAAGGCTAGCTAAGATTTGGACCTTTCATTGCAGTTTTCAAGAGTTCCAGACCCAAGAATTTCTTCAGGATTAGATATAGAGCCCTTTAATATTACAATGTCCAAGCCATTAATATTTCTTGCCACAATATATTCCCAGAAACTATCAAAATTATCTCATTTTTAAATAAATTCTATTTTCTTATATGAATACAATTGTGGGAAGTTATGTTTCTTACAATTTATTCAGACATGAAAAAATATGCATTCGCAGCAAAGATGCAACAGTAAAACTCTATAGTTTTAGATTAAAATTGTGTACTATGACCTATGCAGTGTACATATGCTGCATACATTTATCATACAGAGAGCTTCTAGGGTCCCTAGAATAGTGACTATTTTTTTTCCTTTTCTTTGTATCCCCTAGGGCTTAGCACAGTGCTTGACATTTAGTAATAAGCTTATAATAATTTTTATTGTTATATAGCACATAATTTTACATACATATAGCCTATAAAGTATGACTATTACTAGATTAGCTACAAAAAACAGTAATAATTTAATTAATGTATGTTTTCTTCAGAATTTAGGATCAAGCACTCATGAATAAATCTCATAGCCCAGACTTTTTTTTTTTAATTTTGTCAACAGTATGTGAAAAGAGGAAGAAAAAAAATCATCTATACATAAACTGTTAAAACTGCCTTATTTGAAATGGTTAAAAAAAACTGGAAACAATCTATACGTCCAACAATTGGAGAATAGCTAATAAAGTATTTTAAAATATTGGAATACGAGGACACCATGAAAAATGGCAAATATAAAGATTACAACAAAACATAGAAAGAATTGTATGAAACAAGGATAAATCAGTACAAGCAGAACAAAAGAATATACATTTCTCTAATTAAGTAAACAACAAATTACGCCAAAGAGTTTGTTCTAACTATCCCCATGAAAAAAATCTAATGAATGAAGAGAGTCAAAGGGATGATGATATTAATACATCTG
This sequence comes from Notamacropus eugenii, assembly GCF_028372415.1. Taxonomy (NCBI): domain Eukaryota; kingdom Metazoa; phylum Chordata; class Mammalia; order Diprotodontia; family Macropodidae; genus Notamacropus; species Notamacropus eugenii. The sequence goes on from NC_092878.1 coordinate 91,703,447, forward strand.
TGCAAAGACGACTGAAGTAAAGCCTTCAATATATCTCCCTGTAGTAAAAAGATGCAATCAAAATCAGTCCATTGAGATTAGACCAGCCTCAAAAATACCATACAAAGGGTTCTATCTACCTTTCAACAGTCATGGCAGCAGTGACATTTCTCCCTGTGAAAAGCATGTTTTTAAGGAGCTAAATAGACATTCCTCCCCTTTATTACTTTTGAAATACTATTCACTTTCAGATCAAATATAGGGCACCAGAAAACAATAAACAATGGAGCTTGAAAGATACTCTACATTTCATCAAAAAGCACAGAAATAATTACCAGATTGTTTAGTGAACCCAGGCTTTATTTTTTAAAAAAATCTTTTAAAAATCTCTCCTAATTATTCATGGAAGTACAGGACAATCACCTGACTGCATAAGATCTGTTGACTTGTGTTCTCCTCTGTATTGGGATACTGGCCAGGGGATAAAGAGAAGTGAGAACTGAGAAATGAATTTCAATTAGGCTAAGCAGGGAGATGTGCAGACCAAATACATATATATTGCCTTGAAGATCAAATTTCAAAGGAAGCTTGGATTCAGCCATTTGCAAAAACCTAATAAATTAAATTCAGGAATTTCAAATAACTTTTTCAGTGTGTGTTTTGATTGACCCTTTACTACTTAATTTATCTTCCTTGAAATCCATGGTCACTCAAGAGATCAATCTAATTATCTTCTCAATTAAAAAAAAAGTGGATAAAGAGTACATATGCCCAAATGACCTACAACTGGGTAGACAGTCCACTAAGTTAAGCCATCAGTGAATATTCAGATGCAAGCTTTTCACCTCCAAAATGGTGGCATATCTTAAAGTGAATGTTTCAAATAAAAGTAATCACAATGGTCAGCTGTCATTAGAAAAAAAAAAGATGTATGCACAAATGGAAATAAATCTGCAAATAAAATATAGTCCTTTGGAATAGCTTTATTTTCCATCAAAAAGACAAAAAAAAATCCCTTCCTGTTAAGCCATATGGCATGTTTAATTTGGAGGAAAGAAATGACAGATATGGAAGCTTATCCCAGCCCTGTCACATATTACTTTGTGGCCTTGAAAAAATCACATCACTTTCCCATGTCTTAGTTTCCTCATCTACCAAATCAAGATATTTGATTAGATGACCTGCTATGTTCTTTCCAGCTCTAAAGATATTATCTCATGATTCTATGGGCCTGGTAAAATACTGTCTAAAGTCCAGAGACTAGCTAGATTCAGAGGCTCATCACCAGAAAGTTGGCCTCCAGGTGATGACTTCATTTTTCCACATCTTTTCACAATCTGCTAAATTGTGAATGGGTGGCAATCTGCATCAGAGGAAGGAGCACCCACTCCTATGAAATAATCCATTCTTAAAAAAAAAAAAGACGACATGAAGAATGTGTGAAAACTAATTTGCCAGGCAATGACATATTTTCAGTTGATATCATAGAAAGACACTGAATTTTGTAAACTCTAACAGAACACAATCAAATATTAACTTATCTGGTCAGAAGGATATCTCATCTTTGATAATTCTTTTGGCCAATTTTCTGATTATTATGACTTAGAAAGTTTAAAATAATAAAATTCAAAGGAGTCAATTGTGCTCCATATGTTATCAGAATTAGAAAAATGTCTGAAGGCAAAAAAGGAGGGAATAAATAGCAATTTTTAAAATTAATTTACCTATGTTACCCATTGGCTTCTATCCAAACCCATGTATCTAATAGTCCTACTTCTTAACATTTTTTCTATCAATTGGACTGAAATATATTTCCTAAATTTGTTTTTAGAGTGGCAAATCTTTAAGTGGTTCACATTGAGATTGTTCAAAATCAGGTCTATGCTGCTACATTTCAGTCAGAAAAAGTATTTTTAAAATTCAAAGAAAATGCTATTCAATCTTCAAAAGGACATTTCTTACTCATTTTGTGGCTTTCACAAACTGTCAAAATGTAAAGGTCTTCCAAAAATAAGGTGAAAGGGGAATGCTATAAAGGCACTATGAAAAATGAATGTATTTTTTACAGTCTGTTTAAAGGTCACCAATATATTTCATAGAAGAACTGGCAGATAGGCGCTTAATGGGTCAAATTTGCTGGTTATTGGAATATCTGAGTCTTCAGCAACCAGCAACTCCATGAATTATCCTGATTGAGCTTATCATACTGTAGAGATATGCACTCACCATGGAAGAATTTTTCTCTCTCTAAACTCAATGTACTATAGTGACTTACTGAAAAAAAAGTAAAGCATTGTTATTTTTCCTGGGGACATGAACAAGAAAAAGAGAGTGGTGTGTGTGTGTGTGTGTGTGTGTGTGTGTGTGTGTATGTGTGTATAGGATATATGATATGTATATTTATGTATTTATGTATCTTATATTTACATACATGTGTATAATGTGTTCTAAAACATGTATTTGAAAAAGGAATTATTATTAACCTATTTTTGATTCAGTGGTCATATTTGTATGTACATGTTACATCTGCATTAGAGAGGAATCAGTAGCTATTGTGTAGAGAGCTGGAGTGGAGACCAGGCAAGAGACAGATTTGAGTTCTTCTCTTACTATTTTAGACACCACACAAGTCTTTTAAACTTGGATGGCTTCAGGAAACTCTTTAAGACAGGGGTTTATTAACCTGGTGTTCTTGAAATTTTGTCTTTTAATATTGTGATAATTATTTCAATATACAGTAATTGATTTCCTCTGTAATCATATGCATTTTACTGTATGTATTTAAAACATTATTCTGAGAAGAGGTCCATAGGCTTCACCAGCCTGCCAAAGGAGTCCAGCCCATAAAAAACGGTTAAGAACTCCTCCCTGGAGACTATTGCTTCCAGAGAAGGTGCCTATCTGTATAGGCAAAGGGAGCTTCCAATATCAAGAAAATCACAAGTCCAGGCGCTAGTCCTACATGTATATTCTATATTCGGCATATGATAGAAAGATACACTGATCACACCATTAGGGGAAAGTTCACGGTTGCTCTCAGCCCAGGTGACTGAAAGGATTTTAAAGCACTTTTTTAAGCTTACCTAGGAGTTTGATCCAACTATTACCTCACTGCTTAGAAAAATGTATAACTGTACTTTATCAGCCACTTATTCCTTTCAACTACTTATGCCCTTTCAACTACTTAAAAGCACTATGATCCCAGGAATCCCATATTTCTGTACTTCTGAGAACCTGTGACCTCACAAGACCAGTCTATATAAGATTTAAATCTAAACAAAGACTTAGAGATCAGTGATGCCAGTCTTCCCTCGACTAATAACAAGAGTATACTAAACACCTACTGTGTGCCAGGCAATGTAATAGGTGCTGGGACACAAAGACCAAAATGACACAATTGCTATTCATAGAAAGCTTACATCCCATTGCCGACTATAATCCTTCTACACCACAATAAATAGGGGCTTCTGAGCAACCAGCACTCTCTGTGTGCAGCAAGGCTGATGATTGAGTGATTGATTGGCAGTCTGTTGCAAGGCCCCTCACTGAAGCTTTTTCAAGCTTGGTAGGACCTTCCAAAGCTTGCATCCTGCTGGCATAGTCTTTAAGTTACTCCCACCAGGATGAGCCACTGGAATAAGAGCTCAACCACAGGGCAGCAGAAAACAAAACTAACAACTTCCTTTATTGCATGAGTTTGTGAAGTATTTAAGCCATAGGACCTAACTGAATTGCTGATTTTTCTCTGTTTTATTTGTTTTTCTTGTACTCAGTAATTATGTGATACAAATCTGCTCTTTAGACCAGGTTCAAGTACACACTGTAGAAAAGAGCAGGGGCATTTTCATAGCTAACTAAAATGAAAAATAAAGTGATTTAAATAGAAATAAAAACATGTGATATCTAAGACAGGATCAATCTTTGAGATACTGAAGATCCAGCTTCTATAATCTCACCTATATTTTAGGCTTCTTTTCTAGATGTGCTTTCATTAAATTTCTTAGTACTTAATATTCTTATATAGTTTATTTTCGCTCTCTCTTCTCCTCCTTCCTTTTCTTATTTGCTTAGCTATTTTATGTGCCAAATTTTCACCTTTGACTAAAATATTAAAACTAGAAAGAAACCAATGCCAAATTAAATTCAAGATCAAATAAACCAGGTCTTAAATATACTTACACTTAAAACAAAAATTAAAAGCAATGCATATTAGTCAGTTGCCTCTAATAATTTCAATAGAGAATGTCAAAGAAATCATTTGTCTTTGGACGTGGATGGATGATGTCCTTAATTTCAAATGAATTACATTCCAAATGTTCATTTGCTAATTCATTGTTTTGAAATCAGGGACACAGTTTCTCAGAAAAATAACATCATACATGGTGGTTAGGTTCCCAGGCTAATTCATTGCCAGATTATTTAGCTCACATTATAGGGGAAATATATCAATTAATGAAAAAGAAAATAGCCAGGGAAACAACAAATTACTGTGAACAACTAAGCTATTCTGAGCATTATAAATATTCAAATGGGACCTATGAAGGGAGATACTACTCACCTCCAGAGAAAGAGTTGATAAATAGAATTACACATAGAATAAATAAAAATGAATTACTTTTTAGAAAAGATGGCACCCAGAAAGAACTCAATAATCCACGTGTGGTCTGGTCCACATAGCGTATTGTGGCACTGGTTCTTTCCTTGATCTGGATTGTTTTTTTGCATTCATCTTTTAAGAAAGAGTTATCATAGCACTGGTACATGTTGGACTTGTCAACTAAAACGTTCAGGTTGCTTCCACACTGATTTCTGTTAAGTTACAACTCCTCCAATGTGTACTTGCACAATTGATATTTTTAATCCAGGTGCAAGACTTTATTCCGAAGAATGAAAGCTCCGTGGGGGCTTTTTTAATGTCTTAATGTAGGCAGTATTTTATGTACAGCCTTATATATAATAGCAGGTGCTTAATAAAGACAGAATGGAATGGAATATTAAATTTCATCATGTTACTTTGGAGGCCACCACTCAAAGCCTTTGAGAATTTATTGAAGGTTGTTTCTGTCATCCAGAACAATAGATGTATACCTGTATCTCTTCCTAGCTCTGTGCCATCTGCTAATTTGACAAGACTGTCTAATTCTTTGGTTAAAATGTTGAACAGGTCAGAGTTAAGAACAGAGCCCCAGTCACATGTCATCAACAAGTTTCCTCTAGGTTGACAGTAATCCATTAATCATCTTTTGAGGAATATGGTTATTCATCTATCCTTGACTCTAACTATACTGAATACTTTTGTTCAACCTCTTGTCTACTGCACTGCTCCTAACTTCAATAATTATACTTTGGGTAATATATTTTTCTCACATGTGCACATAAACACATCCTTTTTAATTGTATTTCTCCTTCAGTACTATCTTTCAACTACTATACAATCATTTCACTAAGCATCATATCATAAAGTATTCAGTTCTGAGTGTCCCAAAATTATGGTAATCGTGACTAACTTCAGAGTTTCAAAGGAACCCAGGAGCTATCCAGCTAGATATCTCGATGAACTTCAGGTTTTATAATGGGATTATTAATTCCAAACAAAGAGAATGCTATAGACCTCCTGAATCCTGATTCAGCAATCTGCTTGACAAAGTCATTTGGGATATCCATAAATATGGATACAATACAGTGAGGGAGGAAAAATACCAGGTTAGTCAGTTTTCCCTTTTCCTCCACTAGGTAGCACACTTAGCCCAAAACAGTTTGATGGGAAGGAGGAGATGGGGGGAGACAAGCATTTTCAAGAATGGCCAGTGATTCAATTCAACATATTTATGAAATAATTGCTATTTTTAAATTGTTGTTTCAGTGGCAAGGGGAGATAAGAAATAGAAATAAGCCTGATGCCTGCCCTCATAGTTTACAAACTAGTAAAACTGGTCTTTTACACACGAGACATTTGAAAATAAGAATGTTTATAACTGAGGGAATATCTGTATGACATTTTCTCCCACTGCTTGGTTCCAAGACTTTCTTTCCCTAAAATACAATATCCCTTCTCTCTTAGATAAGGTGTTTCCCCCCAAGAGTCTTAACATTAGAGATGTTCTAAAATAACATTTAGGATAGAACTGATGATTGGGCCTGTGATTTCATTGATAGAGGGAGCCTCCCAGATGAAGAAACTCCCTCCACACCTAAGAATGGGTCAATACCTTTGTTTCAACTTATAGCCTTTGAAAGGAATAGTTAAGCTGGGGTTTATGAACTTTAAAAAAAAGTGATAGCTAGTATTTATATAGCATTTTATGATCTGCAACGTTCTCTCATTTGATCTTTTTATAACTATTTCAATATAACTGGTTTCCTTTGCAATCCTATCTTTTTAGTCATTTTAAGACATTCTGACATAGGGCCCACGAGCTTCACCAGATTGACAAAACACACATAAACAAACACACAAGCACCCAGATTAACAATCCTCTTAGCCCAGGTCACGCAGCTAGGCCCAATAGCTAGGCTACAGGAGGGTCTTCACAGCTTTACGGCCATCTCTCTATTCACTATAACAGTCTTAAAATAATTCATTACTTATATACAGCTTTATAGTTTACAAAGCAGTTTCCTCACAAAAAGCCTATGAGATGGGTCACCCAATATTTCCAACTGAAAAAGAAAATAAGAAAGGTCAAGTCACTTTCCTCAAGTAATACAGTGTTAGAGCCAATATTATACTGATGTAGCTGGTAGTAGAATGGATAGAGCTTTCAACTCGGAGTCAGGAAGACCCAAGTTCAAATCTTCCCTTAGCACAATAATGACCCTAAGCTAGTTACTTAAACTCAATCAGTCTCAGTTTCCTCCTTTGTGAAATAAGACTTTTAATAGCATCGACTTTACAAGGTAAGGATCAAATGAGATATCTGTAAAGTGTTTTGCAAACCTTAAAGCACTACAGTTATCATCATTTTCTTCATCATCATCATCCTCATCACATTCCTAGTTACTTCCAACAATTATCTATACAAGGCTTTTGATATAATTTATGTATTAAAAGATAACTCTTAAGTAAAATTAAGTTTACAACGTCCCTATTCTTTTCTCAGAGAAGCTAAAATAAAGCCCTTTTAGAAAACGATTTATTGATCCTATTCCAGATTCTTGGAGGTTCGAAGGGCATTAGATGTGTAACTTCATTCAACAAAAGTTAGAAAGGAAAATAATTTTTTTTTTTCCACCATAGACCAGACCCTTCCTATCAACAGGATTCCATTTAATTGACTTGGACAATAGCTGCTGTCACTACATACTCAGCAGGAAGGGCAATCATCAGGAAAGAGATTTGAGAGCAGCAGTTCCCTGAAAAGAGAAAATCATCTCCAGTTGCCCTCCTCTGTTTCTATCTGGATCATACCTTGAAAAGTCAAATCCTAATTGCTACCATGATCTTTTGTCTGACCTCGTCTTCACTGGCTACAAAGAAATAGAAGAATAAGAAATCTCCTTTTCTTAACGGGATCAGGTCCCAAACAAGAGAAATGCTAGTAACTGGCAAGGTGAATCTTGACTTCAGCAAGCTGTTTAACAAAGTTGCTCATAATATCCATGGGGACAGGAATATAGCAAGGCCAGAATATTAAGTCAAGCACACTATACTTCAATCTTCAAAAGATCCATGATTCCATATAAAACAGTAGACCCTCTGTAGACATAGATCATAGATAGTCCACATGCATATTAGTAGATAGTGGGGAAAAAAAAAACATTGCTTGGTAGCCAATCTTGTGACGATAAGACTCTCCATATTTAGCTAGGATAATTATCATATGTACCAGAAAACTACAAGCTGTTGTTATTCGAAACTTTTCCATTTCAGTTGAACCAGCTAGAACATGTATTCCACCTCTGTCATCCATGAGACTCCATGATCACTTCAAATTCACTATGACATCATAAGAGAATTTTATTAAAGAATTCTCTCTTAAGCTATTTTTTAAATGTTTGCATAAAATGCCCATCTTTTTACGTGATCTACAAGAAGTTCTTGTGCTAAATCTATTACATTGGCACATCCTCAGAGTACTGCCTTTTAGCACGTCATCACTTGGCTTTATTGGCAATGTTAACAAAAGAGGCTGCATGGAAAACTCAGAAAAGAAGAGTACAGGACTGGGAGGCGGGAAGTCCTGGGTTAAAATCTCTCCTCTGACACTTAAGTAACTGTATGACTTTGGGCCTCTCCAAGAGGTTGGGACTCAACCCCTCCAAGTCTCAGTTTCCTCATGTACAGAACAAAGGGGGTAGACTAGATGACCTCTGAGGTCCCTTCCAGCTTTAATCTATGATCCCATAATTCTTTTTAGAAATCCCCTTTTCTCCCCCTAGAAATTACAATCTTCTAGCAATAGAACAGTAGCACTATAAAATTGCACAACAGCCAGACACACTCTCTAATGTCAAGATTCTACTTTTCTAATCTAAGGCCTACTGCAGATTTAACTTGGTCTCTGGAGAGCAGTTTCTTGGATGTTTATATGTATTTAGTCTATAATTGGAATATCCTGGTGATCAAACACTGCTAGTCTTTCAACTTTCACAAATAAATCATAAGCTGTGCCTATAGGATACCAAGAAATCAGCTAAGAAGTGAAAAAAAAGAGACAACGAATCAATCTAGTTGTTTGGTCTGACAGATAAATTATTTAAGCAATATTTTCCTACTGAATAAACTAGATTATATCAACTATACATAGTACTAAGTAATACCACTGGGCTGTGAATTCTACAAAGAGACAAATGAACATCCCTACTCCCCAAATAAACCAGAAAGCATTTCTATGTTCCCATTTCTAATACTCACAAAAATATAAATTCTAGGATACAATATAAGATATAAGAAATAACCAAACCAATCTCATGCTGGTAGTCGTAAGAAAAAGAAACAGAGCAATGTATTTGGATTGTCTTAGAGGAAGAAAAATTCATTTATCATTTTTATAGCATGCAATTTTATTTAATAGTGTGTTTACTTGACCGCAGTTCATTCAATCTGCTCTGCACAATTGGGGGAAATTGATTAAACCTACTTAGTGAACAGATATTCAAACCTGCACATTTAGAAGATTACTCAGGCAGCTGGATGAGGAACAGATTGGGAAAAAGGGTGGCAGGGAGACCAGTTAGGAGGGTCTTCTAACAGAACAGATGAGATATAACTAAGGTTTAGACCAGAAAGGTTGGACAAGGGAGTAGAAATGAGGTGATAGTTACAATTACATTGCAAAGATAGAATCTGGAGCAGTTAAGACTCCTGAGTTAAGGCATCACAAAATGTACCCAGCTAGATAACACAGTAGGTGAAAAGTTAACAGAGTGACTTTGAGTATCAGGACATATGGATGGAGACATTGAAACACTGGGACATCAGTGCCAAGAGATGCAGCACAAAATTAATCAGAGAACACTCCTGGAGTTTGGGTACTAAAGGCAGGAAGCATGTCATTGGAAATAACAATTCTTAGGACCTAATTTTGATTCTGTCCCCACTGCTGCACTGCCATCCTTTCAGTCTTCCCTAATCTAATGGACTGTCATTGCTAAATCAGCTGTCCTCAATCTTTTCTCAAATCCCCAACGCTTCTGCCAAATCAAGGCACATAAGTGGAGCAGTGGATAGTCATGCAGTGGAACTTGGAGTCAGGAAGGCATTTACTAGCTATGTGACACAGGCCAAGTCCCTTAAACTCTGCTTTAATTTCCCCGATTGTAAAATGTGGATAATAATAGAACCTAATCCACAAGGTTATTGTGAGGATCAAATGAGGAAATATATCTGTAAAGTGTTTGGCACAGTGCCTGGCACATAGGAGGCACTTAACAAATGCTCATTTCCTTTCCTTTCCCCTAAACCATCCCAGGAAAACAATGCGAGGCCATGCATCCTAAGCTCCCTTATCTCCTCTGTTCTCTACCTCAAATCTCCTCTACATCACCATCCATCCCTTTGCTTTTGCTGAAGACTTTGGGAAAGATGTGATCCTTCTCTTTGGCAAGATGCATTTCTCTACTTGGATCCTTGTTCTTGCCCCTTTGAGGTCCTACCGAGTGATTCTCATTCTCATGTCTACTGGCTCCTTTCCAGTTACCTACCAACAATCCAAGGTCTCCACCATCTTTAAAAACTCTTCTCTTTACATTTCCATCTCCTCAAAATTTTGACTTCTATTTCTTTTTACTCTGAATACTAAGCTTCTTGAAAGAGTGCTCTGTTTTCAAGACTGCTTTCTCTCTGCTTCCCACTGACTTCTAAACCTTTATCTATCACTGTTGTGACTCCTTCACTCACAGGTTACTAATAATCTCTTACCTGCTAAATCCCAAGACTTTCCACAATCCTTATCTTTCTTGACCACTCTGTAGCACCTGACATTGATGACCATGCCCTCTTCATTGATCTCCTCCTTTGCCTTTCTTTACCCTTCATCCTCACACTACTCAGATACTCACGGCCAGCTTTGTGCATGCCTAGAATTAACACAATTCTCGATGACTTCAGAAGCTGGAGACATTCTCATTTTAGAGAAAGCAGTCTACTGTTAATAGTGACATCAGGTAAACACATGCTTACACTGCAGAGTTATTAAGATGTACACAATTAAAAGAGAAAATATGAATGTTTTTAACCTAGGAAGCTAGGAAAAAATGTAAGTTAAATGGACTGAAAAAATAAATGACTCATAAATTTTAATTTTTTTAAATGAGAAATCTGACAAGCAGGTAATTATGCTGTTACCTGAATTAACAAACACTTAAAAATTGGATTCTACTCACAAAATGTCTCCCTCATTCATGGGGGTGGGGATACCCTCCATTAACAAGTATCATAACTCTTCCATTCCTTACTCAATGGTCTTCATAAGTTATTGTGCTATTACATTTGTCTCTTGATCATTATTCTACTCAGACTTCTGCCAACAAGCATTTCCAAACGTAGCTAGGCTGGTCCTCTAATGGCAAATAAGACTGCATTGCTGGTCCTATACTCAAAGGCTTTCCAGTTTGCTAGACCCTGTCAGGTCCAAAGATCCAAAGATCCAAAAAAGATCTAAAAGATCTAAAGATCTAAAAGATCCAAAGGTGGATCTTTGAGGATGCTGATTCAAACTCTAATACTGGAGATATTAGAGCAAAACTTTAGTGAAGGATGGCAATTGAACACACACACACACACACACACACACACACATACACATGCACATACACAGCCTTTTTTTTTATTCTTAATGTTTTTTCAGAATAGGAAGTCCTTATATCTCAGAAAAGTGCATCAACAACTAAATGACATCTTCTTATATGTTTTGTACATGTTGGAAGCATAAGACCAAACTGAAAAAGTGAATGTTCATTTTCAATCAAATAGAATTGACCTGGGTATCAAACACTATTGACAGTACTACATAAACATGACATGCGGTAACTAATAACTATCTGGCAAAGTACAGTAATTACACTTTGAACCAAGCAGGGTTTCAGATGGATGATGTGATCATTCCACTGAAAGAAAAATAAGCTTACTTTAATGCAGCTGCTTTTTCTTGTCTACAATTTCATGGAAGCCACATAATCAAAATCTCCTTAATTCATAACTCACAATCAACAGAATTAGGAACAAAATGTCCCTTATGGCCTCAAAAGGCAATAGTCTATCATCAAGTCTTACATAAAACAAAAAATTCACAATTACAGAGTTCACAGGGAATGATAAACACTTTGGAGTTGAAATTCCAGGGTCCGAAGAATGTGGCTGTTATAGGAAAGGCTTCTTTATGAGATGAGACAACTATAATGCACTTGAGAGTTACTAAAATGCTTGTAACACACAGGGCATTTAATGCTTATTGGTTGATTGACTACTCATATATTGAAAAGTTTGATTTGACAGGGAATCATCAATAAACTTGCATATAAAAATGGTTATAATAAATGTTTCCTAAAATGAATTAGTTTACCATTCAGAAGTTAATCTGAGGATTTCACTCACCACACTGGAATGATAGGAAAGATCACTGGACTCAGAGTCACAGGAACCAAATTCAGATTAGTTCTGTCACTTACTACTCACATGACCATGCCAAGTCTCTGAACCTTGGATTCCTGATATTTAAAATAAAAAGGCTGCATTAAATTATCTCCATGGGATGTTCTAGCTCTGAATGTACAAGCCTATGGTCTTCATTTTTTTGGCATATATTTGTTGTTCAATCACTTCAGTTGTATCTGATTCTTTGTGATCCCATTTGGGGTTTTCTTGGCAAAGGCACTGGAGTGGTTTGTCATTTCCTTTTCCAACTCATTTTATAGAGAAGGAAACTGGGGTAAATAGTGCTAAATGACTTACTTGCCCAGGATCAAATAGCTAGTCTGAGGTCAAATTTAAACTCATGAAGATGAGTCTTCCTGACTCCCAGCCAGGCACTCTATCCATTGCATCACCTAGCTGCCTGGCATTTCCTAAGCAACATTTATTGGGAATATAAGAGTACACTGGGAATGCATGTACAGCTAGGTAGCACAGTGGATAGACTGCCAGCCCTCGTTACAAAGACTTAATCTTCCTGAGTTCAAATCTAGTCTCAGACATTTATTAGCTCTGTGACCTGGGTAATTCACATATGTCTGTTTACCTCAGTTTCTCATTTGTAAAATGAACAAGAGAAGGAAATGACAAACCATTCCAGTATCTTCACCAAGAAAACCCTAAATAGGATCTCAGAGAGTTGGACATGAATGAAAACAACTGGAGAATAACAACAACAAAGGAAAAGCTACTGCTTTTCCTGGACTACACCAGTAAATGATAATTTAACTAGGTAAATTAATTAGGTTTAATTAATTATCATAATTAGGCATCCTAATAAAATGTCTATTTCATCTGACTTACTAGACCCTCAATCTATTCTCCAATAAGAGGCACAATACTGACCAACATAGTAGCATGTTGATGTAGTGGATAGAGGGCTACTTTTGGAGTTAGGAGGCCTGAAATCAAGTCCTGTCTATGACAGATAATTGCCTCCATCACCAAGAGTAAGTCCTTAACCTATAAGTGACAACAAAAATAGAGAGTTGGCATCTGAGTTTAAAATTATGACACTGACACATTCTGGCTATGGAATCAGACATTAGCAAGACACAACCTCTCAGTACTTCAGACAACCTTGACCATCTCTATGGTTGTTGATCTGCAGTGGTAGAAGATTAACTCACTGTCCACAAAATCATCTATCTGGTCTACAGATTTTGCTAGCTCCTTGAACTGACCTAGAGAAAAGGAACCCATCAAGTCAGATGCTCATCTTCATTAAACAGGCTAAGCAGAAGTGAGCTATGGAAAATCCAATCTGAAGATGTAATTTGAGCCTCAAGAACAAACTAATGAATTCAGAATTTCAAGAAAAAGAAGACAGAGGAAATTAATTCAAATTCATCAAAATAACAGTCTTAGGAAATTTCAGTATGGCACACCATATGCTTGGGGTCCACAGAGGAAACTATATTATATAACAAAGTCCTTCTGGCCCTTTTATTAATTATACCTCTTTCACAACACCCATGTTGGTGAGCCTAGGTCATACTAAATTAGATAATGCAGTGAGTCTTGTTATAGTAGGACTATAACCAGGGTTTCTGTATCTAAAAAACACAGTGGCCACCCCCTTGGTGGCCATCATTCTATAGCAAGTCTCTTCTCATTCAGTTAGAAGGTCATGACAAAATGGAAAGTACCAGAGTAGAGCAACTAGGTGTAGAAATATGAGAACTGGTGAAAGAAAATTAGGATATTTAGCCCCTAGTGGAGAAGACTCAAGGAGACATTCAGTATTTAAAGGGCCATTACGTGGGAAAGGGATCAAATCTGTCTTGTTTAGAACTAGGAGAAATTCACAGAAGTTGCAAAAAGAAAAATTTTGCTTTCTTGTCTGAAAAAAAAACAAACCTGTCAGAGATGCCTCAGAATGAAAGTAATTGTCTGGAAGGTCTGTGATGGCCCCTCATTTGGAGGTCTTCAAGCAAAGGCTAGATAATTACTTCTCAAGTATGTTGTTGAGGGAGTTATTTTCAAATGACTTGGAATGGATGCTCCTTCACCTGAAATTCTATGTGCGATCCCCAAGGTACAAGACAAAAAGTCTATCCAAAGGCCCAGACTCAAAGTTTTCTAGTTTGACAGGCCCTGTCAGAGTATAAACTCCATTAGTCAAATCAACAAGCATTTAATAAGCACCTATCATGTGCCAGTATGCTGAACACCGAGGATAAAAGAATGGCAAAAAATAGTCCCTGCTTTCAAGGGATCACAGCCTAATTAAGACAAGCAACATGCAAATGTAAAAACAAGACAGATATAAGACAAACTGAAAATAATCCAAGAAGGAAGACTGAACATTAAAGAGAACTGGGACAGGCTTCTTGTAGAAAGTGGGAATTTAGCTGAGTGTATATACATATACATATATGTATATACACTCATACACACACATATACACATACATACATATGTACACATACATACACACCCATCTGAGGAATTTGACATTGCTTTAGCCTTTGAGAATCTGGTGTCACCTCTAAGTTCTCATGAGGCACCAAAGTAAACCTTGAGCAGAAAGCTTCATACTGGGATTAAGCAGGCTAGATTTAGTGATAGAGATCTGAATGTGAGAAGTGGAATAAAAAAATGTTGCAAATTGACATGTCAAATGAAAAGGAAGTGGTTTTCGTGAGTTAGCCACAATGGGAATTCACAACTATACCACCCACAAAATATATTAACATTAGGCATTTCTATTAAACTAAGGGAAGTAAGAAACCTGAAAAAACTAATCAATAATTAAATATTAGACTTTTACCAATCAATACTGGTCTAATCAATATTGGTAAAATACTGACAAGATTTAAAATCCATAGTTCATCTCTTTATAACTATAATGATAATATAAAATTAAGTTCTATCATGTTTGGTGAAATTGTCAATATCTAGACTGGTGAAATTTATTTAAAAGGTGTTTTGAAAGCTGCGAAGTAAAGGGTATCTGTTGATCCAAAATAGAGGAAATCATTCAAATACCATAAAAATGGCCTGCCATTCCATCTAAAAATGTTTAGGGATGCTAAAAACCCATTTAGAAAAGTGCTTTAGATTGAGAACTGCAATAACCAAGAGTGTTTTTATTGTGA
Organism: Notamacropus eugenii; assembly: GCF_028372415.1. Lineage (NCBI taxonomy): Eukaryota > Metazoa > Chordata > Mammalia > Diprotodontia > Macropodidae > Notamacropus > Notamacropus eugenii. The sequence continues at coordinate 91,718,657 of NC_092878.1, forward strand.
TTTTCTGCATTAGAGTGCTGCAAATATCCTGGCCCATCTTGCCAAATATAAGATGACTGATACTCCCCACCAAGCTCCAACAGGCCACAGCAGGGGCTGAGAAATCTTCAGCAAGCCCAGCCAGGTTATTTAGTTACTGTTTACATGATGCAGTCTGCTTCATGGTTAGTATTTTTTTTTTTAATGAAACATCAAACTGTTGATCTGGGCCATTTTGACTTAAGCTAGCAAGTCAGGCTCTTTGACAAAGAGCAAATAGAGTTCTCAGACTTTGCTTTTCATCTTTGTGCACTAAGGAACGTCATGAAGTAATGTGTACTTGACTCCCATTTTCAATGCATATTGGTCCAACAATGGAGGAAAGGGTTGTGTGAAAGGAAGAGAGTGGCAATGCTTGCTAACTGAAAAAAGTTACATAAAAAAATCAGAGATTGAAATAATGAAGTACCTCAAACAAAAAGAATTTTTTTTCTTCAAAGCTGTGCATTGAAATACTGATAGCCCAGAAGGACCTTGTGAATCAACAAAAAACACATCAAAAAATATTCATCTTATTTTTGGCACAGTTTATTCTATTTTAAATTGAATGATAAAGTTATGGTATATATAACCAGCAGAATATTAAATTGAAGAATTAGTTGTTCAGTCATGTCTGACTCTTCGTGACTCCATTTTGAGTTTTCTTGGCAAATATGCCGAAATAATTTGCAATTTCCTTCTTCAGCTCATCACAGATGAGGAACTAAGGCAAACAGGGTTAAGTGACTTGCCTTACACAGCTAGGTATCTGACCAGACTTGAACTCAAAAAGATAAATCTTGCTGACTTCAGACTCAGCCCTCTGTCCACTGCCTCACCCACCTCTATTAAAGAATACATTAGTTATTCAGAAGAAAGAGAAGCCTCCCTGGAGCTGCTAGAATCCTTGCACATACATTTTATCCTTGTAATTTTACAACGGGGGGTACTACAAAGGACCTTGATGAGGATGAATCTGAGACATTGAGAAGGGTTAAAAATAGCCCAGTGAAATGGCTTTAATTTCAAAGGAAGTTTTGCATGCGCAAAGTGCGCAATACCATGCTCTACACTCAGAAGGCAATCAATTATTCTCCTTGATAGAGAGACTAAATCCATTCAGATTAAGTGAAAACCAACTAATTTCAATATGTCTTAATAATGGTAGGATGAGATGTCTTGCTCTGGAGTTTAGCTAGCTATGTGATTACAGAGTACTTAAATAATTCTGCCTAGGGGCCTTTCAGCAATATTCAGTTCAAAAAACATGTGCTGAGAGTCTTCTGTGTGTTCCAGTAGGCTCAATGAGGGATAAGGAGTATAAATGTAATTCTTGACTTCAAAGACCTTATACAATTTATTTGGGGTATCAAAATAAGGAAACATTTCTATGAGGAAAATATAGAACAAATGTGTCAAAAACAAATTTGCCCAAATAGTAAGTACCTTACAATTCCAGAGAAGGGAGAGATCATAACAATCTGGCATAGTCTGGGGATGTTAACAAAGGAACAATGGTACTTACCTGAGTCTTGAAGGATGGTCAGAATTTAGAACAGGAAGGAAGATGAAAGAAGGCAATCCAAGTGGAAGAAACATCAAGAAGAAAGTCCGAGGAGTGGGAATGGAACATTGTATTCATCTTTGGTTGCAAAGAAGACCATGCCATCAGAGAAATAATGACAGGACTTGCACTTGACTTTGTTTTGAGTGAGGGAGGGCTATGCAGGTCACCAGCCTCACTTCTCCTCCAGAGCCATCTGCATCCAGTGACCAGATATTCATCAGGATGACTGGAGATGGCCCAGGAGGAGGCAACTGGGGTTAAATGACTTGTCCAAGGTCACACATCTAGTGAGTGTCAAGTGTCTGAGGTGAGATTTGAACTCAGGTCCTCCTGACTCCTGCATTGGTGCTCTATCCACTGCACCCCCTAGCTGCCCCTATTGAGGTAATGAATTACCCCCATTAACCCCATATTGAGGTAATGAATACAGCCTCCCTGTACAAGATGGATCAGAATGCTGAAGGATTGAGAGAATTATTTGAATAGTTCAAACCTGTGCAACTTGGCAGTAGATAGGGGCCAAAATTAAAATAGGCTAATCTTCTTCAGACCATGGACAGGTTAGACTAGAGACAGACTGATGATGGTTGGTTGCTACAGGTCATGCACAATGGCCACAGGAGAGTGCATAGTGGTAATCCTACATTTCTCAGGGGCTGCTCAAAATCCTTTGGAGGGCTGCAAGAGATCCATGAGCCATATGTTGTTCAGGCCTGGAACAGTTGTAGGGGAAGAGAAGTCAGGGTGAACTACAAAGGCTGGGGAAACAAAACTTAATTGTTCTAACTGTAGGTAAAGTGTTGGACTGAGAGTCAGGAAGACCTGACTTTGAATCCTACTTCAGACACTAGCTTTGTAAAACTGAGCAAGCTGGTTAACCTACTTCAGCCTTAACTTCTTCATCTGTAAATTGAGAATGATGCCTTGCAGGGTTGTGAGCATAACATGAAGAGAACATGTGAAGGGTACTGCTATGATTACTAGCAGTGCGTCTGCTGAAAGTATTGAAGTCGTGGAGAGACACGATTAAAGTCATATTTTAGGTAAACTAATCTCAAGGTCTTTTGTAACATGGTTTATTTCAGTACAATGTAAGCACTTTGAAGACAAGAACTTTTAAGAAATATTTTTCTTGGGGGGCGGAGCCAAGATGGCGGAGTAGAAAGACGCACATACACATAGCTCCAAACCCACAACCCATAGAACGGCTACAGGGAAGTAACTCACAGCAAATTCTGCACCCAGAGGCCACGGAACATTGGAGCGAGGGAGATTTCTGTTCCAGAGAGACCTGCAAACCTCTCGCGGGGGGTCCTTCGCGCTGCGGACTGGGCGCAGGGACTGGGAGCTGAGTGCAGCCCTGTCGCGGCCGTGGCACCAAGAGGAAAAGATCCGAGCGGACTTCGGGGATGGGATCTCCAGCAGCCACGCGGGTCCCTCCACCCACAGAAGGACCTGCAAACCTCTCACAAAAGGTCCGTCGCGCTGCAGATGCGGAGCCCAGCACAGACCTGCCGCGGCCGCGTCACCGAGAGGTACAGATCCGAGCAGGCTTCAGGGACGGGATCTCCAGCGGCCACACAAGTCCCTCCACCCACAGGTGACAGGGGTCGGTGAGAGAGTCTCTTCGGCGGGTCAAGAGGGGAGTGGGGTGCCCCCATAACTCAGGCCTCCCCGGGAGGTAGAAGCTGAGAGGCGGCTGCAGACCGGGGCTCCCAAAGGGGGCAGGAGCCTGGATCCATTGTTGAAGGCCTGTGCATAAACCCCCTGAGGGAACTGAGCCAGAGAGGCGGCCCTGCCCTGACCTGAGCACCTGAACTTAATCTCACACTGAATAGCAGCCCTGCCCCCGCCAAAAGCCCTGAGGCTGGAAGCAGCATTTGAATCTCAGACCCCAAGTGCTGGCTGGGAGGATCAGGAGGCGAGGTGGGTGTGAGGAGAATATTCAGGGGTCAAGTCACTGGCTGGGAAAATGCCCAGAAAAGGGAAAAGAAATAAGACTATGGAAGGTTACTTTCTTGGTGAACAGGCATTTCCTCCCTTCCTTTCTGATGATGAAGAACAATGCTTACCATCAGGCAAAGACACAGAAATCAAGGCTTCTGTGTCCCAGCCCACCCAATGGGCTCAGGCCATGGAAGAACTCAAAAAGAATTTTGAAAATCAAGTTAGAGAGGTAGAGGAAAGGCTGGGAAGAGAAATGAGAGACATGAAGTCAAAGAATGAACAGCAGATCAGCTCCCTGCTAAAGGAGACCCAAAAAAATGTTGAAGAAAATAACACCTTGAAAATTAGCCTAACTCAATTGGCAAAAGAGGTTCAAAAAGCCAATGAGGAGAAGAATGCTTTCAAAAGCAGAATGAGCCAAATGGAAAAGGAGATACAAAAGCTCACTGAAGAAAATAGTTCTTTCAAAATTAGAATGGCACAGATGGAGGCTAAGGACTTTATGAGAAAGCAAGAAATCACAGAACAAAGCCAGAAGAATGGAAAAATGGAAGATAATGTGAAATATCTCATTGGAAAAACAACTGACCTGGAAAATAGATCCAGGAGAGACAATTTAAAAATTATGGGACTACCTGAAAGCCATGATCAAAAGAAGAGCCTAGACATCATCTTTCATGAAATTATCAAGGAAAACTGCCCTGAGATTCTAGAACCAGAGGGCAAAATAAATATTCAAGGAATCCACAGAACACCGCCTGAAAGAGATCCAAAAAGATAAGCTTGGGGATAAAGGCCTCATTTCTAGAATTTATAGAGAACTGATCCAAATGTATAATCATACAAGTCATTCCCCAATTGATAAATGGTCAAAGGATATGAACAGGCAATTTTCAGAGGAAGAAATTAAAGCTATCTATAATCATATGAAAAAATGCTCTAAATCACTATTGGTTAGAGAGATGCAAATCAAAACAACTCTGAGGTACCACATCACACCTATAAGATTGGCAAACATGACAGAACAAGAAAATGATAAATGCTGGAGAGGATGTGGGAAAGTTGGAACACTAATTCATTGTTGGTGGAGCTGCGAGAGCATCCAACCATTCTGGAGAGCAATTTGGAACTATGCCCAAAGGGCTACAAAAATGTGCATACCCTTTGACCCAGCAATATCGCTACTAGGACTATATCCCCAAGAGATCATAAAAATGGGAAAGGGTCCCACATGTACAAAAATATTTATAGCAGCACTCTATGTAGTTGCCCCAAACTGGAAGTCAAGGGGATGTCCATCAATTGGGGAATGGCTGAATAAATTATGGTATATGAATGTAATGGAGTACTATTGTGCCATAAGAAATGATGAACAAGAAGACTTCAGAGAGGCCTGGAAGGACTTATATGACCTGATGCTGAGTGAAAGGAGCAGAACCAGGAGAACTTTATGCACAGCAACAACCACAGTGTGTGAGAGTTTTTTCTGGTAGACTTAGATTTTTGTAATAACACAAGAACTTCTTACCAAAAAAAAAAAAAAAAAAAAATCCCAATGGAGGATCTCAAGGCAAAATGCCTGCCACACTCAGAGAGAGAAATATGGAAGTCACTCACATATTGTAGCAGATCATGTTTGTGTATGTGTATGTGTTTGTGTATCATGTTCTGATTTGTTATACGATTTCTTTCATTTATCTTAGTCTGACTACATAGCATGACTATAGTGAAAATATACTCAATAGGAAAGTATATGTAGAATCTATACAGAATTGTATGCAGTCGTGGGGAGGGAGGGGGGTAGTGGGGAGTAGGTGGGGAGGGATAAAATCGCAATTGTATGGCAGTGATTGTTAAACATTACAAAATAAAAAAATAATAATAATAATTAAAAAAAAAGAGATCCAAAAAGAGAAACTCCTAGGAACATTGGGGCCAAATTCCAGAGTTCCCAGGTCAAGGAGAAAATATTGCAAGCAGCTAGAAAGAAACAATTCAAGTATTGTGGAAATACAACCAGGATAACACAAGATCTAGCAGCCTCTACATTAAGGGATCGAAGGGCATGGAACAGGATATTCCAGAAGTCAAAGGAACTAGGACTAAAACCAAGAATCACCTACCCAGCAAAACTGAGTATAATACTTCAGGGGAAAAATTGGTCTTTCAATGAAATAGAGGATTTTCAAGCATTCTTGATGAAAAGACCAGAGCTGAAAAGAAAATTTGACTTTCAAACACAAGAATGAAGAGAAGCATGAAAAGGTGAACAGCAAAGAGAAGTCATAAGGGACTTACTAAAGTTGAACTGCTTACATTCCTACATGGAAAGACAATATTTGTAATTCTTGAAACATTTCAGTATCTGGGTACTGGGTGGGATTACACACACACACATGCACACATGCACACATACATAGAGACAGAGTGCACAGAGTGAATTGAAGAGGATTGGATCATATCTTAAAAAAAAAATGAAATCAAGCAGTGAGAGAGAAATATATTGGGAGGAGAAAGGGAGAAATTGAATGGGGCAAATTATCTCTCATAAAAGAGGCAAGCAAAAGACTCATTAGTGGAGGGATAAAGAGGGGAGGTGAGAGAAAAACATGAAGTCTACTCTCATCACATTCCACTAAAGGAAAGAATAAAATGCACACTCATTTTGGTATGAAAACCTATCTCACAATACAGGAAAGTGGGGGATAAGGGGACAAGCAGGGTGGGGAGGATGATAGAAGGGAGGGCATGGGGAGGAGAGTGCAATTCGAGGTCGACACTCATGGGGAGGGAAAGGATCAAAAGAGAATAGAAGTAATGGGGGACAGGATAGGATGGAGGGAAATATAGTTAGTCCTATACAACACAACTATTATGGAAGTCATTTGCAAAACTACACAGATTTGGCCTATATTGAATTGCTTGCCTTCCAAAGGGAAGGGGTGGAGAGGGAGGGAGGTAAAGAAGTAGGAACTCAAAGTGTTAGGATCAACTGTCGAGTAATGTTCTTGCCACTAGGAAATAAGAAATACAGGTAAAGGGGTATAGAAAGCTATCTGGCCCTACAGGACAAAAGAGAAGATGGAGACAAGGGCAGAGAGGGATGATATAAGAAAGAGCAGATTGGTCATAGGGGCAATTAGAATGCTTGGTGTTTGGGGGGTGGAGGGGATAAAAGAGGAGAAAATTTGTAACCCAAAATTTTGTGAAAATGAATGTTAAAAGTTAAATAAATAAATTTTTAAAATAAATAAATAAATGAATAAAAACAACAACAAAAAAAAGAAATATTTTTCTTATTTGCATTTGCAGTACTATTTAATAAAGGTCTGTTGAACTCAGAGTTGAGAAAATCTAGAAACCTATGGCTTATTTTGATCATAGTAATCCAGGCAAGATATGATGTGGACCTTTGTAAAGTCATGATACTACTTCTATAAAGGGGCCAGTTCTGGAGCAGTTTCTAAATACTAAATGAACTTGGGAACTAATTTGATATGGGATTGAAGGAAAATAAAAAATCAATAAAAGACTGTAGGGTGACGCATTTAGAAGCAAAGAAATTTAGTTGACATAATTTACCAATTTACCAGTTTCAACTATGTTGGAATAAAATTAATTTGGAACACTGAATTAAAAATTTACCGTAGTCATTTGGATATATCTGACTAGAACTAATATAATAGGTCAGAAATGCACATATTGATCTGGGACTCATGGTAGACCACTTCAAATCAAAAGTGAAATGGGACACAATGCAAAGGACTTCATTTAGGAGAATGATCACAGTTATTAATGTCCAGAGGAAGAAATAAATCCAGCCAAGGAAACAGAGGCAACAGTCACAGAAATGGCAGAAACAGGGAACCCTTGCTTTGGAGCTGACAGGAAGCTCAGCCTCTTCATTTTACAAATAAGTAAAGTGAGGACCACAGAGATAGGTTATTTGTCCAATGTCACCTAGGTCAAAAGTACCAGAACCCAGGTCTTCTGACCTCAGAGCCAGAGATCTTTTCACTGAACCACTCACTCGTTCTAACACTATGTCACATAGGTTAAAGGAAGAGGAAACTTCAAGGAGAGTTCAAAGACACTCAGTGCTTCTGAGAGGTCAAGGAGAATGACAAATAAGAAACAGTTATGAAATTTGGCAGAGGGTTCATGAAGTTAAAGGCTAAGAAAATTATTAAAACCAAAATAAATTAAGCATCACATGCTTTGAGGGGAATGCTCAGGATGCAATTTCTCATGAGAAAAATGACGATGATGAAAAGTTTCAAAAAAGATTTTGGACTCTATTTGTGTCAAAAGACAAAGGCCTCTTTAACCAGCTGGAATGCATAAGAGTGACATTTTTATAAAACCTATAATTCAAAAATAAGGTACATGGCTAAGGTAGAAATACAAAAGAGGAGTAAAAAGTTAAAATATAACATGGCAGATGGGCAGATAATTTTCCTCTCTCAAGTTGTCTTTCCTTCTCTGACAGCTCCATTTCTGCTTCATCTCTTAAATCTTAAGTTCTAGAGCTGAAATAAGACCTTAGGTCATTTAGTCTGACATTTTACAAACTTTTCAGATGAGGAAACCAAGACCCAGAATCATTAAATCAAATGGTTACAAGCAGGTTCTACTTGATCTGAATAAAAACAGAATAGACTAAAAGGAGAGGTCAAGAAGTCTCCTGTTTTTAAAAAGTAGACAAAGAAGCTAAGAAATGTAATGAGACAAAGTTTCTAATTTTCACTACAGAAAGGAAATAATTTCACTTTAAGATTTCACTAGGTGGCATAATGACACACATCTATTTTTTACAAAGAGCTTTTATGTAGAGTATCTCATTCGATCCCTTATGTACGCCATACTCCAGCCAAAAGATGTAATCTCAAAGGCATCAAACCCCTTCTTACAGATGAGGAAATCGAAGATCTTCCTGACTCTGAAACCCACTTTCACTCTGCTATGCCATGTGCCAAGCAACTATTTTTTACCTAACAAAAATAACTCTTCTTCATATCAAATTCATTAATCACTGCATTTCTAAAAGAAATTAACAGCAGAAATAGAACAACAATAATCACCTTAATAAAAATCAGCAACTAAAATGTATGTAGTTCTTTGAGGTGTGGTGGAGAACTTTTCTCTTTGAAATAGGAATTACCCCCACTTTACAATGGGGAACCTTGAAGCTGTGAATGGTTAAGTGAAGGGGACAGTACTATGTTGGCATAGAGCACATTGGACCTGGAGTCAGAGGAAATGAATTTGAATCACTTACCCTCTCTAGTAATAATTACTTATGGACTAAATAGTCTTTAAAGTGCCCTCCAGTTCTCCACTTAAATCTACAATATTATGACTTGGTTATGGTCACAAACCTAATGGGTATAAATGCTTGAGGCAGGATTTAAATCCAGGTCATCTAGATCCAAGTCCAGCACTCTCCGCCATGCCAAGCTGACCCCAGAAAGCTGCATGGCATAGAATTTTATCACTTGTTACTAGCAACAAAATGAAAGTGTTTTCTCCAAGTCCTCAAGCAGGCACTAGAAAACATTCCCTAACAGATCTGTTTTTTAATATTCTGATCACTCATATAAAGATGCACAAAGGATTCTTGTAGCTGTGTTTTTATATGGACATGCCAGCTAATGTCATTTACATTAGTGCAAAAGTCTTCTAGATTCAAGAAACTAAGGGGCCTTTGAAAGTAGAGGAAGGCATGGGGAGAACAAAATGAGCATCCTTACAATCAGCCAGAAATATACTTCTAAACTGACATCTAGAGAGGCCTGTATTTTTTTTATGCTGCCTAACTAGAAGACAACACAGCATGCAAGGAGGCAGTTCCTAAGGTTAAGTATGGCCTTGATTAAGGTACCAGGACAAACAGGGAAGCCCACTAATTGCAAATGCAAAATAAATACTGCAGAAATTTCCCATGAATTATCTACTAGCTCCCGTTTAATTTCCTGATTTATTGCAAATCCATCCAATAGTTTCCTCTTTCTCTGAAATAATGGAGCCTTTTAAAAACCATTATTGACCTCTGAGTGCTGAAAGGATGAATCCTGTGAAAGAATGGTTTCTGTCCCTCAATTTGCAGTTTTTCCATAAAAATGCAATGTTTTAAATAACTGCTATACTGTATATCATCCAAACTAATTTTTCAGATAACCATCTCATTTAATGACTACCAAATGTAATTTACGTTTTTCATTAATGGCTTGTCAAATTCTATAGCAGATGCCACGTGGCTTGATTAAATTCAGTTTATCCAAGCCATAAAATGCAATGATGTAGAATAATCCATAAATACTTAATTGTCTGCTCCCTACTTAGTAATGTGTAAATTGTCCACCCAATAAGTCCATCTGATCAAAGCCTCAAAAGTCAATTCAGAAAATGTAATCATTTACAGAAGTATATAATCTGCAATGGGAAAATAGATATGGTTTATTTTGCCTTTATTAATTCTTCTAAATTTGTGACACTGACAAATATAAGATTCTTCTTTTCTCCAATTCTGACTCTTTAAATATGGCTTCACTATATGATCAATGATATATTCAGTATTTACATAAGCCTATCTGCTTATATCACCTTCCAATTGATGCCTATATATTTATATATATATACATATACATATACACACATATATATGCATATATGTATATATACACATATGGGTACAGACATATGTACAAACATACCTGTCTACACACCCATATGAGATTTGCCATTCTAGGAATATGACCTATATTCAGAATAGCCTAAATGTGAATTCATACAGTATATATGTAATTCAAATACCAAAGGCAATTTGTATGGAACTCTCTCCTCATTGATGGAGATCACTCCCCCATACCTATGTGACAGGCTGAGTTGGAGAGAGCAGAAAACAAGAAAGAGATCCATGCTCTTAAGTATCTAGAAGCTCTTTTGGTCTCTTTGGAGGCTTCTGGCCTTCAAGACCATGAATACTGTTTACAAAGAGGATATCAGAGAATGAGAACTGAGAAAAATTCATTGTACCAGACAATTTAGAGGTCACTGATGATTTAAAATGAAGCAGCATCAATATTTCTGGCTAGATAAAAAATATGTCTTAAAAATTTAGAAAATGGGCAGATCATTTCCAGCTGAAAGTATCTGAGACAACTTCACAGAGAAAATAACATCTGAATTGGTCCTTAAAGGATAACAGGATTTCAATAGGCAGCCAAAAGGGGAAGTGAAGAAAGGGATGGAAGTATGCAGGTTTGGAACAGTTGTCCTCCAAAACACAATATCAAGTTTTAGGTTCCTAACATTTCCTTAGAGTATGGAACATTAAGCACAGAGTCTTTTTTTTTTTTTTTCCAAACCTACATGACTTGGAAGGAAATTGTATCCTACTTTCAAGGTTCAATTATGGTTGAGTTGTGAAAGTCCAAAACAATAAGAAATTTTCCAGTAAATCTTAAAAATGCCAACTTGCTTTGATTTAATAATGTTAAAAAAAAATTTAATCCTGGGGAAAAACATTGTCCTATAGAGAAAGAGATAAAAAAACTATTTCCAGTAATCTGTATGTAAGGATTTCAGCAGAATTTGTATGTATCTAGCACTTCTGTCTTTGACCTGAAAATACAGCATGTGTAATTTAAGAGCATATTATTTTGCAGGTTCTAGGATTGCCACTTTGACATAACATTAGAAAGTGGTGGCTATAAGAGCATTAAGATGAACAAACAGTGATTGCATCGAGCATGCTGTCTACCTTACTTTTTATAGCAGTAAGTAAAATGAAAGAGTTGCCAAGGTAACCGTTTCTGAAGATCAGTTTGTCAGAATTTGGTAGGAAAACAGTACTCAGTGGAAGAAGCCTGGGGCTAAGGGAAGAATATCTCATATGTGCAAACCCAAATTGTGCTATCTCAATTAAAGCAATTCAATTTACACTAATCAGCAGTGTTGTCCACTGCACTCAATCTGAAATTTCCTTTATTTAAATGCAGTTCCTCTTGATCATACTAATATATCAACAAAATGAGTCATTTTATCTTGCTCTAATTTCTATTAACATTGAAGCATTTTATATCCATATAGATTCTTACATGTTTGATTAAACTAGAGTTTTAATTCACTCTTCAGCACACTTTTTAGTCCTGAAGTCTCCTTTTTCTTTTTAGCCCAAAAATATAGATCTGGTTTGTCATTATTTTATTCCCTTTAGTGCCATCCTCTTGCAAGCATCTACTCACAATACCTCACGGGAACCAGGATAGGAAATGGTTTTGAAGGTCAATACTTTTATCTTTCATAATGTATGAAAACCTGTCACCAACTGGCATTTGGTGAATCTCAGTCTATTAAACACTTCAAATCAATTTTCCTATACTCACTGTTTTCTCTTTGTCCACATAGCCAAAACAGTGGATGGTTTCCCAACTGGCCCTCTGTGGTTACCCTCTTTGCCTCAAGGTCTATTGATTCTGTATTATCATACTTACTGTCTTTTTGGTCCCTTTTTAGATTTTCCAGTGTTTGAGTTCCAACTGATTTCTATGAATACTTCTCTAAATTCTCAACAAATAAAGTATTTTTCCTGAAGATCTCTGTGATTTGTTTTTTTTAACTTTATAAAAATTAGACAATTTATGGAAAAGATCGAGAGCTGCAGATGGAACAACTTTTGGAAAGCTCAGATTCAAAAGCTCTCCTTTTTTTGGCAGATGAAAACTGCACATGTTGTGTGGAGGTGACTCTCCGGTGGGGGACAGGAAGATGATTTCTCTATAAATGAGCACCATTTGTAAGCTAGCCAAAAGAAATATGCATGCACCATGCACTGAATACACGTGCCAAAACTGAAAATGCCTGACAGTACGGTTCGACAACGGAAACAATGGCAAAAAAACCTTTACAAATTCACTGTCAAGGCCTTTAAGCCAGAAATTAAACATGCCGCAAAAAATATACCCCCATGGGAAATATGGTTCATACTTCAACATTTGTCTTTAAAAAATAAAAACTGATTCCCTTTAAAAGCAGTGTACACATATACCAGGCAGTACCAAATTAAATATGCCCTACTGTATTCAATCTGAATGATGCCTAGCTATAACCTCCTCCTACTCAATAATATAAAATAAAATTCAAAAGGAAGGCATATATATCATACAACATAGTATGTTATGTAATGTACTAATGCATTAGTTTCTTTATCATTTCATATACTTTATGTACATTTTATGCTACAAAGGTCAAAAAAGGAAATTCTCAATTCATTCAATTAAAGGGGTTTCCTGAAAACCACCCGAGGCTCCTGGAGCTCAAAATTCTAATACTAATTGAGAGTAGTGTGTTTGCTGGAAGTCTTTCATATCCCTGGATATTCTGTATAGCAGCAATGATGTCCCTTGCCATTTCACAAGGATAATACAAAATGAAATCCGACCGATTTATCAGTGGAGGAGACTGAACTCAGCCTAACAATTGGATTTACAAAACCACAACCAAATTGAGAAAGTCAGGAAATCTGATAATGTTGTGCATGTCCAGAGGAGAAGAGTATCTGTACTACTTTTATGTCCTGGTTGTGAACTGCTTTTTGATTATCTTTGGCCCATATTTCACTGTGATGGGCTTTATGGCATAACATCCTATCTTTGTAGCTCTCCTGAATTCCCATAACAGTTATCTCATGCTTTCTGGTGGCCCTTCTTAAATTCTGTTTTCTATATGCTATTTTTATGCTGCAAAAAAACTCCCTGAACAGATTGTTAGCTCCTTGCAGGCAGAAACCATTCTTTCTTTATTTTTCTATCCCCCATGGTGTTCCATGTATAGTAAGAAATTTAATAAATGCTGAACAAATGTATGAATAAAAGAATGGTAACTTTGAATGAGTATGGCTTTTGGTAAAACAAGGCAGGGAAGTATATACTGAGGAAAAAAATATCTTTCCTAATTCAAGACTGGTTTTATAGTTAGGTGGCACAATGGACAGAGCACCGGACCAGGAGTCAGGAAGATCAAAGTTCAAATTTGGCCTCAAACACTTACTAGCTGTGTGACTCCAGGAAAGTCATCTAACCTCTTTCTCACTTGGTTTCTTCATCTGGAAAATGAGCTGGAGAAAGAAATGGTAAACCACTCCATATTTTTGCCAAGAAAACCCCAAATGGGGTCATGAAGAGTCAGATATAACTAACACAACTGAAGGACAACAGTGCAGTACATAGAGCGTTGGACCCAGAAGCATAACCTGCATTCAAATCCAGCCTCTGATATTTAGTAGATGTGTGATTCTGGGCAAGTCACTTAACTTTCTTCTGACTCCGTTTTCTCATCTGGAAAATGGAGATCATAATACCACACACCTGGCAGGGTTGTTGGGAAGAAAAAATGAGATAATGTTTGTAAAGTACTTTGAAACCTTAAAATGCTAGCTGCTATCATTATCATAATAACTTTAATATTATTAGGTTAAATGTTATATATTATATCTTATAGTATCACATATAATATTATATAGTATAATACAAGATTATTAATGGTAATATCATTTTTATTATGTTATTATTACATAGCTCCTGTTAGGAAGGCAATGGCTTAATGACAGTGTGTTGCTAGCAAGAAAGAGAGGCTTACTTCCATTTTCCCACCTGAAGGAGAACATGGGAGACTTGACCTTGATTTCACTAGCCCTGGTTCCATTTGGCCAAAGGAATGATCTAAGTAATCTACAGGAGAATTCAAGATTGAAAGCCTGAATTCAAGGACAACAGAAGCTCCATGGAAAAAAAAAAAAGAAACAAGGTCAAAAGTATTTTATCTAAACCTATTAATGCCCCAAATAGATTACCTTTTTTCTCTTACTTCCAAGGAACAAAGACATGCTTTTTTCCCCTTCTTTCATGCTTTTTTCCCCTTCTTTCAGATTAGTCCTAGGGATATAATCAGACTAGCCTGGTATTTAATTAGATTAAGCAGACATTTAAAAACCTACTGTGTGGAAGGGGCTATGTTTGGCACTGATGATGTGAGGATAAGAAAATATTTTAGTAAAGATGTAAGACACAATTGCCCACAATTATAGGATCCTAGGATCACACAACTAGTGCTGGAAAGGACCTTGATCATTAAAGGCATAGGAAAGGTAAAAAAAGATTGCCCTGAACATATAAGTGACTTTCCTAAATGAAAAATACGATAGAACTCAAAGAGAGGTAGCTTTGCTTAATGGGTAGAGTCATAAAGATCTAGGATCATAACCTGCCTTTGTAACATAACACACTAGCTTTCAGACTATGGTCAAATCCCTCAACCTCACAGTGGCTCAAGCCAGCTCGTAAGTGACAGATCAATTGTGAGAAGGAATTGATGGACAGGGTTTCAGTATTGGGAGTTACTTATAATGCTGAAATTCAGACTCAAAAATATTTTTAAATCCAGTAGATGTGCCCTGACTGGGAAATATCCGGAAAAAAACTTTTTCTTTCTTTAGCTTATTTTCTCTTAATTTTTTCCTCCATGGAATTTCTCCCTGTGTTTTTTTTTTTTTCAGGTATCTCCCTGTATTGTTATCACCTTCTGGGCAACCGTAGTTAAAATGAATAAACAGAGTATGAAGTACTTCAAACTGTGTGCATACGTGTGTGTATGTGTGTGTGTGTGTGTGTATGTTTCTGATCAGGACTTTAATGAAGTCTTAAGCTACAATTAGGAATCACCTTCCCTAACTACTCCCTTCTTTAAACTTGCACCACACTCTTGGAACTGTGAGCTGATCCAACCATTCTGGAGAGCAATGTGGAATTATGCCCAAAGGGCTACAAAAATATGCATACCTTTTGACCCAGCAATACCACTTCTAGGACTGTATTCCAAAGAGATCATAAAAATGGGGAAGGGTCTCACATGTATGAAAATATTTATAGCCCCTCTCTTTGTGGTGGCCAAAAACTGGAAATCAAGGGGATGCCCATCAACTGGGGAATAGCTGAATAAATTGTGGTATATGAATGTTGGAATACTATTATGCTATAAGAAATGATGAACAGGAAGACTTCAGAGAGGCCTGGAAGGACTTATATAAACTGATGCTGAGTGAAAGGGGCAGAACCAGGAGAACTCTACACAGCAACAATCACAGTGCATGAGGAATTTTTCTGGTAGACTTAGTAATTCATTACAATGCAAGGACTTAAAAAATTCCCAATGGACTAAAGGCAAAATGCCTTCCACAGCCAGAGAAAGAACTATGGAATTTGATTGCAGAATGAAGCAGATCATTTTCTTCTGTATTATGTTTTGTTTTATGATTTCTCCCATGCATTTTAATTCTTCTATGCAATATGACTAAGGTGAAAATGTATTTAATAGGAATATATGTGTAGAACCTATATAAAATTGTTTGCCATCTCAGGGAGGCAGTGAGGAAGGAGGGAGAAAGGAGGGAAAGGGAGGGGGAAAAAATCTAAGATATATGGAAGTGATTGTAGAACATAGAAAACAAATAAAATAATTAAAAAAAAAAAACATGAACCACTCTCAAAAAATTTAATGCACAGTAAAGTTCATCCCAAGGTATATCCAGGTGGTAGCAGCTGCCACTAAGATTTAGTCCCTGGAATTCCCTCTTGGCTTATGTCACAAATGTCATTTAAGGAAGTTCCATGCAACCTAACCCTAACAGACCTTTTAAGTTTCCTGGGATGTGGCAATTTACCTCTTAGCCATGTTGGTGATGTAGTCATAGTTATGTATGATTTTCTCCCTCTCTATGAAATGTGTACTGTGCATAAGACTTGGAATTATTATCTGTAAACAAGTTTTATGAGGTATAAGGCCTCTTAAGAAAGCTAACCCTTTAATATAACCCTTCATTATATGGCAAAGTGGGGCTTTTGATCTAAAACTGTAAGGGTAAAAAGAAAATCTGAATGAAGTTAAAGAGAAATACCATGAAGAATCCTCTGGGGAAAAAATTTCTTTATCATAGAGCCAGCCTTGGTATAACAAGCCACAAAACAACATTTTTTCATACATCATTCAAGGGAGCATTGGCTCACATTACACCTTCCAAAGGCAACATTCCCAGTAAGATTCTCCTGGGTGAGAGCGGATGAGAGAGAGAGAGAGAGAGAGAGAGAGAGAGAGAGAGAGAGAGAGAGAGAGAGAGAGAGAGGGAGAGAGAGTATCCTGTGACTAGATTCTATTTGGTTGTATTCTTTACTTGTTAAGGTAAGAGAGATAGATGCTTTGTTAAATGAATCTTCATTGGCATCCTCAATCATTTCAATGTGCTTTTATCCTCTCCCTAGGAATGATTATTTGCCCCTTCTTTCAGGACTCCACAGATGCTATGCTCTCTGGGCCCTTGATTCTAGCTAATCTCTTCTATCTGCATCAGGAGTTCTTAACCTGAAGTCTGAGATCTTGTCCTCTATTCACGTTCTTCCTGATGAATCAGCTGTATATGCTTGCCTTTTAACTCTGTATTACAGTCTAGAAAATAGGTATTTCTTAACCTACTGAGTTATTCTCATGTGATTAGTTAGGGCAAGCTCTTATGGATTTCATTTAGGTTGTTCTACAATGATTTTTTTCTTTTTTGCATTTCATAGAAGCAAAGCAAAGCTATCCACACCCAAGAAACGCATCTAAAGGCCTCACTATCTACAAGAAACCTTTGTCAATTTCAATTCTATCTTAAATATGATTCAGGACAGTGGCAAAGAGCTTTGACAAACTTGGGTCTTCCTGCTCTCTGCCTTCCCTGACATTTATGACCAAAGGGGCACCATAATTATTCAAGAAGTCTTTCCTCATTTTAATATATGCCAGAGAACACCATTTAAAGGTCAAATTTAGCTCAAATAGATTTTTTAAAAATAACAAATAGGATAGTGGGATGTAATATTACTTGTATCTTTCCTTACTTTCAGCTTTAGAGATATAATCTGCTATGGAATATAAAATTTAACCAACAAGACTTTATTGTCTGTGTACCAGGCACTCTTCTAAGTGTTAGAGATGTAAGTGCAAAAAATGAAAATCCCTATCCCAAGGAACTTGTATTCTAAAAGGGCACAAAACAATTATGTGTATGAGTACATCCAGGATAAATAAAAAGAGAATAAATATAAATAAACACAAAGTGATTAAATTAAGATTTTGGAGGAGGGAGGACACTAGCACTTGAGGGGACTGGAAAAAACTTTATGTCAAAGATGATCCTTGAGGAAAAAGATGGAGATAAGGAAGGTGCACAAGGGGATAACCAGTTGAGATGTATGGTCACTGAAGATGGAGTGTTGTATGTGAGGAACTGAAGGAAGGTCAGTTAGATTGGATCACAGAATGTAGAAGTATGAATAGTACGCAACAAAGCTAAAAAGACAGTCGAGCAAAGATTTTAAAGAGCTTTAGAAACTTTAAAAAAATGTAGCTAATGTTTTATTCCAGAGATATTTGAGAGGGAGTCACTGTAATTCAGCAGTGGAACAACAGGATCATTTCTGCTCTAAAGGAAAATCTCTTTGGCAGCAGAGTATAGAGTAGACTAGAGAGGGGACAATGGGAGGCAGAGGAACCAGTTGGGAAGTATTTGCAATAAGACTGAGCTAGGATAGTAGTTGCATGAGGAGGAAGAGAAGAGGTCAGAGGTGAGATGTTTTGATAATGGAAATGTCAAGATTTGGCTACTGATGAGATATGTGTAGATAGGAAGACTGAGGAGTCAGAACGTTGGATAATGCCTTACTTAAGAACCTGGGAGAGTATAAGGATGGTGGCATCAGAAGGAACAGGTAAGTTAGAAGAAGGGAGGGCTCCTAAGAGGAAGAATTACTTGTATTTTCATAAAAGTAGTAATACAGACTGTCACAATTTTTTTAATATGCTTTCTTTAAGATACCTTTGAGAACTGAGCTCTAAAGTCCTCAGAATTGTGTTGACATATATGCAGATTTTAACCTAAAGGAAATATCCTATTAAAAGAATTCAGTTAATGGGGTTTTCACTGAAAAAACTGTTGGAACATTAGTGAATAGAACAGGTTGCTGGGAGAGGATGGATCTGGGTGGAATGGGAAATAGAGTAATTTCACACTAAAGATAACTCTGGGCTAAAAGTTGATTCTAACAGAAATAGAATGTGTTCAACCTAGCTGCCAAGTTAAATTATTGTAGATTTAACTAGGTTGAGAAGAGTGTTGGGGGCATAAGTGGAACTCTAGAAGGGCCAGTCAAAATCCTGTCAAGAAGGGCTTTATATGATTCATACATGGCATATATGATTTATACAACCAACATAGGAACCTAACACCAATCATAACGAGCTCAGAAGTGGGATGAAAGAAAATTGAGGCCATGGACAATGAGTGGGGAAAATGGTTCAGTCATGAGCATGACGTAACAGAAAATAAAACATAAGCCACTTAACGATGGGGTCAATTTTTCATTCTGTCTTTTCATATTCTTACACATAGATAGGAATAGAAAGGTATCAGACCTGTGATTTCCATTGATATAAGAAGTTACCAAATGAGGAAATTCTCTCTACTAATATAGGTCGGAAGTTTCTTATATTAATCATTAATAATTATTTTATTATGATATAATATTTATAATTTCTACATAATAATAATTAAACTTACATTAATTAACATTTATTAAGCATCAACTGTATCACTGGCACTGTGTATTAGAGAGTTTCTTGAAAAATGCAGTGACTTGCCTAAGGTCATGTAGCTAGTAGGTATCAAAGGCAAAACTTCAACCAAAGTCTTCAGGGTTTCAAGACAAGCTCTATTGTCTATACTGTACTGCCTTGTTGGAGCAAATCACATTAGGTTGCTGGGCATCTGAGTATTGTACTTGCATCTAGTAGATACTGCAACACCTAGGGCACCAGACACTATACGATGGACTTACTGCAGGCCAAGGACAAGAATCACCCAGGATAAAAATTCACAGATGGAACTGCAACCTGAATCAGCAGAGGGAGTACTCACATGGATGAAATCATGGATCCAGCTCAAAATGTAATTTCTTCATATCATTACTGATTTTGTCTTCAGGAAGACAAACAAGAATTTAATAACAGAAGTATTTCATATTAAAGACACTCTGCTACCTCAGCTCTAACTCTTTAAAGTCTAAGATTCTTTCTTGAGCTGATTCAAATGCTACCTTCCATCCCTCTTGCTTGGAGGAGAAAGTCTTCTCTAAGCTCTCCTCCACAGTATCTTTCATGTACTTAAAAGGACATGGACTGACTAGGATGTAAGCACCTTGAGGGCAGGGGCTTCTTTAAACCTTTCTTGTACCTCCAGTGCTTAGCACAGTGCCTGATGCAGTCAAAGCTTACTAAATGTTTGCTGATTGATTAATCCAATCTCTAAACAAGGACCAATAATTAGAGAAGGGAGACAACAGTACTCTAATTCAAAGAGTTGGAAGTCCTAGGTATTCATTTGAGTCCTGACGCCAGCATTTCACCAGCTGTGTTACTATAGCCAAATCATATTTAACCACACTGAGTCTCAGTTTCCTCATCGGTAAGACAAGGATGAGAATATTTGTGCAACCAACCATACAGAATTGTTGTGAAGAAAGAACTTTGCAAATTTTAAAGTGCTACAGAAATATAAGTCTTTGTTATCCAGTGTGACAGGCCACCTAAATATCTAGTCCATTGAATAGCTTGGTGATATGTAGAGATTTTACCACTTTTTATCAACTAGGAAGAAATACTGCCTTTCCTTCTTTAAAATCAGTTCACCAACCACATATCTATTAAAAGATACAAAAACAAAATGAAAATTTCAGGTCTTGTTTATTATGTAATAATTGAATATTCATTTGTGAACACATGCTGGGCAATCATTCTCAAAACAAGCTCAGAATTTGACGAGGAAAAAAATGACAGTTATAAAATATCACACTGGGAGGGGGTAGCACACTGCTGGGCTCCCTCCATCTGGTCTCATGATACTACTGTTGAACAGAAGAAGTAAGGCTATCTTATAAGAAAAGTCATGTTATTGGTGAAGCATTAGAATAACCCTCACACCACATCCCTAGGATGGTTTCAAGTAGCATTTGATTCAGTAATGAGAATGTTAGTTTAATAAGAAGGTATATGTAAACCCCATAAGATTGCATGCCATCTAGGGGAAGGAAGGAAAAAAATTTAAAACTTATGGAAACAATTGTTGAAAACTGAAAACAAATTAAATTTTTTTTGCTCTTATTTATTTATTTTTTTTAATTAAATTTATTTATTTAACTTTTAACATTCATTTGCACAAAATTTTGGGTTCCAAATTTTCTCTCCTTTTATCCCCTCCCCCCCCAAACACCAAGCATTCTAATTGCCCCTATGACCAATCTGCTCTCTCTTCTATCATCCCTCTCTGCCCTTGTCTCCATCTTCTCTTTTGTCCTGTAGGGCCAGATAGCTTTCTATACCCCTTTACCTGTATTTCTTATTTCCTAGTGGCAAGAACATTACTCGACAGTTGATCCTAACACTTTGAGTTCCTACTTCTTTACCTCCCTCCCTCTCCACCCCTTCCCTTTGGAAGGCAAGCAATTCAATATAGGCCAAATCTGTGTAGTTTTGCAAATGACTTCCATAATAGTTGTGTTGTATAGGACTAACTATATTTCCCTCCATCCTATCCTGTCCCCCATTACTTCTATTCTCTTTTGATCCTATCCCTCCCCATGAGTGTCGACCTCGAATTGCACTCTCCTCCCTATGCCCTCCCTTCTATCATCCCCCCCACCCTGCTTGTCCCCTTATCCCCCACTTTCCTGTATTGTGAGATAGGTTTTCATACCAAAATGAGTGTGCATTTTATTCTTTCCTTTAGTGGAATGTGATGAGAGTAGACTTCATGTTTTTCTCTCACCTTCCCTCTTCATCCCTCCACTAATGAGTCTTTTGCTTGCCTCTTTTATGAGAGATAATTTGCCCCATTCAATTTCTCCCTTTCTCCTCCCAATATATTTCTCTCTCACTGCTTGATTTCATTTTTTTTTAAGATATGATCCCATCCTCTTCAATACACTCTGTGCACTCTGTCTCTATGTATGTGTGCATGTGTGCATGTGTGTGTGTGTAATCCCACCCAGTACCCAGATACTGAAATGTTTCAAGAGTTACAAATATTGTCTTTCCATGTAGGAATGTAAACAGTTCAACTTTAGTAAGTCCCTTATGACTTCTCTTTGCTGTTCACCTTTTCATGCTTCTCTTCATTCTTGTGTTTGAAAGTCAAATTTTCTTTTCAGCTCTGGTCTTTTCATCAAGAATGCTTGAAAGTCCTCTATTTCATTGAAAGACCAATTTTTCCCCTGAAGTATTATACTCAGTTTTGCTGGGTAGGTGATTCTTGGTTTTAGTCCTAGTTCCTTTGACTTCTGGAATATCCTATTCCATGCCCTTCGATCCCTTAATGTGGAAGCTGCTAGATCTTGTGTTATCCTGATTGTATTTCCACAATACTTGAATTGTTTCTTTCTAGCTGCTTGCAATATTTTCTCCTTGACCTGGGAACTCTGGAATTTGGCCACAATGTTCCTAGGAGTTTCTCTTTTTGGATCTCTTTCAGGTGGTGTACTGTGGATTCCTTGAATATTTCTTTTGCCCTCTGGTTCTAGAATCTCAGGGCAGTTTTCCTTGATAATTTCATGAAAGATGATGTCTAGGCTCTTCTTTTGATCATGGCTTTCAGGGAGTCCCATAATTTTTAAATTGTCTCTCCTGGATCTATTTTCCAGGTCAGTTGTTTTTCCAATGAGATATTTCACATTATCTTCCATTTTTCCATTCTTCTGGCTTTGTTCTGTGATTTCTTGCTTTCTCATAAAGTCCTTAGCCTCCATCTGTGCCATTCTAATTTTGAAAGAACTATTTTCTTCAGTGAGCTTTTGAATCTCCTTTTCCATTTGGCTAATTCTGCTTTTGAAAGCATTCTTCTCCTCATTGGCTTTTTGAACCTCTTTTGCCAATTGAGTTAGGCTAGTTTTCAAGGTGTTATTTTCTTCAACATTTTTTTGGGTCTCCTTTAGCAGGGAGCTGATCTGCTTTGGCTTCATGTCTCTCATTTCTCTTCCCAGC
The DNA here is from genome assembly GCF_028372415.1 of Notamacropus eugenii. Lineage (NCBI taxonomy): Eukaryota > Metazoa > Chordata > Mammalia > Diprotodontia > Macropodidae > Notamacropus > Notamacropus eugenii. Next base: position 91,741,311 of record NC_092878.1, read on the forward strand.
TTTTCCTCTACCTCTCTAACTTGATTTTCAAAATTCTTTTTGAGCTCTTCCATGGCCTGAGCCCATTGGGTGGGCTGGGACACAGAAGCCTTGATTTCTGTGTCTTTGCCTGATGGTAAGCATTGTTCTTCCTCATCAGAAAGGAAGGGAGGAAATGCCTGTTCACCAAGAAAGTAACCTTCTATAGTCTTATTTCTTTTCCCTTTTCTGGGCATTTTCCCAGCCAGTGACTTGACCCCTGAATATTCTCCTCACACCCACCTCACCTCCTGATCCTCTGCTTCCAGCCTTAGGGCTTTTGGCGGGGGCAGGGCTACTATTCAGTGTGAGATTAAATTCAGGTGCTGAGGTCAGGGCAGGGCTGCCTCTCAGGCTCAATTCCCTCAGGGGGTTTATGCACAGACCTTCCACAATGGATCCAGGCTCCTGCCCCCTTGGGGAGGCCAGGTCAGCAGCCGCCTCTCAGCTTCTACCTCCTGGGGGGGCCTGAGTGATGGGGGCACCCCACTCCCCTCTCAACCTGCCAAAGAGACTCTCTCACCGACCCCCATCACCTGTGGGTGGAGGGACTTTTGTGGCCAATGGAGATCCCATTCCTGAAGCCTGCTCCAATCTGTACCTCTAGGTGACGTGGCCGCAGGTCTGGGCTGGGCTCCGCGTCTGCAGCACGACGGACCTTTTGTGAGAGGTTTGCAGGTCTCTCTGGAACAGAAATCTCCCTCGCTCCTGCTCCCTCTGGGTGCAGAATTCGCCGTGAGTTACTTCCCTGTAGCCGTTCTATGGGTTGTGGGTTTGGAGCTATGTGTATGTGCGTCTTTCTACTCCGCCATCTTGGCTCCGCCCCAAATTAATTAAATTTTTAAAACATGCAATGAGATGCAAAATCTTGAGTTCTAGTTGTATCACTAAAGTGTAAAACACCTGACATTTTTTTTAAATCCTCATAAATTATAAAAGTTTCCACTTACCACTCAAGACTCACTGATAATAAATAAATGAATCTTTGAAAAGGGTTTTATGTCATTGAGAAGAGTATAACCCTATCAAGCAGATCGGTTACTGGAGAGATTACCTTTCAAATTAATGATTGACTTTAAAGACTCACTTTATTTAATCTGTTGTTGCTTCCATTTCCTTTGCTAGTAAATCAAATCACCTTGGCTTTCACCATCTCAAAGTAAAACTCCAAAGACTGCAAATGTATCCTCTTCTTAATCACAGATTAAGTGCAAAAACAAGAAGTGTTCTTAATTTGTAACATCAAGTATTACATAACAATAATATGGTTTCATTTTTCTGGTACACTTGTTTCATTCTTTCAATGCAACATAAATATCAACACAGGGCAATTCTAGCAATGGACAAATGACAACATTTTGACTGTCTGCCCAAAAGTCCCTCATTTATTCAATGATGACTTACGAAGAAATTTCTGTAACATACCATGTTACACATTGGCTATGACAGGAGTCTTGCCTTTTGTGGAGCCTACACGCATGATTCTAGGGTCCATTTGTTTTAAGGACAAAAGAGTTTGTCTTCCAAAATGTTATGAAAAGTAGCCATTCCACCTGGATGGTTGTTTCAAGGTTGGTAACATTAAACAAAAGACAGTGAGGAAAACATTCTGAAAGATGGCTGCAAACAAATACAGTATAGTTCTGACTTTGAGTGAGATGCTAGAAGAGATAGTGGCTTTCAGGAATTGGGATGCAAAAATTATAACTAAGTCTACAAATGAAGATAATTGGAATAAGATGAATGACAATATTCAAAATACTGTTGGGACTGTAAGCTCAGAAAGAACATTTCTAAGAGACACCTGGAGAAATGGGGCAGGAAAAAAAGGATCATGATGAAAACTTCAGATTGAGATTTATATTCAGCATAGGAAAGAAATCATTTTTTCCATAATTACTTCTGAATATGCAGTTAACATTTTGCAGTTACAGATTCATATATATATATATATATATATATATATATATATATATATATATATATATGGAGAGAGACAGAGAGACAGAGAGAGAGAGAGATGTTGTTAAGTCATTTTTTTAGTTATGTCTGAGTCATTGTGATCCCATTTGGGGTTTTCTTGGCAAAGACACTAGATTTGCCATTTCCTGCTCCAGTTCATTTTACAGAGGAGGAAACTGAGACAAATAGGGTTAAATGGCTTGCCCAGGGTCATACAGTTAGTAAGTGTCTGAGGCCAGATTAAAACTCATGAATTAGAATCTTCCTGACTCCAAGCTTAGTGTACTATCTGCTACACCACCTAACTGTCCCTCATATACATACATACATATATACATACATACACACATATGTGTATGTATGTGTATGTATGTGTGTATGTATATATATATATATATATATACACAGAGAGAGAGAGAATTCATTTGCAAGATAGAAATTCATATTTCGTTGCACATTTTACTAAAAAGTAAAGGTACTTATAAATATCACTTTTTATGTTATATTGGTGTTCAAATTAAACACACTCTTTGATAAAAACCTATTCTTTAAGGATCCATGAGTCCTTCATAGATATTCTTCTCATACTGTTTTCTTGACCTGAAACAACTAAACCAGATTGTCAACTTTCTCATAATGTGAGCTATTGCACAGCTAATGCAGGTCTCAGATGTACATAGGGATTTTTGCTAGACTCATGCTCCAAATTTTCAAGAACCTAGAAATTCTTCTTACAGGCTAAGACACCAGCATAAGACTAAAGTTGAGGAGTTTCTAGTTCAAAAGTAATGCTACTTCATTCCAAGAATGGCCATCCTTTGATATATAAACACCACAGAAGTTCAAGGCACTGTAGATTGTCCTTAAACATCACTTTTGCCATGATAGTCAACTGAGTAAACATTATCAATGACTAAAAAGTTAACAGATTGAGCTTACTGTAACTTTTTTTCGCCTTCTATTTTATTTATTAAGTCACTGACCTCAATAGGAGATGTTGGTATAACCTAAGAGAGGATTCTGAGTCCGGCCTGGTATACACATGTCTCCTAAGCTGTTTGTGCCTTCCCCACTAGGGTTACCTTACAGTTACTATTACATTTACATCCTCTCTCACCCTGTACAATGTAAACTCCTTAAGGAGTGGAAATGCATTTGTCTTTTTTTGTATAGCTTATAGCTTATCATCATATCTGGCACATAACAATGATTAATATAGGCTTACTGATTGCTTAATTACAAACATTGGAAAAAAGTCATGAAATAGCAGGCTACTAGTCTGAGACAAGATAAAGCAGAAATAACCAAAAAATTCAACTAAAACTCTCTTCCCTCTCTGCAAATGTTTCTGAACCTCTCGGGAGGAGAGGGTGGGGTGGGGTGACAATCAGTACTAGTAGAGGATATGGTTTTTCAAAGAGATTATTAGAAACCACAAATGGTGACTCAATCATAGATGTCAAAATTATCCTGCAATAAAGTGATGTTCAAATTTATTTTCAAATTGTCTACATACTCAGATAAGATGGTTTGTATAAATTTTCATATTGTTTCTAAGGTATAGCCAGGCTAAAGCATAAGTATTTTTACACATTACATAGATTGTGTTGAGTATGCAGAGGCAGCATGGCACAGTACTGGGGTAGGCCTAGAATCCAGGAGGAAGACAAGAGTCCAGCTTTTTCTTTTGATACCTCCTGGTTATTTGCACCCCTGGACAAATCAATTAACCTCCCAGTGCTCTAGATAGTCTCTTAGACTTAGATAGTCTCTTAGACACAGATAGTCTCTTACAGACCTAGACAGTCTCTAAGACTATCAGTTGCAAAAAAGACATGCAAGAATGCATTGGAAATGACAGTGTCCTCATATGGGAGTTCCCAATACCAAAGAAGTCACATATCTAGCTCTACATCCCTGTCCCTATATGTTAATACTCAAAACTTAGTAAGATTATGGATTTGAAGAAAGGGGTATAAATTATTTTATTTTAATTTATTAAATTTATTAAATATATTAAATTATTTTAATTTAATCTTAATTTTTAACATCAGAGATACAAGCATCTATAGACAATGACAATCAATGAGAATAGCAATGCACAAAAGCATTTTGAATCACTGGAGACATTTAATCATATTTTTTTCTTTTCATAATTAAGGATTTATATTTTATTCACTCACTAAACATTTTATAATTGTTGAATTTTATATAGAGTGCTATCCCAGGAATCAGCGAAAATACAAAGTTTAAATAAGAGAGGCAGCCTGACCAGTCTTCCCCATTTCCTGAGGAAATTACTTAAGCTTCACTTTCTTCATTTGTATGAAGTTAGATAAAATGGCCTCTAAAATCTCTTCTAATACTGTATCTATCACCCTCTGATAAAACAGGACCTCTGTCTTTGTAGAGCTTACAATCCAAGAGGCGTAACCTGGGTAAATACTTGGCTATATAATCAAGAGGTGAACAGCTACTGTGCATTGGGTGCTCCTTCCATTGGACATCATTCATTTTATGTGCATCCTTTCTCAACCCATATCACCATATGGACATATTGGACTAGCGATCTTGATCCGAGTTTGGGCAGCTTAATTTACTGATTTCAAAGTACCTTGAAGTTACAGCCATTATTACAACATTGTCAAATGATGCGATCAACATAAACCATTATCTCCTAAGCAGAGTTAAGAGAAAAGTCACACCTAAAAACTTGATCAATAACTAGTATTTCTAGCTCTGAAATCACCACTAGAATAATTCTCAGATATTTGTGTCAAATATAGGAAGTGGAGAAACGTTTCTTTAAATTATCAAGTTGCATATTAGAACAAAGAGGGACCACCAGCACTAACTTTTGACAAAACATCTTTAACTAACATACATAAAATAGAGGGGAAGGGGAAACCTTAATCCTCAAGGAAACATTGATGTACTGTGGCAATGCTCTCATCATTATCAAGTAAAATGCTACTAAAATGATACAACATGGAATGAATTCTGTGGGCAAAAGAAGTGGAATTTTTTGAGGTCATGAGAGAATAACTGCAACCATAATTATTATGTAGGAAACTTGATATGGAGAGAAGCTCTGATTGGCTATTATTTGTTATTGTTAACCTAGACTACTGTAGATGTAGAAGCAGCCCTCAGTTTCCATAGCAACCTGGCTACAGCTGGAGAGGTTGCTGTAGTTATCAGCTGACAAAAGGGCTTCAGCATACAAAAACCTAAAGAACAGGGGGTTTCATCTTAAAAAGAAATATATTGCATTTTCAATGTGCTAAAAATATATTAGACATCTTTATTAACCCCTTAAAGATAATGAGTTCCAAAGGCCTTTTCTTTGGATATGGCAGAAAATCCAATTAATTATTTTTTAATACACATGTCACATAAGAACAAGGAAAAAAACCTTCATTATGTGGGGAATCTAATGAAAGAATGAATAATTAAGTGAGCCGGGATTCATTGTCTGGGCTAAAAATCCCAATAACTTGACAATATGCACTAGTGGTCACTGAGAAAGAAGCTTTATGATGATACTTATGGTCTTATAACCTAATGAATTCTTTATTTCCAGATAGGTAATACTCTTGTGAGACACAATAGATCATCAAAGGAACATTTGGAAAGGCTGTCAATGGTTTAAAAATATATGTATGCTTATGTTTTTTTTTTCTTCTATGGCTACTAATGTTAGGAGCCACTGATAAAGGATCATAGATCAGATTTAGATCTGGAAGAAGCCTTTGAGAGATCTACTCCAGACTGCCCTTTTTATGAATAAGCAAATAAAGGATCTAAAAGTTGGGTCACTTGCCCATGGTCGCACAGGTGGTAAAGGGTTCTCTCACCATAAATCTGTACTTCTCTTCTCCATACTGCATTTGTTGGCATCAAAATAACTTACTCTGCCATATCCTGTTTTGTCTTTGTAGGTAAGGGAGGAGAGAGGTTATAATAAATAGCACAAGAAGCGACATTACTGATTATCTGGTCCAGCTCCCTCATATTATATATAAGAACTCTATGGAGGTATCCTTTCTGTTGAGGTAGTACATAGCAGACCTGGAATCCAAACCCTGGCTTATGGACTCCAAATCTAATCTCTTTCCCCTGAACAGCATTGAAGCAGTACAGTATGATGGGCAGGGACTGGAGTGAATGAAGAGACACTGGATCCAGTTCTGGCCCAACTATACCAAATCTACTCCTCAGATTCCTCATTTGAAAAATCATTATTTTACAGATGAAGAACTGGCTTTGGCTTTGGAATTGGTTGCCTCACAGGTACTTTCAAGCTCTAATCTTTTCTGAAGCTCTTTGTAGTATTTCGCCATTGAACTCAATCCTTCCAAGAAGTATGATTTTAACACACATATACACACATAATTATCAATGGGAAGGGAAAATAAAGGCCTCATGCCATAAGAGTTTTCTGAGAAAATATTTCAAATATAAAGAAGCATTTTGTCCACTTCTTTTGAAAACCCAGTAAAAAAAAAAAAGGGAAATGTCTTAAATTTTTTGAGGTCTTAAGTTTTTTCACTTTTTTTCACATTGGATAGAGCATTGGGCCTGGAGTCAGGACGAACTGATTTGAAATCCAGTCTCAGATACTTATTAACTATACATCTCTGGGCAAATCCCTTAATCTCTTTCTGACTCAGTTTCCTCAACTCTAAAAATAAGGATAATAAAAGCACCTACTTCCCCAGGCTTTTGTGAAGATCAAATGAGATAATAGTTGTAAAGTGCTTAGCACAGTTCATGGTACTTGGTGGGCAATAGTTAATAATAGCTATTATTACTACTCAGGGCATCTAGGTGGCATAGTGGAGAGAGTCTTGGGCCTAGAGTCCGGAAGACTCAAGTTCAAATTTGGCTTCAGACACTTATGAGCTGTATGACCCTAGGCTAGCCACTTAACCCAGTCTGTCTCAGTTTCCTCATCCATAAAGTAACCGGTGAAGGAAATGACAAACTACTCCAATGTTTGCCAAGAAAACTGCAAAAAGGGGTCACAAGGAGTTGGACATGACTGAAGAAAAAAAAAGAATAATTTTATATTATTACTATTTCAAATGAGTCCCTAAGACTCATAAACTATGAATTTCCTTTGGCAAAAAAGCCTTCTGTTTGGTTCTTATCCAGAAAATTTTGGACAATTCATATATTCAGCTAAGAAGAGTGAACTGAGGGGCGCAGGCAAATGTCATAACTATTCTAATGCCATCAAGGACTTTAAACATAAGGGTAAAAACCCTATAATAGATTGCAGTCAATGCAAAGGGTATATCTTTGGGGAAGTGGAGAATAAAAAACAATGGTAATTACACTATGTATATGAGCAAAAGAAAATGTTACACCAAGATTATGAATTGCTAATAAGATTTCTAAAGGGAAAATGCCTCAGGGACCATCAGAGAAGCACTAATAAGGACAATGTTATTTTTCAAATCAGTTAAAGTTCTTAACATTGAATGGTTTTAAACCATAAAATCATGTATTTTAAAAACTCTACATTTGAAAAAAAATATTATTTATGTTAATTCACAATATTTTTAAAAAATCACCATTCTTTCTATTATGCTCATTAAGAATAATCACACAAATGGGAAGAAAAGGGAAGCCAACTGGCTTAGTCCATGACAGGAGATTATTTTTTTCAATATTTTAAGCACCTGCATTTTCAGCACTGAGCTTATTCCTTCCCTTATTGCAGTTCAGGACCCTTAGGCAGGCTTATTTCATGGACTTGTGGCTGAAAAATATTGTCACCCATTTACCAACCCAATGATTATGGACATCTTTGGACTTAGTTTGGCTGGGTTAGAATGACATATACACAGCCTGTCACCAAGACATCCCAAGTCTTTCCAATTTAGATCATCAGAGCATCAAACACTTGGAGCTGGAAGGGACCTTAGATACCATGTCATCCAACTTTTCATTTTACAGATAAGGAAACTGAGGCCCAGGGAGTAGGTGGCAGAGCATCCATTCAAATTTGGGTCCTCTGACTCCAGATTTAACATGCACTGCTCTCGCCCTTCCTTTTGTTCAACCCTAAGAAAACTTTTAAAAAAGACGTATTCTAAAACTCCCAATAAATATAATTAAGTATGTAGACATAGGGTCATAGATTTATAGCTGTGGAAGACTTGGAGAGTATCTCATACATTTATATTTTACAAATGAAGAAACTGAGGCACAGGAAAGTGCCCCAGACCATAAGCATAACAGGTAGTATTTGAACTTGGATTCTCTGACTTCAAAGTCGGTGCTCTTTCCACCATACCACACTTTCTGGCAGGATCTGCTAGCATTTTTTTCTCCCATTGAAATATATTGAGAACCTAAATGCTCCTCCAAAAAGTGAGAATAGGATTTTAGTGGAAGGGCATGGCAACATGGGCATTAACAACACCAACAACACAGGGTTCAGACTTTGAGAGCAAGTGTCTGCATGGCTTAACACATGCTAGGCATCCCGAAAGGCTTCGAAAGCCAATGTTTCATCAGACTGAGGAGAGTTCACCCCTATGTCAGTTTTCCTGCCAAGACTGAGTGCTCCAAGTTCCTAGGTGGTTTTCTTTGACAGGTAGGAATCATGTACAATCATAGTGAAAACACTTTGGCAATAAAAAAGCTCTCTCCTCAGTCTGGTTTCAAATGGAGAGAAGGCTTATAAAAACCACCCTGGGAATGTCTTTGTGTCATTTCTAAATGACTCCTGAGCCCTGGCAATATTTCAGTGGAGTTGGGAATCCAGGTAAAAGCTGGAGCCCTCACATCTATAGTGGACCCTGGACTATAGTAATAGTAATTAAATAGCAATTAAAGAGCAGAGTAGGGAGGTTTTGATTTCTCTGACCCCAGATTCACCTTTAATTAACAAAGGCAAGCAGCCTCTTCCAGCACTGAGTATCCAAGAGTATTTGTAGGACTGCATTAATGGGCCCATTTATTTATTAACATAGGAATCATTCTCAGGCTATTGGAATTATTTTTTAATTAGAGTTAGGAAATAAAATATGGCAAAATTCTTATGGAGGTGTTCCAAAAGAACAAGCTGTGTAAGTCTATTTCCATTATTTATTTTTAAAATGAGGTCCTGTGAGACCATGAGACCATGTTTTTCACTGATATGAGGAATGTAGTTCTTCATAAGATTATGACATCTAAAATTCAAAGACACGTTAGAGGCCACAGAGGTCAAATATACCAGTTGTCCCTGAGGACAAATCCCCTTCTAAAGTATCCCTTGCAAAGATCACCCATCTGCCCTCCACTTAGTGTCCAAATGTGTGTTGGAGGCTTGGAGTCTCACTCAAGTCTCCTCAGAACTAAAATGGTAGGGGCTCTGGTAAGAAGGGAGATAAAGCGATGGTTTCCCAAGCACAGGTTTCTTCAAAATAGATCATGGAAACGTATAACTGAGGGGAGATACCCACTCTAGGAACTTGAAAAGACTAGACATCAACTATGAAAAGCAGTCTCAGATGCATAGCTATCCCTAGGGAATAGAGAGAGTGAATACTTTCAGTATTGGAGAGTAGATTTAGACTCTGAATTCCTTAGGGGCAGTTAGGTGTTCCAATGGATAGGGGGCTGGGCATACATCTTCCTGGGTTCAAATCTGGCCTCAGACACTTGCTGGAGGTGTGATCCTGAGCAAGTCACTTAACCCTGTTTTCCTCAGTCTCCTCAACTGGAAAATGTGCTGGAGAAGGAAATGGCAAGCCATGCCAGTATCTTCACCAAGTTTAAAACCCCAGTGGGGTCACAAAGAGTTAGACAAGACTGAAACAACTGAATAACAACAATATAGGGACTGGTTTTCCCTTTACTTGTATATCCAGTGCTTAGTACACTGCCTGGCACCTCCTAACTGTTTAATAAATACTTGTTCAGTGACTAAAGATAGCAGGGAACAGTGAAAAGTATGCTGGATATGGAGTAACAGAACCTGGACACAAATCATGACTCTTTCACTTACTAACCATGTTACTTTGGGTTAAGTCATTTTAACCTTTATGGGTTCCTTTATGGCTGGATTGGACTAGATGGACTCTAAGATTCCTTCCTAGGTCTAGACCTACAATATTAGGATGAATTAGAGAAAGATCCATGATGGAGATGGCCCTTGGGCAGAGTCTTCTAAGATTTAAAAAAAAAAAAAAAAAAGAGAGAGATAAGGAAAGTGTGCGGTCCATTTATTGGGGTTGATTAACAAAGCACATTTCCAGGTTTCAGGCAGTCGTTCTGAATCTCTGATACATATATTGAACTGCTATTCTAGTTCCTCAATTCAGTTCAACAAAAATTGATTGAGCACATGCAAGGCATTGTGCTGGGCAGGAAGGTTACAAAGACAGGAGTAAGAGGCAAGTCAGTCCCTACCCTCCAAACCCTTATACTTTACTAGAAGGATAAGACTTGAATACTAGTATAACATGGTGTAGAATGTGATTAAGTACACAGGGAGTTCACTGGCATGGAAGATGAGAGCAAGAATTTCAATTGAGGGAATTATGAAATTTGAGAGTTGGGAGGGACCTCAGTGGCCACCTAGCCCAATCCAAACACCAAAGAAATACCTGATAAGTGATTCCTCATGCCTCTACTTGAAGGTATTCAAGGAACTTGCTAACTTGTGAGGTACCCATAGCACTTTTGGATAGCTCTAATTTTTAGGAAGATTTTCCTAACAATACATTAAATTGACTTCTTTGTAAATTCCAACCATTGCTCTGTGACCAACTTTAATCTAATCTCTTTAGCACATGATAGTCCTTCAAATACTTGAAAACAAATCTGAAGATCCCTTAGAAATGAAGGGAGGGTAAAAATTAAAGAAACCAAGTTACAGTATCACTAAAATATCAAGAAGAAAGCTAGATACTCTAGTAAGAGAAATTGAGATTATTTGACCTTCTCCAACAAAGGACTATAGCCTGTACATTTTCTGAAAGAACCCTTTAAAATAGAATAAATTATTGTTCCCTGAAATTTCACTCTTTTCTATAAGAAATTTGGAAAAGATAGCCTCTAAAGTCTATTTTAGTGTTAAATATTGGTTTTCTATGGAAAAATCAAAATGAGAATTCAATATCTGGGTGCAGAAAAAAAATAAAACTAGACATAAATCCATTATTTGCTTTCAATATCAAGTCATAATGGATGGGGTGAAATCCTTATAAGGACTTTAAGGTATGACAGAGATTTTATCTTATTCTGTGCATTGAATGTTATTGATTTAGATTTGAGTTGTTAATAAACAAGTTTGGTTGTAATGATATGCAATGTTAAGTTTTTAATAAAAAAATTTAAAAAAAAGATACATATTGAAACAAGTTTCAAAGCAATGAAAATACCTAAAAACCACTGTCTTTTATGTTTTTCTTCAACCTAGAATCACCATACTGAGGCAATAAAAAAATATTCCTATCTCCAGAGTGTAGCCCAGGGCAGGGGTGGAGAATGAAACCAAGAGCAGGAAAAGGAAGAGATTAATGTCATTCTCAGTAGATCAAAGGAATTAGAAATCTTGAGACAAATTATAATATAAACACCCAAAGCACTAATCATATAATACTAAATTAAAAGAACTCTTGAAAGGGTAAAAAGCCAAATGCATAACACATTTAACACGGAAAAAGTATGAACACAAAACAACATAAGGAAATTTAGTAATTTTTAAAAATAAAGACAAAAGAGATTTACTTAAAAAGTTTTTGTCAAGGTTCTCTTGGAAAGAGATGCACTATCAGCCTACAGAAACCTTCCTTATACAAAATGGAGATTCAAGGCGACCCAGAAAACAGTCCTGACTGTCCTGCAATAACTTGGTCGCTGTGTTCAGTCAATTTATATGTAAATTTTATGGAAAATTCAAGTAATGTGAGCCTTTCTCATGTAAAAGGAAATTTATCATGTAAGTTGGCTCCCAAACAGTGACTTAGCCAACCTTGATTAGAGAGGGAGGTCCAGATGGGGTAAAAGAAACTGACTTTGAAAGAGTGAGCTGTGCTGATTCATGAAGGCAAAATTGAAAACCATGCCAGAAAAGTCAGGTGTAGACAGAGTCTCTTAGCATCTGTAACTTATTCAACCTATAACCCATTCATTGACCTTGGATTCATGACAAGGGCCAGCATTTCATAAGAAGGAGCTGTTGTGAAATAATTTATTTTGTGTTACTAGAAATGAGATTTTGCTTACCTCCAAGACATGAATTTCATCTTGTCATTCTTCTTCCCTTAATAAATCTTTATATCCACCAATGAAAAATTCTATTCAATTTCCAAAATGTCATTTTATTTAAATTCACACAATGTTTTTGCCTCATAAATTTGAACCAGGTTACACATTTTTTTCTTAATCACATTTAGAGTCTTTCTGCAATAACTTAAGTCTTCTGGACAAAGAGGATATGATAAATGTCTTACCAATGAATTTCTTCCCTATATATTCTCCCCATAATCCATAAGTATTATCTACTTATTTACTTACCATTGCTTTTCATGTTAAGGAAATGGGATTAAATAATTGTTTTGCTTGGTGGGGTGACTTTATTATCATTTTCAATAATATCATTTACGTAATTTTCTCCTTTGAAAAGTTTTTTCATAAATTTCTACTTCTGTGACCTAGAAAGATGAAAAGATTTTTTTTCTCAATACACAGAATTGTAGCTTAAGCAAATTACATAATGGTTATGGTTATCCTTTGGGGAATGTGCAAGTGTCAGGATCATCAACATGGAATGCCTGTGAAACGGAGACACCAGAAAGTCTGTCTCTCCCTCATACAAACTACTACAGACTGCTCCCTTAATGATGAGAGAATATTTTGTCTAGTGTAGAATCTACTTAAAAGCCTCTCTTCTAGGGGATAGAAGCTAATCAGCTGTTAGAAGCTTATGACTTCCTGTTTTTGTTTCAAAAACTACTTTCTAAAAAGTCTGTACATAACTGCTTATTAAGTGTTGCCTGACACTATAAACGAATCAGAAAGGCAGAGATTTCCTTCTTTATAAAAAGCATGCCCATATACCAACATTTAGGAATATATTTGGTTCAGAGTGTTTTGTGCTAAATGGATTTAAAAATACCAGTCTGTAACTTGCAACAAAGCCTTGATTACATTAATATGAATATTTGTCTAAGATTTTTAAAAGCCTTCTAAGCTTCTAAAAGGTTTAACAAGAAGATTTTTTAAAGTCTGGGCTCAAAAACACCTATCCCAAATCTATCATCATGAAAGCATGGTCATGGTCACGTGTTGTCCTTTTTCAGAAGAGAAAATGCTAAAGAAATTTCAAATGACAATAATTCAAGTCTACAGATTTTCTGATGACTTATATGAGGATCCCAAACCAGATTTCAAAAGAAGTAGCAGTATAATAATATTAAAACTTATTCGATTAAATAATCTACTCTTAAAATAACATTATTTTGAAAAGCTGCATGGTTCAGGGCAAAAAACATTAACTTCCTTCCAAAGGCAGAAAAAGGTAACTCTGTTTGGATCATTAAACCCATTCCATTACCTGTCCCTCTGCAAATTAATTTCTTACTGCACCCTAATAGCAGGATGAGAAAAGGAACCTAAACAATTGGCTGCGGTGTTTTACATTTGAATCAAGGGGGACAATTCCCCAAAACCTGAAGAGTTCCAAGCAAAAAGAAATAGCATCTTGGATAAGCAGGAGGGAGACAAGCCCACTGCTGGACTACAGAGTTGCTTCGAGGTAGCAAAGGCAGAAAGCTAAGTACCAGGGCCTAATAGTATAATAGCTGGTGTTTTAATTTTCTCCCCAGGTTTTCCCCCCAAACACTAGTCAGGAATGGGAGGAAGCTGAGAAAGTTGAAAGTGCAGGTGCTGAATAAACGTTTGTTTTATAACTGATCTGAAGTCAGGAGATGGAAATTTGAATTCTAACTCCGCCAATTACTCCCTATGTGACTTTGAGCAAGTCACTTCTCTGCAGGTCTCAAGTGGCTCATTTGTAAAATGCAAGAGTCAGACAAGATTTTCTCTAAGGTCCCTTGCAGCTGTAACATTCTGTAAGTGTATGACTACAGGGTCGCACTAAGCAACAAGGTATTAAAAACAAGAAATATATATAATAACAACAACAACATACAGGAAATTCCAAGAAGGACCCAGTTGTGTCCAAATGAAAAGGCTCACAGAGAAATATTGAATGCTATAATCAAGGTCAAGAAACGCTGAATGTATCCATGAAAGATATTAAATAGAAAAAAAAGCCCAGTTCCAATACAACATGAGCAAACGTATAACACTATTATATTTCTCTTAATCCATTTTGGGCTATTTAATGTAATACTTTCTCTCTTTACTCCTGACTGTGGTCTTAAATACTAACTATCCAGTTTTCTTTTCTTTCCACTTATATCTCCATTACGACTAAAAGATTACCATAGCCAGTGATGTAATGACATCAAGGGAAAATAGATTGGAGAGTCCATGTGCTGCATTGAAAGCCACAATATCTAGATCTGAACATGGGGTCTGTGAACTTATTTTTAAACTAATTTGATAACTGTATATTAATAAATTTGGTTTCCTTTATAAAGTTCTATATTTTATTTTATGAATTTAAAAACATTCTGAGGATTCATTTCATAGACTTAGCTAAATGGCTAAAAAGGTGATGCACAAAAATGTCAAGGACTCCTGGCCTGCAAACAGATTTTCATATTAGCTGTGTCACTATGGAAGGACATGAATAAGTCATAGGTGTGTTGCAACCTGCTAGAATCATCCCCTCTATAATTACTGTTCATCTACTTTATAATATATTTCATTTGTACCTAGTTATTAACATGTAACCTCTTATAAATGCAGGCTCTTTGAGGATAGGGCCTTTTTTTGCCCTACTTTGTACCCCTAGGTCTTAGCATAGTGTTTGGCACATAGTAAGTACTCAAAAGTTAGGTTCTGATTAGGGCAAATAATGAAATTCCAGAAGTGGTTGTATCCATTCTAATTCCCACTACCTGAAGATTTAATTATGTAAAATATAATTACTGGTAGCACAATGAAAATATGCAGTATGAATTCTAATAATGTGACTACTTAGGAGACTTCCTTATAAACTCTCATTGGGATCTAGCCATAAAGCCTTGTGGTTGTCTCCTGGAGGGAATAACCACATTAATGAGATCACAGATCCATTGAAGCACAGAAGTTTCCTCAGATCATTCATTCCTATGCTGCCATATTTTTTTTTTTTTGCCAGGATGATACTTGGCCATCTTCCTTCAGCATCTGAGTCATTGTTCTCACCTGGAAAAACTCACCCTACTTATCTGTTCCCACCTATGAGTCCACCCTTATTAAAACCCTTCTCTAGTCAAGTCTTCACAGATGGATCCCTTCACTACCACAATGCCCTAATCTTTATTTGCTATCAGTGTCCAGCTCCTTATGGCTATGTATATGTTTCTGTGCCTATGTCACTTGCGTTCACATGTAATTCCACTTCTCCCCCTCAATCATAATCTCCTTTGATGCCAGAGCTTATCATTTTCCTAACAACATGGGATTAGTGGTGCTTCACACACAACTAATGTTCAGTAATTGTTATGAGCTAAATTGTAAATTTGTAGATTGTACAGACTGTACAATGTAAGATTTAGATATGGAAATGATACTACAGGTCATCTAGTCCAATCCCCTTCTTTATAAATGGACAAATGCAGAAATCGAGACACAAAGAGATAAATTACTTGATAGATTAAGTTAAATGACAGAAACAGAATCTGATGCCAGCCCTTCTAAATTCAATTCCTGTGCTCCTTTCACTATAGCAGGCTCTTACCTCCAAGTTTAGGCTATAAAATTGCACCCAGTACTAGGTATATCAAGGAAAGAATATAAAGATGCTTTAAGTCAGTGCTATAAAATTCCCATGATTAAAGGAACCAAGAAGATTAAGGCTGGAAATCAGCAATTTAATAATAGTGACTAATAGGTTCTTATACATAGGATGGTGGCCAAGTACTCAGAGTATCTGTTGTGAACACGGAGAAAGAATGCAGAAATAAAATTGCAGCTATGTGAAGTAGAATTCTTTGCAAAATGAACTGGTTACAGCAATAAAGATTCCAGAATCTTCTTAAAGGAACACACTTCCAGTAAATTATGTCCATAGCTATATAGAACCATTCAGTACTGAGGAAAGTATGAATAGTTTGGAATGTCATTTGTTTTATACTACAGTCATTTCTCAATATCCCTCCTCACTTATAACAAAGAAAAACATTTTTAAAAGAATCTGAGAGTTGGAAAGGAATTCAGCAGTCGTCTAATTCAATCCCTACACAGATGTAATCTGCACTATAATACATGCAACATGTGGTTGCCTGGCATCTTCACAAAGACTTCCAAGGGACCAACTCAAAAGCCTCCAGAACAACGTGATTAAAGCATCTCTTTCTCTATTCTAATTTTATCAGAACAGGCCTCTTGCAATCATATGATGAATGCTGAGTGTATGTGTATCTAGATGACAATACTTGTTTGTTATTAATCACTCCATTTCACATTTTAGTTAATTTAGCATTTCAAAGTTTTGAAGCATCATAGCAGTTTCCAAACAATGATTTAACTCTGGATTTTTCCTAAATGGTTTTGATAATAGATTCAATTAACAAAAAGTGCTTCCTGAAAACCTCCTTTGGGCACAGTTCTGTGCTATTAGGACGGATCTAAAAGAAATCTGCAACTTAGTCTTTGTAACCTATTAGCAAAGGCCTTGCCAAGGATGAGAAATATGTGAACACGTGAAAATTGGACACAAAATCCAGTACATTCAACCATACAGTCTAAAATTTGTTAAGCTTTTATTTTTTTGTATTTTAAATATCACAGATTGGAAGATCTAACAGAAGGCTACTAAAGAAGTCACTGCTAATAATAGCTAGTATTTATACTGGTCTGCAAGATTTGCAAAGTACATACACAGAGTGTTCCAAAATCTTAGTGTTATTTTAAGCTATCAAGATTTAATAGCTTAAAACTAAAAATAATGAATAACTTAAAACTATACTAAGACTTTTGGGATATGTGTTCCAAATATATATTCTGTACATAACAGAGAGATATATAGGTATATAGATAGTCCCGTTTGCTTCTTGCAGCAAAGGTATGACTTACGGTTATTATTCTCTTCGTACTGATGAGGAACGAAGTCAAAAAAATTAAACAACTTGCTTATGGTCACACAGCTAAAAAGGAAAAATTCAAACCTAGTTCTCTACTGGCTTAAGATCTTGTATTTTTTTTTCACTGTCCTACACTGTAGTCAAAAGTATATCTAGTTAAGTAAGAAAAGCTCATCACAAGTAGCATGGTCTAGTAGCACAGTACTAGACCAAGGTAAAACTTGTTCACAAAAACTTAAAATACTAGTGAAAACCAAGCTATATAGACTTGAAAAGTATAATATAATAATATATTATGAAAGTATGTTCCTCTGAGTAAGGATGGTGGTTTAAAAGCAGAAACGAGTGATCCATTATGGAAAGGAAAAAACCAAGGTCTCAACATTTTAAATGATCAAAGGGACAAGGCAAAGATGTATGTTAAGAATAAGCAGGCTGCAGCATACCATCAGCAATGACTTATCCATGAGGATTAAAAGGCATAGATGACTGCAAAAGTAGAGGAGCTAATCATGCCAGATTATAGATTCCTGGGCTTAGAGTTTGGAAGAAATGAATTCAAAACCTCCTTTACACCCTTACTATTCGGGTGAACTTAAGTCACTTAACCACTCTGTGCCTCAGTTTCCCCATATGTAAAATGGGGATAATAATAGCCTCTTTCTAACAAGGTTGTTATGAGGCTCAAATGAGATAACACATGTAAAGTGCTTTGAAAAACTCTAAGTGCTATATATAAATGCTAGCTATGTTTTTATTATTATTACAGAAAGAATGAGATATAATAATAGAAAACTTGAGAGTTGCACACATGAAATATTTATAGAACCAGAGGAAGGCCTCCAGCATCTTAGGTAAATTCTTTGTTGGATTTATTGAAAGATATAAAGGAGAACCACACAGAATGCAAAAGTTTTGGTGGCAAAATCACTAGTAAGAAGAGTCTTCACACCAGTGAAATCACAAATTCATTCAAGTATCACAATATTTGATTCTGTAGAACAAGGTATTGCCCATGCTTATATTAATATGATACAATACAATGACAGACATAACTATCAAGATAACTTCATTCAACAATCTGTTCAGTATTGACCAGTGAAGTATAAAACCAAGAAAATATAGGATCAACTAAACTGTTCTCCAGTAACCCCTAAGTCCAAACAAAAATATTTCTTATTTATGGCTCCCATTCACAGATGAAATGCTAACTGAGCCTGGAATATTAAAAAATCTTTTCATTTCTAATAGCAACATACAAGGGAATGCCTAACCATCTTTATGGGGAAAACAAAGTGGAAAAAAAAAATACATACTGTTCAAAGAAGGGTACACAGCTGGAAGTTGATTTAATCCATCAAGTACAGTGGAATGAACTTAGAGTGCTCATTTTGCAATCACTGAACTAGTGAATCCTGGCAAATCAACTTACTACCTATGTGACTTTGGCAAGACACTAACCTCTTGAGGTCTCAGTTCATGTAAAATGAAGAGGATCTACTAGATGACTTTAAAAGTCTCAGCTCTAGATTTATTATAGTATTATGTTTCTTTAATGTGTAAAGAAGTGGTAGGAAGTGCAGGTATACACCTACTATGTATATGAGCCCTAAAAGCAATGAGTTAAGTTGTGAATTAAATAGAATCATATTTGGAAAATTATTCCATGATTTTGACAATTCTGAATGCTATATTTCTGTAAAATCCTATCTCTTTAACACATATTTTCTTGGTAATGTCAATAATCTGCAAACTATAATTCTGGACAAATCAAAATTATAGTAATTTCAAAGGCCAATTGAAGAACATGTGGTAGATCCAAGTAGGATGTAAAATGATGACTTACTTATAAAAACTTATCATTAAAGAAACTTTCTTGAACATGTGTGTGTGTATGTGTGTGTTCGTCCTTTCGAAGAAGACCATGACATCAGAGACATGATGACATGACTTGCACTTGATTTTGTTTTGAGTCAAGAAGGGCTACTCAAGGTCACCAGCCTCACTTTCTCTTCCTGAGCCATCTGGGTCCAATGACCAATATTCATCAGGATGACTGGAGATGGCCCAGGATGCAATGGGAGACCTTGGTTTTTCCAGGTACTCACTTAGAGGGAGATAACACCCACTGAGTGAACGGCTTCTTTAAGAAGTAGGCAGGGAATGGCCCTTGTAGGGAACAAAAGAAAACAAATAACTAAATCAAGTTGGGAGGGAAACAGAAAAGATTACTACTGATAATCATCCTAAGCCAGCCATTAAGAGGAGCTTGGGCAGGGACCCACTGTTGTCCAGTCTATGGGTTTCAGAGGGCACGGGGTTTAAGGTTTTGGGAACAAGGAAGGAAGGGAGAGAGGAAGGGAAGAAGGAAGGGAAGTAAGGAAGGGAGCAAGGGAGGAAGGAAGAAAGGAAGGAAGGAAGGAAGGAAGGAAGGAAGGAAGGAAGGAAGGAAGGAAGGAAGGAAGGAAGGAAGGAAGGAAGGAAGGAAGGAAGGGGAAGGAAGGAAAGGAGAGGAGAGGAGAGGAGAGAAGAGAAGAGGAGAGGAAGGAAAGGAAGGAACAGGAAGGGGAGACAGAAGAGAAAGTATGGCAGCTCAGTCTACTCACAGGTTGTGTTCGTCCTTCATTTTCGAAGAAGATCATGACATCAGAGACATGATGACATGACTTGCACTTGACTTTATTTTGAGTGAGGGAGGGCTGTGCAAGTTCACCAGCCTCACTTCTTGAACATGTATGATTGAAAAGGAAGTAGTCCGGGCATGTAATCATCTTTGCATTAATATAAAGAAAGGAAAAGAAATGTAGAGCAATGAGAAAAAAAACCAACAGATGGTTAGCATAGTGGGAAAAAGAGGAGGAAGATAATTTTGAAAAGATGTATATAATCATAAATCACAAAGATTTAATTGGTACAAAGAAATTGTTGCTATCTGAATCCGTGGAGGGAGTACCCAATATTACAAAATAAAAAATCCAATAAAATAAATTTATAAGCATTAAAAGTGATGGAAATGATTCAAAGGAAAAAAAACACACTAAAACTCCATGTACTGAAGAGGAGAATGAAAAATAGAAGTACAAAGATAAAATATGTTGATATTAAAAAAAATAGAAGTACAAAACTGAACAATATTAATTATTTCATGCTTCGGTCCATTACAGATGTCTTTCAAATTTAAAAATATAAGCTTTTAAAAGTTATCTTTTTATTCACTGTTATTTTAAATATGTATACATAGTTATTCTAACTTCTTGTCTAACATAGTAATGTAGTCTAATGTAGCAGTTCTAAACTTGTAACTTGCTTGGGGTACAGGTGTAGGGGGTACCAAAACAGAGAAGGTGATCACTGTTTCCCTGTCCCTACTGTACAGCTCCAGCTTGGTGAGGAGCAAGGAGAGAGGAACTCACCTCCACCATTATACATTTAGAGTTCAACCTCTTCATTCTTGAAGGCTGATCTAGTCCTGATCAAAGTGCTTATTAGATGAGTAATTATTCCTGATTTTTTTCTCATTAAGAAATATCAAGTTTTATTTCCATGAAGCCTAGCAGCTAGAACAAGGTGTTAAGAAGACAATACAGCACCTTGAAGCTTATATGACAATTTTGGGGTTATCTTTTTCTATGTATTGCTTTTATAGAACAGTAGGGTCTTCCCTTTTCTCGATAGTTTCTATGTATTCATTTAGCAAAAATAAAAACAAAAATGACAAAACTTCTAAGTATACATGCCACATTATTATTTCTTAGTTCAAATTTTATGATCATCATCTTATTTAAGTTCACCAATATCTTTTTCTTCTCCTGGTTGGACACAAATGATGGATTTCTCAACAGCAATCTTTTTTTTTTCTAAACTATATTCCAACAAGACATATTTGTCGACTATCCATTATACGTGGTACATTGCATTAGGAAACGAGATGAATAAGATCTAATACCTTTCCTTAAGAAGCTTACAGTCTAGGGGAGGAGATAAGTTTTATAATAAAATAACTATAAAATGAAAAATGTGGTAAGGACAAGAATAAGTAACCTCTGGTCTTGCATCTACAACTGTCTACTGAACATGTCATGAACCTTCACTGTTTGGATTCTACCAGAGAGAACACACACTACTCTGGTAGTTTCAAAGACCCAGGTTTTTCCCCCTCCACAGCCCACGAAGAAGCTGCTCTCATCTATTAAATGGGCAATGCAGAAAGTCTTCTTACAGAAAGCAGGTCTTAGATATCTCACATGTGGGTAACTCCACATTAGGTGATCTGGGCATGCACAAAGTCAAGTCTCATTACATATAAAATCCTCTGCTTGGCTTTCAAAGTTCTTCACAATTTGGACTCTTCCTAACTTTCTCTTCTCACACTTTACTAATGTCTTCCATCTATTCTGTAATCCAAAGACACTGGCATGGTGGCCTCCCTTTTTTTCCTCACACCAAACACTCTATTTCTCAACTTCAGAAATTTTCATGAGCTCTCACTAATGCTTAGAATTCTCTCCCTCTTCATCTCTGTCTCTTGGCTTCCTTTCCATCCTAGCTAAAATTCTACCAAAGGAGCAGCTAGGTGGTGCAGTAGATAGAGCACCAGTGCAGGAGTCAGGAGGAACTGAGTTCAAATCTCACCTCAGACACTTGACACTCAATAGCTGTGTGACCTGGACAAGTCACTTAATGCCCAGTTGCCTCATCCTGGGTCATCTCCAGTCATCCTGATGAATATCTGGTCACTGGATTCAGATGGCTCTGGAGGAGAAGTGAGGTTGGTGAGCTGCACAGCCCTACCT
Organism: Notamacropus eugenii; assembly: GCF_028372415.1. Classification (NCBI taxonomy): domain Eukaryota; kingdom Metazoa; phylum Chordata; class Mammalia; order Diprotodontia; family Macropodidae; genus Notamacropus; species Notamacropus eugenii. The sequence continues at coordinate 91,763,287 of NC_092878.1, forward strand.
CACTCAAAACAAAGCCAAGTGCAAGTCATGTCATTATTTCTCTGATGGCATGGTCTTCTTTGGCAACGAAGGATGAACACACATCATCTACTCTATATAATATTTATTTGCCTTTGCATCTCTCTGATCCTCTACTAGACTCTAAGCTCCTCAAAACAAGATGTTCTTTGTATTTGTAAAGCCAGTGCCTGATATATTGTAGGAGCTTAATAAATGTTTGTTGATTGATTGACATTGGAAGAGATAGAAAGCAAAATATACATATTAGCAGCAAATCCATTTCTGCATCATTTGAAAATGATAAGGATGTTCTAGCAACAAACTCTGGGCACTGAAGAACAGAGGATCCTTTGTTTATTAAAAAAAAAATAAGTGGACTATTTGATTCATTTATTTTTGGTTAGTATTGTGCAGCTGGCAATAAATTTGTGGAAAGATCATCCAAGCATAAGAACATTCTACCACTGGCTTACATGGCAACATATCTGAAATAGATCTTTACGGCTTTAAAAGTTTGAAGCAATTAGAGCTAAAAAGGATTTTTTTAAATTGTAAAAGAAAAATCTAAAAGAATTTTTTTCGTTCATTGAGTTGACCCAATGATCTCTTGGTGGCACACATACTCTATTTCCCAAATGCTATAATTGTTCACTTCGAGACCACCAAGACTATCTGATATTGAGCTGGAGGCATTTTATTTCTCCTTTTTCTAAATTCTCAAAGTCCTTTATTATCTAGCCAGACATGCTGAAAGTTTCCTCTCCAAAGTCATCTGAGACCAACTAGTTACCAGATTTTCGTTCCCCTTCCTTGTTTTTGATGGAATGCTTGCCACTGCCCACCTCTCCCCTTCTCCATGACTTCTCTTCTTTTGGCTTTCATAACAGGATACTACCATGGCTCTCCTTTTCCTCTCTCCTAATCTAGCTCTTCTTCTTACCCTATCAGTTGGTTATCTCCAAGGTCCTATCCCTCATCCCTTTCTTTTACTCAGATCATTTACACATTCCCATCGTTTCAATGACCACCTCTGTAAAAATGTGACTCACCAAACCTGATTTCTCTTAACTTCTGTCCAGGTCCACACTTCCATCCACCTGTTATACATTTCCACCTGGAACCTCAAATTCAATACTGTCTAAAGTGTGGAATTTGGAATGACAAGACCTGAATTCAAATTCTGGCTCTTCTACTTACTAAATGAAAAACCTCCTAACATTTTAATTTCCTTATTTGTAAAACTGGGCCCTGGTCTGGAGTGGATGAACATTTACATCCCTTCTCGCTCCAAATCCTAAGTCTTATGAAAATTCATCTTTCTTACAAAAGCAGATCGTCTTCTATGATATCCAATGCCCAAGTCATTCAGACTCAAAATTTCAATCATCTTTGACTCTCACTTATCCTCAGCATCCAATCAGTTTTTCAACCTGGCCAATCCTTCCCCTATAATGCCTCTAACTTGGTGACTTCTAAAGTCTCTTCTAAGCTCTATATTCTATTATTGTACCTTTCTCTTACCACTCTCACCACACTAGTTTGGGCCTTCTTACCTAGGTCATTTTAACTTCCATTCCCTGACTTCCAGCCACCAATCTATCCCTATAACAATTACCACCCATATCACAAATGATTAATATTCCCCAAACATTGATTTAAATACAATCTTCTCTTGCTCAAAAACATTCAATAATTCCCCTATCCTCCCTGATCCCATATGAAGACCAACCTCAAGGCCCAAAGTACTGTCAGAAACTCATCTCTCATTAATTCCCCCTATATAGTCTTCTGTCCCGTTGTAATGGTAATTTAAATGGGAAGATCTTTCCCATTCATTAATAGGCCCATGTGACCTCCTTAAATCACATGGAAGCCTAAGTCACATGTGGTGGGAGGAGCTTGCTGAACAGGTAGACTAGGAAGGGTGAAGCAGAACTGGGAGGAAGTTGGTCAGGCTAGTCAAGCTGAGAAGGACACAGGTAAGCAGACAGCTAGGCTCCTGAGTGTTGTTTGTTGGTAGGAAGGTCCCAGAAGGGGACAGGGAGGTTTGGGAATGGTTTTGTCCCCTTCAGTGCTAATGTGTATTGACTTCTCATTCACTATGACTGATTTTGCCTTCTGGTTTTGGGATTTGGCTTTCTGGTGTCTAAATAAATGTTTTTCTTCTGCCTTCTATGTGGAGAGTCTGTTATATTTTCTGATTGTGAACTACACTGGCATATTCATAGTCATCAGCAGTGCTGTGAACACTGACTTGGCAATACACCAGTCAAACTAGATGTCATTTTATTCTCTAAACCTGCTCTATCATGTTATGGTAACTTCTCCACACTGACTGTTTTTTGCTTTTTGGATTGTTTTGGTATTTTTTGTTCTTGTCTTTTGAGGACTTCCCTCCCTACACCCAGAGATTCCCCACCTTTTAAAATCTTACCCCTCTGTCATTCCAAGTTCAAATGCAACCTCCAATAGGAAGTCTTTCCTAATTACCCTCACTAGAAATAGCCTTGCCATCTCTGATTCCTATAACATTTTATTTGTAGAACAGGATCAAATATTCCTACCTTGGTATATCACACTTTGCACTAAGTGAAGCCACATCCCACCCCACTTGTACTATTATAGTGGCATTTATCACATACCACTTTGTATTCTACTTGCTTTTGTCTATCTTATTCCCCCTACTAGGTAGTGACTTCCTTATGAGTACCAATCATATCCTATACTTAAATAACAACAATAATCTACCATGACAATTAAATCATAGTAGTGAATGATTGAAATATATTATAGCAAACACCTCTGTACACTCCCTGAAAAGGCATGGCACCTGATCCTTGCCACAAGGAGAAGCTGGGTAATATTAGTGATGTATCCCAGGCTAGAGGCACTGACTATAACTGTGATGCAGTGCTGGCATGTTTATTAGCACTCTCCATCAGGGGAATCCTAGGGTAACCATTCACAAAGCTGAGCTGAAAACACAAATACCTGTAACATTTTTATATATTCACAATTAAAAGAAACCACCTTAGAATCTGGCAAGTCTAGAAGGAGAACTGAATTTTTTAAAACAAGATAGAAATAGCCAGGAAAGATAAGGAAAAGATGAAATGCCATTAATACAAAATGTTATTGTCTAAGCTGACAACTTGGCCAAATCAATGAAATACAGACAAAAGTCTTTCACTTTTGTCACGTGTCTCAAAGCACTATTATAAGATGGTCTGGGATCTTTGGAAACAAGGAGCTAATGGAAAAATTGTTCATAACTTTAAATAGTTCAGATAAGTAGTAGCAATAGCAGTGGTACTAAAGCACTATCTCTCTTTGATATCTCACTGATTAGGACTGCTCATTTCCTCTGATATTATCTGGTATGTATATACACATGTATGTAACATGATTTCTGTTCACTAATGACTCTGGATAAAAAAGTTTTATTGACTATTCACTATGTAATTGTATCTAAGTAACTGGTATTTAGCGTGAAAGAAGTCAAGCTTTATGAGATAGCTCTGAGCACTCCTTCATTAGGATAGAATCAGGAAGGTAGAATCTTCAAGACAAAACCTATTTAGGGAAACTGAAAGATAAAATTCATGACAGGTACGATCTCTCTGAGGAAAGCAGAGTGGCCTGCCTCATGGCCCCAACCTCCTACTTCTTCCACAGAAGGAATCAAAGGTCCCCCTGAAGAAAGGTAGGCAGAGGTCTCTAGACATGGCTATTCATGCTTCTCTTTGAGCTACAGCTAGACAACTATATGGACACATGTAACTTAGGAGTACAACATACACAAAGTTAAATACAGAGTAGTTCGAAGGTTACACAGGTGATGACACTAACAACTGGGAAAACCTGGAAAAACCTCTGAAAAACAGTTACTAAACTTATCTTCAAACTGCCAGAATTCAGAAAGCCACATTACTGGTCTATGGTAAGGAGGTTAAGAATTTAAAAGACATAGTTAAGCAAATGGAAAAATAAATTACCTGTTCCTGATTTTATTCATTGGCATTTCTTGTTCTGAACAATGTGAGATCATTAAAGGATTTTCTCTGTTTGCCCTAAAGAGAATGGTTTGTTGAACAAATACTTTAAAATAGGCATTCATGTTTGTGTTCTTGGTGTGAAGTAAGTTGAACAAAAACCAAATGCACCTGGAAATGATAGTATTTCTAATATGCATTTGAGAAGTGTATTGAGATCATTTCACAAAAAGTAATGAGTAAACAAGCATTACTTTACGAACATTCCTCATTTAAAGTATTCCATTTGTTAAAAGATGAACAATCTTGAATTAAATGTAATAATTTCCATAAATGATCATAATTCCTAATTTCTTCACTACTGATACAACCTGTTATAGAAGCCTACTATAGACAGATCATTAACTAATACTGTTCTCCCTTGCCCCTAAAGCTCATCTTTGCTCGAAAGGTCCCCAGGAAATTTAGAGGGTCATACATTTAAAATTGGAAGTGACCTAAGGGACAACTGAGTCTAACCCCTTCATTTTACAGTTAAAGAAACAGGTTGAGAGAAGTCAAGTAACTTAGTACTGTGATCAGGGACACATTCTGACCTTCCTGATTCCAGGTCCATAACTCTATCCCCTACCCCATCCTACCTCTCTTCTCCTTAAAAATAAAATTTCTTCAAGGCCAGTACACAAAATATGAAGTATTTTGGTTAGAGGGATGGGAGAGGAAGAAAAAAAAAGGCTCACTGGACAGACAGAAAAAGATGATAGAAGTAGAGCTAGAGGGGAGAGGCTTAAATTAATTTTAAATGATGCATATTTAACTTCAGTGTCTTTCTATTTATTAACTAGATCATGAAACGTGTAAAACAGAAAAAAGCTTTCATTTCTTCTGACCTCATTATGCCACTATAAGAGCAGGTAAAGGGCTTAAGAATTTATAGTTCTGGGAATGCTGATTGAAGCACTTCATGCTTTCTTACCTCCACACAACAAAGTAGACTGGAGAACTGGCAGCATCTGGGAAATTTGGTGTTTGCAGCTGGTCAAATTGACCAGTTCAGGAAGAAAACTAGAATTAAATCAAACCACTAAGCAATCTTTGGAAATATAGTGTTATATAAAAGCTCCAAAATGATTAATCTTAAATTAGATACTTTGATAAATTTCCATGAGATGAATAACAAACATTTTCACACAATTCATTAAAAGTAAAAGCAATATGGCAGCATCTAGGTGGTACAGTGGATAGAGTGCCAGGCCTGTAGTCAAGAAGACTTTTCTTCCCAAATTCAAATCTCACCTCAGATGCTTACTAGCTGGGCAAGTTACTTAACCCTGTTTGCCTCAGTTCCTTCCTCTGGGAAATGAGCTAGAGAAGGAAACAGTAAACCACTCCAGTATCTTTGCCAAGAAAAGCCCAAATGAGATCACAAAGTATTGGACACACCTGAAATGATCAAACAACAAAGGCAGTAGATGGAAAACAATATGCTTTTATAAACATTTTGACTGAAAATGCTTTTATATCACAATAGCAAGCTGGCAGAATTGATAACTCCTCTTCTCTAGGTTATTCCTTAAAATAAAATTATGTAAAGTCAGACAAGTATCAACTGATGATGAAAAACAAGTTTTGCTGTATTCTTTACCATGGTGCCATGTACGTCTGATCAACTCTTACAAGACATGCCTAGGAATCTTCTCCTATTCAACTGTCTTTATCAATCCTGGAGGTTTGGGGGAGGGGAAGGAGAGGAGTGGGGTTAAAAATAGCTAGGAATAGAGGATCATGGAATTTAGAGGGAGAAGGGATCTTAGAGATCTAGTCTAAACCTTTCATTTTACAGTTAAGGAAACTGAGATGCATGCAGGGGAAATGATTTGCCCAAGTTCAGAGAGTCAGTTTCAGAACGAATATTTGAACAAGTCTTCTGACTCCAATCTAGTCTTTTCAATCACATTCTGGAATTGGGAGCAGACATACCTAAGGGTGGATTTTTCATTTATCAGGATCTCCATCATTTTCTCTTTATTACACTCTCTGCCCCATCACATTATCTTTCTTCTTACTGTCTTTATCTCCCATCCAATAATAAATGTAGGCCCTTCTCACTTTTCAATCTTCTTCCCTTTGCTCCCTCTCTCCATTTCTCAGGATTCTTGTCCACTTTGTCAATGCCAACTATTATTTCAAAATCTTTATGTCCAGCATAGACTGTTCTTTCAAGCCCCAGGTCATGTTTCCAGCTACCTGTTGTTCATTTCCATTATGATGTCCCAAATGATGACTGAAATTAACATGCCTAAAAATGACCTCTTTATATTGCATTCAAGACAAATTTAACCTTCTGACTTCCTTATTTTTATTATTTATATCCATCATTCTCACAGCTATCCAGATTCAAAATTCCTGAGTCATCTGATTTTTCCCTTAATTCCTCCAATTCACTCAGTTACTAAATCTTAATGATTTTTCTTCGTTAATGGTTTCATGTCAGTCCCTTTTCTTTTCAATTCTCATAATCACTTGTATTGATTACTTTGTTGCTAGACTTCTAAAATAGCCTCTTAAATTTTTCTGACTCTACTTTCCCTTTCTTCTATTTCATCCTGTCACAAGCATTGACTTAATCTTCCTGTAAAATCTTTATCAAGTTAATTTCTTTTGCTCTTGAAGATTTACAAAATGAAGTCAAAATTCCCTGGCCTAGTATGTAAGGACCCATCCTGTCAGCCTCAACTTGCATGTATGTGTACATATGTTTGTATATGTGTACATGCAATATATACACATACAAGATAGCTGCATTTTTGTGTAAAACACATACTGTATGTAAAATATCATATGTTCATTTTATATGTACTAAGTATATTTATTTTATATGCATTTATTTTTTACTGTTATCTTCCATGAACCCAATAGGTCTAGTTCACCAACAAATCTATTTATATCTAAACATCCCTTGGACATGGTCTCCTTTGTTCTCAAGCTTGTGTTATTCCAACTACCAGGAATGTCCCCCCCTTCCTCTTCACCTGTGATTAATACATTTGAAATGAGAGCACTTATGTTCAAATCCTGGTTTTGCTAGTATTTCCTTTAAGACAGCGGCTAAATCACTTATCTTAACCTCATTTTCTTCATCTATAAAATGGAGATAATAATATTTACATTAAATGACTACTATGAGGGCCAAGTGCTTGAAACTCTAAAGCTCTCTACAAATATGGACAATTAGTATTAGTTGAATTCTACTTATTCTTTAAAACTCAGCTCAAGTCTTACATACAGCAAAAAGCCTTCCCCAACCATCACTGTACATCTCAATAATATGCCCCTTCTTTTCGCTCTAATAGCATTAGTCCCCTATAATTTTTTTTTTTTTTGGCACTTGACATATACAGCTTTGCATTTTCTCCTTATTTATTTATGTCTAAACTCTGTCTATAGAGAGTTTGAGTTCCTTGAGGCCAGGATTGAAACTTCATTAAGTTGTACTCTTCACAATATTTTGCTCAGTGCCTTCCACACAAGAAATACAAACAAAAAACACTTTCAATTGAATTTACTAAAAACACTAATGCCACCCCAGCTGATCTATATTTGAAAGTTCGTATGTAAATCACACCCTTTCCATTTAGAAACAGCCCTGAAGGGAAGTTTTACTGATTCCTTCACAGATCTAGTAAAATGCTAAGCTATGTTCCTGGGACAGCATGATCAAGAATATTTGATACAGGATCATGGACATGATGATACAGAATCTGAATGTAGCCAGCTACTCTCTGTTCCTTCTCAGGCACCTAGGACAGCTCAGTTTTCAGCTTCCTTTATCCAAAAAATCAAAACTGCACATGGGAGCATCTATACAGATTCCCTCCAGTATTATTTACTCCCCAGGAATCTCTATGGGAAAATCTTTTTAGAATTAATTGTGTCTAACCTGTCAAAAAGTTAGACATGTATGTAGGCATTAGAGTTCCTTAGATGACATGTCTCAGAATGGAATTAGTCACCGTTCTAAGATTCTGGAGGGAAAAAAGTGTTCTTGATTTTATATGTATGAGCATTTTAGCCTTACCGAGAGAACCTGAAATAGTGACCCCCAATAGTCAGTTGTGCTCATAGTGAATAGCAAAAAGTGGGTCAGATGTGGACAATAGAAAAATGGAAGGAAGGAAGGGAGGGAGGGGGGAAGGAAGGAGGGAAGGAAGGAAGGAAGGAAGGAAGGAAGGAAGGAAGGAAGGAAGGAAGGAAGGAAGGAAGGAAGGAAGGAAGGAAGGAAGAAGGAGGGAGGGAAAGAGAAAGGGAGGGAGGGTGGACTTGTTAAGTGCCTACTATGTGCCATGCCCTTTGCTAAATGCTTTAAAAATCTCATCTCAGGTGATCCTCACAACAACCCTGAAAGGTAGATGCTACTATTACTCCCATTTTACAGTTTCCTGTCTCAGGAAACTGAGACAGACAGAGATCAAATAATATGCCCTGGGTTACATAGCTGATAATGTGAATGATTTTCTTCTCTGATGTTTCTGATATATTACTAGACATTGGGGAATATGCAAGAAAAATCAGTTCAGTTGCAATTACCTATTTAAAATATCATTCATTATTTGAAATATTAAATCAGAATCTCAAAGGAGAGAGACTACATCTACATCATCACCATCATTATTATCATAATAAGTAGCATTAATATAGTGCTTTAAGGTCCACAAAGTATATATATATTATCTGACTTGATCCTCATAAGGACCCTGGATCTTAGAAATTTATTATCTCCTTTTTACAGACAAAGAACTGAAGCAAAGAGAAATGATTTGCCCCAGGTCACACAATAAGTATCTGAGGTGGAATTTGAACTCAGGTCTTCCTGACATCAAGCATTACACCAATAGATTTTAGAGCAGAGGCAGACTTTAGAGGTCACTAATCCAGTCCCCTCAAATGATGAATCAGAAAACTGAATCCCATAGAGTTGAAGCATCTTGGCCAAGGTCACCCAAGTTTCAGAGATGTGACAAGAACTTACTTGGTAAGGGAAATAATATGTAGAATTCCCATGATATTCATTCCACTTCTGGACAGCTCTAATTGTTAGAAAGATTTTCCTCTGAGCAATTCCTCTGCAATTTCCTCCTGCTGCCCTCTAGCATCAAGCTGAATAAGTCACTCTCTTCCATGTGGCATGCCTTCCAATAACTGAAGATTTTTATTTTATTTTTTTATTATTATTTTATTTGTTTTTGACGTTCTACAGTCACTTTCTATATATCTTAGATTTTCTTCCCCTCCCTCCCCCTCCATCCTTCTTCCCTCCCTACTGCCTCCCTGAGAGAGCATACAATTTTATATTGGTTCTACACATACATTCCTATTAAATACATTTTCACCTTAAACTGAAGATTTTTATCCTATCACTGTCACCTCCACCAAGGCTTCTCTTTTCCAGGCTAAACAGCTCCAGTTCCTCAATGGATCCTCTTTTGGCATATTTTCCATGCACTCTGTCACAGCAAGATACAATTCAAGGCACCATCAGAAATCCTCAAGTCCTAAATCTCTTCATAGGTGAAGAAAGTGAGTTGAGATTTGCCTAAGGCCTAATGCTATTCAAACAGGAGAACAGAAACAAAAGTCCTAGAGAAATAAACACTATTGGGGACAGAAAAGTCAAAACAAACAGCAGACAGAATGCTACACGTGGAGTCCAGAAGACCTGAGTTTGAATCCTGCCTTAGACATTTAATAGCTCTGTGATCCTGGGAAATTCTGTTAATCCATCTCAAACTCAATTTCTTAATCAGGAAAATAGGAATAATACCATCTACCTCAAAGGGTTGTTGTAAGGCTCAAATGAAATATAAAGGTCAACTATTATTATTATTGTTTTCACATCCATCATTCTTAAAAGAAACAAAAGCACGGAAGGGTTCACTAGTCCCAAGGTCAAAGCAAAGCTGGAAGTATGATCAGGAATGCACATTCTTCCATTAGAAGGCTAAGATAATGGTTCTTCCTTAAAAATGAGAAAGAAGCAGAATGGATATACCTGAAAAATAGCATCTTATACATCATCATCTGGGGAAAAATTCCCTCATGGTGCACCCCAAAATTAATGTCTCATCTTCACTTCAGGAATCCCCTTTGAGTTACCAGACAAAGGATAACTTTTTCTTTTTTGGTATAATTTGATTCAAAGGAATAAATATCTGGTTCTTTGACCTATAGAATGAAGAGTGGGAAATTATGAACCTACAGATCTAAAGGTGTAATAGATCTACAGTCTAAATGAAACTAACTCTTGGGAATAATAATGATCTTGCCCAGTCAACGGAGAAATCTGCCAAACGATTAGTGCAAATCACTAGTGCCCATTATCTACTTCTCTCTCAAGGAGAATGCCAGTTCCCCCATCCTCTAAGCTTGTGGAACACCCATTCCGAGTCATGATCTCCATCCAGTGCATCCTGGTCAAACTTACTGCATCATAAGGGTAAAATTAATTGTCTTAACTTTGATTGACATTGGTTTATGGACAAAGCTTCAGAATCTATGACTTCTACAGGACCATATTGCTATGTGGCAACTCTACTGAGAGATTCAATAAAAATACCATCACCACTTAACATTACTAAAATGCTTCAGAGTTGGCAGAGCATTCTTTGTACCTCATTCTATGTCATCCCACTTAGGCAATCAGAAAACATAACTTGGAAACTTCTAAACATCAGTCAAAACATCCTATTTCATGTTCAGGGATCAACTCAAAAGAGAATACACTTTCCACGGGAGAGGGGAAAAATCAAACAACTTTACAAGTCATTCTTTAAATCATGATACCTAAGCAGAAACATTCAAATGTCGCATAATGTGTCACTTTAAATTAATTGCTTTTAATAACATAATAAAGTTAACATTGTTCCCTTCCCACCCTTCACCTTTCCCTTTTACTATGGGTCCTTAGGTTCCCTTCTCATCCTAGTTTGCCTCCTCCCAGTTATTTTCTACCCCCCACCCCCCTCTCTCTCTCTCTTGCTCTCTCTCCTTCCCCAGTTTATCTTCAATCTCCCCCCTCCCTCCTCCCACTCTGTCCTCAGGCTCCTTTTGTTCTTTTGAAGATGTTCATTAACATGTGTTATGCATTAATGGGGGAAGGGAATGCATAAGGGAGGGAAGTCCAGGGAACAGACAATACAACTAGAAATGGAGATGTCTAAACTGATGTGGTAGAAAAGACTAACAGAGGGAAGAGAGGGGGACAGCTCCTCCCCCCCACCCCCATGGTCACACAAGTCAAGGTGAAAAAGAGAAATATATATTGAAGGAATTTCTTGACTTTGTTGAGGTCATCTCATCCTCAGTCAATTAAAAACAAAACTCAAGGACAAGACATAAATAATTGAGGAGATAAAGCCCATTTGGCACTTATCAGCCTTTGCCCTGTACTATAAGTCCATTTTTTTCCTTGCAAAGAGTGTGACAGCCTACATTTATTAAGCACTCATTGGGTGCCAGGCACTGGGTTAAGTGCTGGGGATACAAAGAAAGGAAAACAATAAGATACCAGTAATTGTAAACATAACAACAACACACACACACACACACACACACACACACACACACACACACACACACCTTCCCAAACATTTTAGAAGAATAAAATATGTAAACTGAAAGGGAGATAGAAGTCAGGATGCCCAAAGAAGGGAGAAGCATGTTGCTGCAAGCCTAATAAGCACATTCAATGCAAAGTCTGACATTAGTCTAATCAAGGCACAAGAACAAGTTGCAATTATCTTTTAGTCCTACTCTGATAGCCATTCGAAAATGTCATGACTTCCCCAAGTCATTTTATGTGGTCTGGGGGGGAAGGTGAAGAGGGTAAGGGTAGAGGAAGGGAAAAAAGAGAGGGAGTAAAAAAGAACAGAGAGAGTAGGGAGGAAAGGAGAGAGGATAGGAAAGAAAAGAAAGGAAGGAATAGGGGGAAATGAGGAAAGGAAAGGCGCTGGGGAGGAAAAGATAGGATGAAGAGTAAGAAAGAAAAGTCAGGAGGAGAAAGAGGAAAGGAGCAGAAAAAAGGAAGAAGAAAAGATGAAGGGAACAAGAGGGAAGCAATTATTATACTTCTAAACAGAAGTTTTCCCAGCATTTTCACAGCAAATAAAAGTCATCATCACCCTGAAGGGATCAGGATTTTCTTCTCTTTTCAACAAAACCTTGAGAGCAGAAGCTTTTCATTTAGCATCTCTGCCATAAAATAGGATCATTCTGCCAATCAAATTGCAAACACTATTTTATTCAAGTGCGAAGATATCCTAATACAAACAATGTAAATTGCAAGCACAGTCTCATTACCTAATTCTACTTGGAAGTTAAACATATTTAACAGTCTGTTTAAACTTCTGCCTCCTCCCACCTCCCATCTATAGAGTGTATATCTTCTAAATTGCATTCCTTCATGTCCAAACTTTTCTCAAATGTCCTTAAGTCCAAAATTCACAATAACAACCTCTCTCTTTTTCTCTAGGAATAGGCACCTGTGAATCATGAAGCTGCTGAAAAATCAGGACTTGACTGAATATAAACATCATTTTTTAAAAACACTGCCTATAAGAACTAAAACCTGACCAGTATTAAATCTTGTAGTAACACCTATAATAATACCTGTCTTAGTTTCCTCCTCTGCAAAAAAAAAAGGGGAAATAATAGCACCTACTTCTTAGGGCTGTTTTGAGGATACAATGAGATAAAATTTGTAGGGCTCTTTCCTAATACTAAAGGACTATGTAAATAACAGTAGTAGTACCAGTAGCAGTAGTAGTAATAGTAGTAGTAGTAGTTGCTGCTGCTGCTATTGTTGTCAATGTGTGTTCGTCCTTCGTTGCCGAAGAAGACCATGCCATCAGAGAAATGATGATAGGACTTGCACTTGACTTTGTTTTGAGTGAGGTAGGGCTGTGCAGGTCACCAGCCTCATTTTCTCCTCCAGAGCCATCTGAATTCAGTGACCAGATATTCATTAGGATGACTGCAGATGACCCAGGATGAAGCAATTGGGGTTAAGTGACTTGTCCAAGGTCACACAGCTAGTGAGTGTCAAGTGTCTGAGGTGAGATTTTAACTCAGGTCCTCCTGACTCCTGCACTGGTGCTCTATCCACTGCACCACCTTCCTGCCCTCCTTACAAGAGTTATAAAGCTAATAAAGACCTTGAAAGTCTTTACCACCAAAGTCCTTGGCGCTGTCAGATACTTCAATATCAGACAATGGTAAGATTTCTCAACGGGAATGACATTAAAGAAGGGGTATTACCAGCTTCTTTGCTGATGCACCAATGTCAATGTCCTTTGACCATAATCACTGTATGAATAGCAGCGGATCAAGAATATTTTCTTGATAGACGCTCTAGTGTAGTAACTTCAAATAACATGACAGGTCTATTTTGTTTTGCTTTGTTTTAGCAAAGAGAAGACTCTCTCCATAAAATTAAAAGGGTCCACTTTTTACTAATCAAAAGTAGTACAAATCTGGGTTCAGTGAATAAGCAAAGATAAAGGTAATTGGATACTTCCACAGAGCCTTCATAATTGTTTTCTCCAGTGGTAGAGGTAGTACCTTCTGTTCCTGTATAATTCTTGTCTCTTGGGTTGGTTTCCATGGCCAAAAAATTCATCACCCTGGTGGATAAATTTTTGTTGATAAGTTTCTCTACATCTAGCGAGCCTGGTGCTTGAAGAACAGACAAAGTCTGTCTGCCAGGAACCCACTCAAAGACTTTAAATTTGTAAGCCCAGCCAGAGCTTATACTTTACCGGTATCATCTTTAATGATCATGTCCATGTCAAGATGAAACACCAGAGTATGACATGCAGAGTTAAAGATACTGATTCCCATCCCCAACCCCCAGGATAAGGAGAAAAATAGAATAGGAATATTTTATTTTTCACATTTTATTGCCCACCTCATGCAGCGAGCTGCCCCTTAATACAACAAAGAAAAACATATCAGGTTCAGTAAGACCAAGCAATGTCTGATGATATTCAATATTCCACACTCAGAGTCATTCATTTCTTCCAAAAAGGGAAGGAGTTGCCATTTTCTCAACTGTTTTCTACTGACAAGTTCCTGATCACCATAATAACATAGGGATTAGTTTCAAGGTTTTTGTGGTTTTTGTTCTTGTCAATTACTTAGTTGCTGTCAATTTCCTCATGCCTCACTGAATCCTTTACATTTGCTGTTTTCTTACAGGGCAGTAATATTCCATCACATTCATGTAGCAGAACTTGTTTAGCTATTACCCAATCAATGGGCATTTATTCTTTCCAGTTCTTTGCTGCCACAAAAAGTGTTGCTTTACATGCTTATATGTACATGGGATATTTCTGACTATGGCCTCCTTGAGGCTCTATTCCATAACAGTGAACTCTCCAGATAAAATGATATGGACAATTTAATCATATTTTTAGCATAACTTCAAGAATGGACTCATTCATTTCTAATACTTTTAATTGTGGCTAGAATATAATTGAAACATTGAGGGAAATGTATATAACATTTTGTGCACTGCATTGGGAATGAGTCAACACATTTATTAAGCACTTACTATATTACAGACATAAAGAAATGTGTTCCCTCATTTCAAATATCTGGTCAAAATGTTATCAATATTTCCTATACATATTATTCATTTTTAAATGTTTATTGATGCTTTTCTTGACAATATTATATTAGTGTAGTTGACTTCCCAGACCTTCTCCAATCTTAACTATTTTGCCAATTTGATGGGTATAAGATGGCTCCTTAGAATTACTTTAATTCATGTTTCTCTCATGAGTAATTAGACTTCTCTTCCAGCTCTAAGTCAATGATTCTATTATTTGTGAATGATATGGAACATTTTTTATACTGTTATTGATAGCTTGTTTCATGGGTTGCCCCAATGAGGTAACAACAATTGGATCCATTGTCGAACAGGAAAGGGAGACCATTCTAGATTGCCTTCAAGAAATAGCAAAGCTCCATTAAGGGCCCCAAGTTTCCAATGAAAGCAAAGGTTCATCTTTTTGACACCAAGATTCTGACAACATTTGTATGTGCCAGAAAGAAATGAAATACAAATAAAATATGGGTATCAGCCAGAGGGCAGTGGAAAGGCTTAAGGTTTGTGTGAATAGGCAGTAACACATAACCAATGAGGAATTTTGAAGGGCAGGAACAAAAGATGTCATCAAGGAAATATAAGATGAGAAGATGGGCTGATGCCACGATGAGGTGCAGAATGACAGATTGACAGCCACACTAATGGAAAGTTCACAATGTTAAGAGAAAAAGGGGAAAGCCTCTGGCACACCTAGTGGACTTCCTTCAGCAAATTTATGGAAGAACATTGACAAGAGTCACACAACATGGGCAGACATGAATGAACTATGTCAACAGTCTTGGAGGAAATTTCTGAATTCATAGGATCACAGAACCATTTAAGTATTCATCTATTGATACTTTGCATTTCTTTTTCTAAAAACTATTTCTTTGTATCTTTTGCCCACCTGTCTATTCAGGAATGGTTTCTTCCCCATATACCTAACAAAAATTCATTTCTTTATAAATTTTATGGATAGAGTGAACACCAAATATGACTATACTAGATGACATCCCGGAAGTTCGAGAGAAGTAATTTTAAGATGAATAAAAGAAAGCACAATGCTGTCACATAAAAGAAATAACTGCCATAAATTTGTATTTAACTCATCACTATGAGAAGTGGAACACACTTAACTTATATACTTATATACTTAACTTCCTGGAAGATTAGGCTATCAAGGAAATTGCTTGCAAGGTTTGGGGCATCTCCTTAGGCCCTTCTAAACCACATTCCTTAGTATCTATGTCAGAGACAGAATAATAACTTTCTGTGGATCATAAGTCTAATCCAAGCAATTCCTGTGCTTAACTTTACACAACCCTTGCCTTCATGGAGTTCATAATTTAGTATAAAGATATGTATCAAGAGAATAGCAGCTGAGAAACCTTTTGTTTCTCTTTTTACAATAATTTCCTCTTTCTACTACTTCTGGAGCCCCCCTGATTTGGCTCTTGAACTACTATCTGTGCAAAAGCACAAAACCACATGCCAATATGTCTGCATGTACCATCTGCATATGTCACTTACCATTTGCTTCACAAAATGGCCCAGGAAGGGAAATATCTAAATAAAAATAAAGACTTATAGCAAATGAAGTGTCCCATTCTTTAGTAATCTGTGCATTCCTATCTCAGGATATGTAATTAATAATTTTCATTGTGTCTATTATTAACATCTAACATAAAAACCATAATCTCAAAGGGAGCATACTGGGATGTACATGTTTCAACTGGGTAGACTTTCTTGTTTACTGCATTTGATCAGCTGATTGGAAACACATTAAAAACATATGAGAAGAAGAACACAGAATGCAATTCTTGGAAATATCTGCAAATTCCACCATTAGCAATAGAAATTTTCTATTCACTCTTCTTGTTAACAGCCTTTTAGGACTACAGGTTTCCGATCCCTCTGTGCACATGTTTAATCAACCACTATGGTTGTCATGCCAACCAGTAAAGAGAATTCTGAGCTTATACTGGGCATTTCAATGCAGTGACCCAATTACTATCTGTCAACATATTCACTGGAACAATAGAGAGTGTAACACGTTACTGAGATTTAATCCAAGGGACTGAATTATAGAGATGTTTGAAATGAAATCTTGGTTAATTTTAAAAGGCTAGAATAGTCTAGTTAGTCTCAATATAAGATTTTCTTTTTTTAATCTTTCCATCCTGTTGACATTTTTTTAAAAATTAATTAATTTTTAAAAGTTAATACTATAAATCTAGTATTTTATTGAGTTTTCTTAATCCAATTTTTTATTTAATTTCTCAATTAATACAAAAGCTGTGAGATACACAAATGGTATGGACGCAAATTTTCCTCCAACCCATCAAGAGTTCATTGTTAAATGGAAATATATTCAGGAAAGAGGTAAATAGTACAATTGTAAAGATCACAGGTGAATATAGGATGTCACAAACCTTCACAATAGGAGACACGGGAGAAAACAGTAGTATGACCAAACTATTACATAATTCAAATTTGTTCCTCCCCAAAACTACTCCCTATCCTCTGTCCCTGAAAAAAAAATTTCTAAATGTCACTGATAGATTGGATTTGGACAAAACTGTTGCATAATCAAGTCCTTCAGAAACAAAACAGAAAGTTTTAGATCATGAATAAAATTTTCTTTTACCTCTTTATTCAGCCTTTCTATTTTTCATAGCTAAAACTACCAGCAATTCCAGAGGCATTCAATCTTTCAAAAATAATTTCATGCTTTTAATCTTATAAAAGTAACAAAGACAAACATTTCTATATCTAAATGGCAAAGAGAATCTACGGTAAATAATATCAAGTAATGCCTGAATACAAATAATGTATATATACCATAATATAATTGCTATTGCTATGAGCAAACCCATCTTCCAGGACAAAAATTACAGCTAGATCTCTATAAAAGAGTATTTCCTGGGTATGGATGTGCTGAATCATAATATCATCAACCTATTGCTAAAAAGTACCTTAAATATTGAACCCCATAGTCCAATGCCTCCATTTTACCTGTGAGTAAACTGATAACCAGAGATGTAAAGAAGGTCTCTAGTACAAGGGGAAGAGTTTATGTGGTGGATATATGGGAAAATAAATACAAAATTTGTCATTTCAGTTCAATTCAACAAACATTTTAAGAAGGCATTACACTATGTGCTTAGGTACAAATTAAGAAAGAAAAAGTCCCTGATCTCAAGAAACTTACTTCAAGAAACTCATTGCGACGAAGAACAGGTATACATTGAAATAACTACTTTTATTATTTAAGGGTACAAAATGATGAGGTGGGGAGGAATTATGATCTAAATTAGTAGAAGTACCAAAAACAAGGAAGTCAAGTAACACACTAGACTGACATCTTCAGGTACATGCCAACAATGGCCCTCACGTCGTTACACTGGGTCACAACTCATATTTCATAGCTTAGTATGCATTACTTTTCCTTCTTTAACTTTAATACTAATTAATCTTAAATCAAACAAATATTTGAAGATTGGAGGATTATCCCATGAATAAACAGGAAAAGATGTATGTTGAAGGATTAATTTGCTATATAATCCAACATTTTAAGTTTCTTCATGTTGGGGTAAAATACTCCAATTTACATTTTAAAATGTACATTTTATATTTAGACCCATATGGTAGCTGAAGTCATTTTATAAACATACTAAGGTAATTAGCATTAATGTTCATTCAGTTATATTTTACATGCTATGTAAGGAACTAAATACTCTATATACTATACATTATATATTATATACTATACATTACATATTATATACTTTATATTTGGGACAACAATATCCTAAAAGGCAGGTGTAATTCCCTCTCTCCACTGCCTTTACACATACCCCTCTCTCCTTATCTCAAAAATATCTGCCACTTGCAACTATTCCTTTTCTCACTATCTATCTCCATTTCCTAAATATCGATTACCTCCTCACAGCATTGCCTACAGTATGACCTCTTTCGTTCCTAACAATACTACTGGAATACCTGAAGGTTTAATAACTGCCAGATTGAAGAGTCTTTGCTTTTTCCTTATTCTCTTTCATTTTTGTGATGTATTTGGCACTGGCTACAGCTCATTGTCAATTCTTTCTACTCCCTTAGTAACTCCAAAGTATGCTGTGATCAGTCCTTTATCTTATCTAATCTACCTTTCTTCTCTCATTCCCAAACTGTGGATGTTCCCCTCCAGGTTTAGGCCTCAGTCCCCTCATATTCTGTCTCACAGAATAATGATCACCTCTACATTCATAATTATATACCTGCACCTCTAACTCCTCACCATGCTTCTAGTTCCAGATCTCCATCTGCCTACCTATAGGACAGTTCTCTTACAAATTCAACTCGTCTAAAACTCATCGCCTAAAGAAGACAGCATCAGCTAGTGAAAAGGCTTTCAGTTTTGGAGTCATTTGAATTCCAATTTTATCATTTACTACTTGTATAATCCTGGGCAAATTACAAGACCTCTCTGGGCTTGTTTCCTCATCTGTAAAATGAAGGGAATGGATCCTGAGGCATCTTTAAACTACATCTATGATCTTCAAATCAAAACCCTCTAAACCCTGTATTTCCATTAATCCCTTTCCTCTATTATCAGAGGTATAAATATCTCTTCTAAGTTACGTCTCTTACATTTATTCAATCAAGTGGTTTCATTTCTTACACTGAAATGTTTCCCACATTTATCCTTCCTCCACTCCCACTCATCATTCCAGCATTTGTCACACTGGTGCAATGGACTAAAAAACCAGTTAAGTTAACAAACATCCAATTGTGGCATTACCACAGCTGTCTAACTGGTAGGGTGAGAACACTAGGCAGGGAGGGATGATACCTGACTTCTATAGTCTCAGTTCTGCTACCATGGTTGCATCAGTTATGTGATCAATGGCAGGTCCAAAACAGAGCTAGGCACAGACCAGATATCCAGCACCCTTGATGCAGCATGACATGCTTGGGAACACAATAAGAGATACATTTTAATTTTTTCCCTAAACTGTCTTTATTGTAAACATGAAAAACATCAACATTAATTTTTCTATATTCTAAGAATAAATAAAAGAGGATTATATGCAAAACTAGGAATCTCTATAATGTAACAACACAGCCAGTTTGTCCTTATTCCCATCTGAAACCCTTTCAACTTTCTATGTTTTAAAAGCTTCATTGATGCTCTCTCTTCTTTAATTTTTTCTATAAGGCATATTTTTACCATGGGACTTTTTATTAGCAACAGAAATTATCTTTTCCATGGTATCTGAATATATATTTTATGGTAAGCCAGGCTGCATATATTATGGAGCTCAGCTGCTCTGGTTGGCAGTAACCCACAAAGCCATGTTTTTCCATCAGTGGAGGAGGAGTTACCTTGACCCAGGCCACACAATAGCAGTATCTTAGCCTGTTTAGGAGCTAGAAGTAGCTTGCTACATATCTCAGTGTGGAAGGTCTAAGTTTTGCCTTAGAAAGAATCTTTATGAGTTATTTCTTGAAGGATCCAAAGCCAGTACACCCTAAATAGAAATGCTCTAGGTACTTTCTAAGTGAACATGATGGAGAAATCTCCTGCCAAAAAATATCTCAGAGGGGCAACATATCAATGCCCATTACCATGAATTAGAAATGTAGATACTTTGGTATACCAGATACTTAACATGGTCACCTAATATATAACCCCTGAATGGATTTTTTTTTAGGATTATAAATGTCATGAATTAAAAAAATAACCAGGGATATCCTGAATATGTGGCTATCTGATTCAACAAGTTAGAAGACTGCTGCCAGAGAGCCTGGGGAGAAGTTACAAAAGTCAAACTTTGCTGACATAAAAAATTTTCCCTAAGAATTATTAGTTCAGGATCTTTCCATCTGAGACTCAATACTGTAGATGGAAAATACAGGGCAATTTTTTTTTAATAACCTCCAAATCACTTTTTAAAATCTGTTCATTCAGTAGAAACAAATGTGTATTAGACAATAAAGCCAATTTGAGGAATGTGATTATTAGGCTTCCAGGAAGGAAATACTGATGGGAGCCTGTTTTATGTTTGGCCTCTAGGGGAAAATACACCTTGAAACAATATAATCCCTAAGTACAGGACTACAGACGGTGCTAGCCGTGCGCTGATCCCTGACAGGTTAGTTACTTTTGACATTTACAGCTGAAAATTTCTACCAAATCAAGATGAAAAATACAGCATGATGTTTGAGATGATGCAAAGGAATTTGGCAGATGCCTGGAATGTAGGGAACCAATAACCCTGCTTTTTCAAGGACTTCTTGTGGCTAGGTGGGACATGAAGGAAGAACCAAATCAAATCAGAAAGCATTTTCTAAAACAACGATATGCTAGAAACTGTGGTAAGTGCTAAAGACACAAAGAAGGGTGAAAACAATCTTTGTCCTAAATGAGCTGATATCCAAAGGTGGCAATGTCATGTAAACAACTATATAAACGTATTATATACAGGACACATACATGACACAAGTCAACCTTAGAGGAAAGATATGAATGAAAGATAAGGGAATTGTGGAAAGGGTTCCTACATAAAGTGGTATTTTAGGGAGAGAAGACGATAGCCCAGATCTCGTTGTGACGTCTCTGGTTTCCCATTTGCCAAAGTTAACAGTGAATCATGGTGATAACTTCATCTATAGGAGGACAATGGAAGAGGTCAAAAGAATGCTTTATACAGAACATATTAGGTAGGATGTATGCATTCAGTTGCTAAACAGTAAGTGGGATTCAAAAGAAATTCAAGACCTTGTTCCTGTTCTCCACAGGCTTATAGTCTAGGAATATAGCACAGACACAAATGAACCAGCAGAATAATGCTATATTATGAATAGTCACCAACTTAGAGATAGGATTGTGAATGAAAAATAGTCAATGAGCATTTACAAGGGACTCCTCTGTGTCAACACGGTACTACAAGCAGTGGGGATAAAAAGAAAGGAAAAAAAAAAAAGCCCCTGATAGCTGGAGCTCACAGTCTACTGGGAAAGACAGCATGGAAATAATTATACATGAACAAGGTACATACACAATAAATTAGAGAATCTCAAAAGAAGGAAAGCACTGACGTTAAGGGGGATCAGGAAAGGCTTTTTTAACAGTGGAATTTAAGTTGGGACTTAAGGGAAGCCAAGAGATGGGGCTGAGGTAAGAGAAAATTCCAGACATGAGGGATAAGCTTTGAAAATGTCCCAAGTCAAGAGATGAAGCATCTTCTGTAAGGAACCTCAAGGAAGATGGTGTCACTAGGTCTCAGAGTAGGTGGAAGGGAATGAAGTGCAATAAGGTAGGAAACAGACTATAGAGGGCTCTGATTGTGAATGGAGGGTTTTCCATTTGATCCTGAATGTAATAGGGAACTACTGGAATTTATGGAATGGGCTAGGAGTGGTATGGTCAGACCTCCTTGCAGTGGATTTCTGGAACATGGAATTGTTTTTCTTCAAAGGAACAACGTTAGATATAGTCATCAGATTCTAAGGCTAGTCCATAAGGAATCTCACATACGTGGAACATACAGCATATAGCAATATTAATAGAACTATAGAACCTAATATAATAATGCTTCTTTGTGGTTGCTAGAAACATATCTCCCACCACCTAAATTAGTGAGATCAAGATTTCCCTCCCCCACAACTGCCCCTACTGCCTAACTGAAGCAGGCACTCTCCTGGTTAAAGTCACAAGTAGGGGCACCTATGGTTTAGAGGATAGGTTCCCACAAGACACATAATAAATTGGGATAGGAAGGATGGGGACTGAATAGAACTGTGAAGACTTAAGTCTTAGGATCATAAAATCCTAGAGATAGAAACAGAAAAGATCTTATAGACCCTCTATTCCAATCATCTTTTTCTACAGGTGAAGAAAGTGAGGCACAGCGAAGTTATGAGATGCCCTAGGCCACCTCACAGGTGGTATGTGGCAGTGAGGATTTAAACAAATCATTCCAACAGAAAGTATTTATTAAGTGCCTACTGGGTGTCAGTCAGCTCTGCTAGGTTCTGTAGCCACAAGTACAAGGAATGAAATAATTCGTATCATGACCCCATTAAGTTTATCTTTGGGAAATCTCATTATCTTGCAAGATCCAATTAGCATCGCTACTCATAAATCATTGGGATCCTCTGGTCCTCTGATTTGGAAAATAGAGCCCAAAACTCATCTCTTTAAGGAGGGGAATGAGACTGACATCCACACAGACTTCCCACCTTATACTCAACCACACTTATTTTAGACTTCTTTGGCTTCTCTACCATCCCTTACCCTGACACATATATTTGCTGATACCTGTCCTACCAGTCCCAGAGGCTCCACAAGATAAGGAAGAATCCCCATAGCCATGTCACCCAAAGCCACGATTAAGTAAAATCTTAGTGGAACACTAAGTGGCACCACACATCTCAGCGGCAATGAGGCGAGGGAAAATAGGAGAGACCTTGAATTATACTATAATTTAATTGAGATATAACTCATAAGTTCTTTCCTGTATACTTATGTAGCACTGAGTAACTAAAATTACTTACAATGTTTTGGTTTGGGCCTTCTTTTTGTAGGGAGAAGTAGAATTATAGAGCAGAGAAAATGCTACTCCCAGAGTCCAAAAACCTAAACTGAAATACCAGCACCAAAATTTGCTGCCTGAGTGACCATGGGAAACTCATTTAACTTCTTTCTATAAGCCATGGTTTCTTCATTTATAAAACAGGGATAATGATGATAACCTTACTGATTTCACATAGTTCTGGTGAACCATGATTAAGTAAAATAGCCCAACACACATCCTACTTGGCAATGAGATGAAGAAAATAGGAGAGACCTTGGAAATTATAAATTGTAAAGCAATATCCAAAGTTAAAATAGTACTTCATTTTCATCAATAGATCTCAGGAATGGCTGCCATTATCCTGCTCTTATAGCCATATATATATATATATATATATTACATAGATACATATGTTTTATGCATGCACCATTGCACAAGTAAATAAAAATTTCTTATCAAAATTGCAAGTCTTAGGAAAGATCCATTCCTGCATCTTCACTAAAAGTGTCTTAGGACAATTCTAGTAACACATAAGATGATGGGGGTGATGTGTACTTCTTCCTCCAATATGGTTTTGCTTAAATATTTATTTATTATATTTGCTTTATTATAATATGTTACTATATAACATAGAGGATCACAGATCAGGAATTAGAGAGGAACTTAGAAACCATCTAGTCCATTCTATGCATATTACAAATGAAGATTATTACCGCTGAAAATTATTACCACTGACAAATTATAATTCTGCTCTGTCTGTATGTTTGTAGATAGATAGGGAATCCAATTGTTGCCTGGCTAACTCCCAGTGGCAATCCATATTTAAAACTGTGAAAGACAGGTGGAAATCCTCAGCAGACACTAGCGCTACACAAAGGGTTGCAAAGACCTGCTCTGTAATGATTAAAATTGACAATCTTTTCAACCTTTTTACACTTTATCTGCTGGTGATTTCTTGGTGGCTGGATAAAATCCATTCACATCTTTTAGTCTTTGTGACAGCAAATCATAATTATCTCTGGACCCTTGCACTAACGACCTCAGCCAAAAAGACAACACTGTTCCGGCAGATGGTTCTTATTGTTCCTATTTCACACAGGGAATAATTGGCAGCCTCCAGGATAGTAAGTGTCAATCAATCGGGAAAATAGTCCTTGAAGCTGAGCTCAAAGGAATAGTGAATTAGGCCAGTAGGGCATAAGTGTTTAAGATCCACAGGCTGAACAAGTGGAAATTTATATTTCTGGGGATGCTTCCAAGTTAACCTCACTTGCCATCTTAGAAACAGAAATGCAAACCTTCAAAGAGATACTGTAATTAACTGAGAAGTCAGAGTTCATAACCAGAACCCTTTAAAATGAAAGGTCTCATGATTACTTCTAAAAGAATGGAAACTCCTTAAGGGTAAGGTCTATTTTGTTTTCGTCTTTGACTCTCCAGTCCCAGCACCAGGATCTCCATATTGTAGATGCCTAATGAATACTTGAATGAATAAATAGTAAGAAGACTAAACTTTGTATCAGAAGACCTAGCCTCACTTAGTAGCAGATGAATTCTAGCATCTGTAAAATGGGAATGGCTGAAAGTGTGTTGTAATTGATAACTTCTATCTAACTATGAGCTAACATATATAGTACACCTCTCTATTTTCTTCTTTTTACACTAATTAATTAATAATCAACTTACTCATTTAATTTTCTCATTTCCTAGTGGTTTTATAATGGGGATGAATTTTAAAGCCCAGTGTCAAAAGACTTTCTAGTAATAGGCATTTCTTTTAATAAGGATGCCTTGAGATTCTCCACTATTGGGGATATATGGTCCAAGAAGTGAGTAGCAAAGAGAAACATTTATAGGCTTAACAGACTTTAGCATAAGAGCTCTTAATATGGGTTTGTTAATAGAGTTCAGGGGAGTCCAACTTGGATGGGAAAAAAATTGCCATTTTATTTTCGCTAAACTCCAGCCAAAATTTATCATATCTTCCCATTATGATTCTTTTTAAACAATCACCATTATTCTAAGAAAGGGTTCCTAGGTTTTATCATACTGTCAAAGGGGTCCATCATAGCAAAATAATGTTAAGAAATCCTGCTGCGAAGAGATTAAAATCACTTACCCAAAGCCACACAGCTATCAATTAGCCACAATGGCATTGATACTCATGTCACTCTAGTTCTAAATGAATTTCTTGTCTTTTCACACCACCCTGCCTGATTTCACAAGGGCAAAATGAACCACAATGAAGGCTATGTCAGTGATTTGAAAATCAGGATACTTGCTGACTTTCTGAGTGGAGCTGATGAAATGGCAAGACACAAATCTAAGTTCCCTAGGTGATTCAACGTAGGCTCAAAAAGTGCTCAGTTGAGATTGAGAGGACAAAAGTTTGTGAAACGTTAAAATATATAATCAGTCAACATTTCCCATGATGAATATATCTGGGTCAGTAGTAAGATTCCTAAAACTGTCTTAAGAGATAACTTACTCCTGATTTTACTACAGTATCTTCAATAGTAATTAATTTAAATATCTTTATTAAATATTTCCTTTGTTCAAAGCATGGAGTTGCCACTAAACTCCTTCCTCCAACCAAAAGACAAAGACAAAAATAGGATTATACGTGTATATGAAAAGGAGTTACAGTCCTTTGTTTCATTTTTAATCCAACTAAAATCCATGCTGTGCAGAGTTCATCCCATTTTCATAAGATGGATGTTGGGATAACAGAATTTATGCCAGAGAAAGTTTTGGGTGCCTCTTGATAGAAGAAATCTACTATAGCCGAAGCGTTCACTTTCCTTTTTCATGTAGTGTGTGTGTTTGTGTGCATGTGTGTGTGTGTGTATGAGTGCGCATGTATGTGTATGTTTAAATACAGGAATCCTCATGAAAGGAGCAAGGAGGTCACCAATAATTCAGTTTAATGACTTGGACCTGTCTGCTGCTGAAGGGTGTGTTAATTCATTGTCCCTCAAGGACTACAAAAATACCCATAAAATTAGCCTGATGCCCATCAAGTATAACAAGCTCATGCTAGACTGGCAATCCAAGGCCCAGCTGGATGATGACAGATAATCTAGTCACTTTGGCTAGGTGACAATTTTAGGACTGTCACTCTAAAAAAAATAAATCAATAAAAAACAAAAACATAGATCTTTCTGCTATCTAAGATGGGCCCAGTGAATTACTGGGTTGGCATAAACCAGGCTTCTGTGAGTGCCATTAGCAAACTTCAAGAGTGCTGAACTCATTCAAACTCAAGAAGGATGGGAAAAATTCCCCTCAAATATATGTATCCATGCTGAACAATGACACTTCAAAAGTCCTTAGAAATTGGGCATTCTAGACCTATCAATTTTCTTCAATATCTCAAGCATTGCCATCTTGAGTATCTCCTCCACTGATGGAAATAAGCTCTTTGCAACCTTCTTTGTGAAATCTCTATACTTACTGAGGTCAGCCTTTGGATGACAGAAACCCACGCTCTTTCCCAGCTTGATAGCATCTGCCAGAGTTGGTACTACAATCCCAAAGCCTTTAAGACCCTGGGAATTGTTGTTTTGAAGTCTAAGTCTGTGACTTCAGTGGTGTAAAAGACGCCCAATGTAAAAACTCCCTTTGTTAATGCCAAATAGCAACTAATCTATAACTCATCCCTAATCCATCCAGGTTTAGCAAAGTAGTCACCTAGGGCACTGACAGATTAAGTGACCTGTCAACGGTCATAGAGCAAGTAAATGTCAGAGGTGGACAAGAACTCAGTTTATCACAGCTAGCAAGGTATAATGGATAGGGTGAGGATTAAGTAATAAACTGAAACATGAACTGAAGATAACTGAGAAAAAGTTACTTCATTGCTCTTTACTTACACAATCACATAATGCATCTCATTGTGTGGCAGCCAAACAGATGATTTTTCTTTTTTCAATACAGAAATACTAACTGCAATACTAGCTCTCAGTTGCATGTAAAGTAAACATTAAAAGATAAGGGTTACATCTGCAATTTATTTGACCAATATATAAAATTCCCAGGTAAGGAAATTCCCTCTACCCATCTCTGTAATTTATTGTCTTACAGAATTGCTTAGAGCATGGAGAAGTGACTTATACAAAGTCACATAGTCAGTAGGTGTCAGAGGCAGGACATGAAATATTAAAGCCCAATAATCCAGATACAGTTCCAATAGACAGTTTTCAAATTAACTTTCCAAAATTCAAAAAGTTACATTTCCTCTCAATGAGAAACAGGGACGTCATTGTAAAAAATGGAGGCCTACTCAGAGCACAAGACAGGTTATATATGCCACAGGATGGATGGTGATTTAAGACTTGATTAGGTATTAAACACCAGAAACCCATTCCATTCAATGACCAGTGTCTTTTGATATGTCCTCAATATTTAATCATCAGGTCAAAATAGGGGAAGAGATCTGGACAGAACCACTAAAATGTGACTCCAAAGATCTTATAAACATTAGCTTGTTTGTGAGCCTTTCAATATCACCATCATATATTAACGTATATGAATATTTCTCTATATTTGGATATTTATGTATATAAACATAAATATATACATATAAAAAATACTCTCTCATAATCTTTTCAAGTGTTTAGATCAGTGGTTTTTCTGCCATCACTGAACACTACTAGGAAAGCTGCCTTGTATATTGTATACAAGTTTTCCTCACCAATTATTATGAATAATACTTTCAAAAAATGATTCTAGTCATTCAAACAAAATCTATGTCCACATTAGGGGCAGCTAGGTGGTACAGTGGATAGTGCACCAGTGCAGGAGTCAGGAGGACCTGAGTTCAAATCTCAACTCAGACACTTGACACTCACTACCTGCAATGACCATGGGCAACACACTTAACCCCAACTGCCTCATCCTGGGTCATCTCCAGTCATCCTGATAAATATCTGGTCACTGGATTCAGATGGCTCTGGAGGAGAAGTGAGGCTGGTGACTTGCACAGCCTTCCCTTACTCAAAACAAAGTCAAGTGCAAGTCATGTCATTATTTCTCTGATGGCATGGTCTTCTTCAGCAACAAAGGACGAACATACATGTCCACATTAGTTCTGAAATACACTATATCTATGACATGGTCAGACTTTATTCAGGAGCCACATAATTGTTGTAATATAAGAATGACCCACATCTGGGATAAGTTCTGTTCCCTTTTCAGCTAATTGTTTCCTTCTAATCTTGCCTTGACTCCTTAGGTAAATAATACTTTTTAAAATCACATGATTCAAAGTCCCAGGTATCTGTGCAAATAGATTTTGTGGCAACATTAACTGTGAACTACTAACTTTTTTTAAATGATCTTGTCTAAAATGAGTTGCCTTCAAAACTCAACTCAGACAATATTTTCTCATGCCTGCTTGGATACCCAAAAGCTAATGCCCTCCCTCCCTCACAATCATGTTGTGTGTGTATGTGTGTATGTGTGTGCATTCATTTAAATATATGTTGTCTTCTCCAAGAGTACATACACAAGCCCCTTAGGGAAAGGAAAAATTTGATTCTTCCCTATATGCCCAGCATCAATCACTGGAACTAGGACACTTAATACATTCTTGCTGATTGATTTTGATATTTTTGAGCGTGGCTCAGGATAAAGGAATTAGAGAGGCCAAAGACAACTAGACTTCATAGAAGTCGACATAGAAATTTCTATATTATGAATTCTTTTTTCAGAAAAAAATAATTGGTAGGCAGTTGATTTATGACAAGCACTAAATAATACCATATAGAATGAATGACATTATATTGTTATAGACAAGAAAATAATTGTTATTAATGTGAAAGGCAGCTTTGCATCAATTTTCTGTGTATACTAAGACCATCAACTTATTAGTACTAAGTATACAAGTACACCCTTGAATGAATGAAGTAGGAAGAATAAAGAGAAAAAGGCATAATCTTTGTCATTAGTGAGAAAGCTTTGATGTACAACTGAAACAATTTAATCTTGAACTACTCAGATACTTTAAAATTTTCAAAATGGGAAATGGACAGCAGAAGTGACATTGACACTGACTGTAGTAACTTTGTCTAGAAGTTTAACCAATGTAAATCAATTACCATAACAAGGAAAACAGAAAACACCTTAGTTGGCAAACATCTCACTTATTTGACAAAGTTAGTTGTCAATGAAATGTTGCATTAGATTATGAAGAGAAGCAAAAGAAAGTTAGTAAAGATCTGCCAGTATCATTATAATAAGCTCTTCTCCATAAAGGATGATGGGATCACAACACTTGGATATAGCATCACAGACTTGGATGGACTTATAGAGAAGTCAGAAATGGCACTAATGGGAATAAAGACAGAAAAAAGTCATATTAGACCAAGTCTATATAGAGATTTGTGCTGGAGGGGACATTATTTTGAAGGCATAGAGCAACAGATATAGAAGGAAGACGCTAAAGGTCTGGGAAATTTTCATATCTTATTGATACTAAAAAAAGACAACTGAGAGATCAATAACTACTACGATGTGTTTACTCTCTAAAACTTATAAAAAATCTTCAAGAGTCATCTATAAACAAACAAGGCATCCTTGATGACAGCACTAGTAGGAAACAATCAGATTTTTGCAATCAATATTCAACAATGGACTACATTTTTATGACTTCACAATTAACTGGATAGCAAATATAAGATCCCATTGTGTTTATTACTTGTTGATTAAGAAAAGGCATTTGACTGGGTAGAATAAAACACTGCCTTAGAGGCTTTTGCTAATTTTTTTTTTTTAAAAGAAGCTGTGTCTTACCCATATATCAAAATCATTCTAGAATCCTTGGAAGATTATAATAATAGGAATAATCCTATTCAGTAACTCCTGAAAATAAAAACCAGGTAAAGCACAAAATAGGATGATGTATGCTCACCAAAGGTACTCACCCTGGACATGATGATGATGATAACTAACGCTTATATAGAGCTATAGACCTTTCTATGTGCTGGCCCTAAGGTAAAAGAGATTCAGTACAAACTCCTGTTCAAAGAGGGAGTCCCTATGGATAATGAAGTTTTTTAGGCACTCCTATTTGCAAATGACATTGTGCTGATTGCAAAAGTCTGAGGATGCTGCAGAGCCCTCTGAAAGAGCTGTGTAATCACCCAAAGAAATATGGTCTATCCATTTATTTACACAGGAAAGACAAAGTAGATAAAGAATGCCTAATGCTCAGATTCCAACATAAATTTTGGATAGACATTCTATAAGCTTGTCCATCTATATAGATCTATGGATATATATATCTATAGACTCATATATCTATAGATATCTATATCTATCTATATATGTATATATATATATATATATATATATATATATATCTAGGTCTCTAGACAGTACAGACAAACAGTAGTTTAACCTCAGAGTTGAGCAGGAGGAGGATATTTCTGAAATTGCTAAGCTCCTTTATAGGCCCCAAGCTTCCTATAAAAGCAAAGGCCCATCTTTTCAATATGTCCTACCATTATGTCAGTGTTGCTATATGGCATGACTCATGGAATATAAATACCTCCAAAGAACTAGCAATGAGTACACCATGGAGAACACACAATGGTGCATGTGTTTGTCCTTCGTTGCCGAAGAAGACCATACTATCATAGAAATGATGACATGACTTGCACTTGATTTTTTTGTGAGGGAGGACACACAATGGTAATTTAAATGAGAAGCTCTTTCCCATCCATTAATAGGTCCATGTGATCTGCCAGACATGGAAGTCTGAGTCACATGCAGCCTGTGGTGGGAGAAGTTTCCAGAACGGGTAGAGCAGGAAGAGGTAGAACAACAAGTGAGTCAGAGCAGTTAGAGCTGGGAAAGAGAAAGCAAGCAGCAACTAGCCTGAGTGGGAGAGCTTGTGTGTGACTTTGTTTATGGGAGCTGGTTTGTGAGAAGCCAAACAGAGGGAAGGGTTGGGAATGGTGGTGCCTTCTGCGTTGTTATTGTGTATGGATTTCTTTGTTGCTATGATGGATTTGGCTTTCTGGTGTTTGAATAAATGTTTTGTTCTGTCTTCCATGTGGAGAGTCTGTTAGATTTGTGCTAGCATATTAACAGCTGCTGTAGGGGCGGTGAATATCACATTGACACTACAGAGCAATAGAGGGAAACGTGGTAAGTATGGGTAGACTACAGCACATTACTAACAAGGAATTCTGAAGAAAAGTAGCAAAACACAATGTCAAAGAATTGTATGATCAGAAGATAAGATACCCTAGTCAGATGTCAGGAAACAGGGATGGTAGATGCTTATGCAAAGTACCCCCATGGTACCTCATTATGTCAGAAGTAAGTAAAGAGGTCTTCCAGCCCATAGGCTGGTCCTCATGTGGGGGACTAATGGGAGGACATGCATGAGCAATGCACAGGATTGACAGGCGTGAATGAACTGCCATCTGCACTATTGGAAGGAACTTCCTAATCCATGATCATCTGAGTATGTAAATCCTCCTCTTCAATAAGTCTATTTGTGAAACCACTAAATCTAGTTTAATCTGTAACCTGACTTAGTTTACCTATAGATTTTGTTTAATGAGGTTTGTTTCCTCAGAAGATATATGAGATTATGAATCTATTTAACAAAATTTGTTCAACTTCTATGACACTGAAGGGAGTATAGGTTTATGGTTCAATTTTAATTTTGCAATATGTAAATGAAATATTCCCCTGTCATTCTGACATAATTTTAACCCTAAAGAGCACTTGTGAAACTCTTAATGGGGTTTAAGTTTTCTCTATTGCCTGAATCTATGCTTGAGCATAATAAAAAGCCTGAGTTTTTGACCTCTATAATTTCTGCATTGGTAAATATACATTTGGCAGCAGTTACCTACCACATGAACTCAAAGAGGAGATATTTCTCCCATAACAGCAAGTCTCCTAAATTGTCAGCTGAGCATCAGAGTTCAAGTCATTTCATTTATTTACCAGAATCATAATGGTAAAAAACATGTCCACTGTCTAACAAACTGGGTGGCAGGGGAGGGCAATAATGTAGGGGGGAAACATATTCATTCCAAGATTGCTGCTACTAAACCACTCAATTCAACTTGAGTGAAGAAGTAAGAGAAAACATAATACTGCAAAGCAGAGGCTTACTGAAAGTAATTATTGCAGGAAGAAAATGAAGTCATAGACTGCACTGACCCCTGGACAGTTCAGTTTTACCCATCTTCATTTTATAGGATTCTTTCTGCTAAATTCTTAGAGCAAGTGAATATTAAATGTTTACATCCCTATGTATCCCCCAGGGTGATAAGATCATCAAATATTTATTGATCAATAAGCAAGAATGTTGCATCAGCCTGGAAAACAAAGAAACTGTAAAGTATAGTCCATGCCCTCAAGGAATTTATGGATTAGACAGGGGGAATAGGCTATAAATGTGTCCCAAAAGTTTTACTGCAGTTTTATTGCTATTAAAAGTTTAAACCTTTAGTAAGATTTGTAGGGACCCTATACACAAATAAAAAGATAAACAACAGAGAAATGTTAGTTAAATGACAAATTAGGGATATCAATTTTTATGGTTATCATCACCACTACCATCACCACCACCATTACTCCTGAGGTTCAAAAGAGAATCAACAGAGATCCAAAGGTGTAAGGTAACCAGTGTTTTTTGTCCAAGGTCACCTAACTTAGAAGGTGCTAAAAACAAAATAAAAACAACTGAGTTCAGCACCTAGTTAGCAAGACCAATTAATCGATAGGCAACTGTCTCATTTCTAACCTCTGGCTACCTTCATTGCAACAGCCACCTGATATCTTAAGGACAATTATTTAAAATATCTTCATTTACAATTATCGTATTCAAGAACAAAAGCAGAAAGTTTACAGTGAAAACTCTCCATCCATGGGTGATTCTGTCCAAAAGGTTTCTAGGACATGTTTTATGCTTTTACCCCCAGATACATCTAGACAACCCTGCTTACAATGTCAAAATTGGTAGTTACCATCTCTGGAAATATGAGTTAGAATACTTATTGTCTTCATCCTGTATTATGATTTGGTGCTGTCTGTTATCCTTTAAGAAAACAATTTTCAACCACTTTAAAAGCAGCATTACAAATGTAGCCAATACTTGATTGTCTATTAGGTATATCCTAATTGACCAAAGGTCAATGAAACAGCATACCAACTTCAACACAAGTCAATGGTTGTACATGGTATGATGTCAACACCAGAAGGGCACTTCACACATTAGAAGGTATAAAATGAAAGTTGTACATCTAATGCTTTTGAAATGGAAGAAATGTCTATATAATATGCTCAAGCCATAAGAATTAATGCTGAGTGTCACCATTCACAAATAGGGTTGATGAATGAATAAAGCAATCCAGACACTTCTTTTTCTCTCAGAGTGACTTCATCAAGTCTGCTCCATGCTGGATAAATCCATGATTGGCAAATTATTGCCTTCACTGATGTGGAAAATAAGACAAAGGAGAAAGGGCCAGATCTTTAATGAAAATCAGCTGTCTAGAGGAGTCACAAATGAATTCAAATTTGAAAATTCAAGGATGTAGGAGGTGTCTGCTATGTCCAGAACATTGTGCAAAGCACTGAGATGGAGTCTTCATTCTCCTGGAGCTGAATGCATTTGTCTCAACTCTTCCCTTGTCTGTTTGAGATCACATTGGATCACAAGGGCTTGTAAAAAGAAATCTCATTTTACCAAGATATTTTAGAATGCAGAACAGGAATATGGTCTTTCAATATTGTTCTATGACTGAATCAAAACTTCTCCCCTTCATAAATGTTTGTACATCAAGATTGAACGTGTTTCAGAACTACATTTGTTGTGTTGAGGTTTTTGTAAATTCTAGAGAAATATTAACATGTTAAAGAACTGCTGGATTCCTGATTTAGAGGGGAAAAATAAATATTGTTGAAAAAATGGGTCACTGATTACTGTTTTTGGTTTTTTGTTTGTTTTAGCATTTAGGAAGACACATTTGAGAAAGACAAATTGAACTTTACTAGACATAACCTGTATTCAACGCTCATATTTTTCAAAACATATCTTGATTTCACAGGTTTAAAATTAGCTAAATTCTAATTTCAACACTTTCTTAAAATGTCAACCAGTTGCTTAGATACTGTTAAAGTTTTACATTCACGTGTACATATAATAATACATTTTTAAGCACATCCAAAAGGAGTCTCCCTATCCGTTTATATTCAGTCATTTGTTCTTGAATATAATCATTTAAAATAAACATATTTTAAATAATTTTCGATAATCTTTCCACAATTCTAGTGACAATTCTTTGCCTCTCGGTATTAATACCTTGGTCGGGTTTCTACCCACTCCTATCCCATTCTACTCTCCCGCTCCATGAGGGAGAAACAACTGATTACTTCAACTATCAATGATGCAGCAAAGGAGGCAAATAATTCTCTTCTTTTAGTGGCAGTTGATGACACAGTAGAGGACTAGGCCTGAAGTCAGGAAGATCTGAATTCAGATCCAGTCTCGGACATTTATCAGTTATATTACCCTGGGCAAGTCATTTCTGTTTGCCTCAGTTCCCTCAATTCAAAATGCATAACAGTATCTACTTCTCAGACTGTGGTGAAGATCAGATGAGATAATATTTGTAAAGAACTTTGCATAATGATTGGCATGGAGTAGATGCTTAAGAAATGCTTATTTTCTTCCTTCTCAAAATGGAAAAAGGAATTTGTTTTTTCTCTTTTCATTGTATGCAATTGTCAACTAATTTTTTTTTTTATAAGTAACCTTTTGCATCAAGGAAAAAGCATAAAACATTGATGGAGAGAGAGAGAGGGAGGGAGAGAGAGAGAGAGAGAGAGAGAGAGAGAGAGAGAGAGAGAGAGAGAGAGAGAGAGAGAGAGAACCATAAAAGAAATATACCTTACTGGGCTTAAGTTTTAACTTTACATAGTACAAATTTTATTAAACTCTGGAAGTACAAGTGGAAATTACTTCCTTTCTGTAATCCCACATTGATATATTACAGACTGACTCCATAGATATTCTTTTCCATCACCTATGTGCATGATTTATACTTTAATCCCCAAGAGTGTTTTGTGGCAATAGTTTAATTAGGTTTGTTCCAGTTTATAATAATTGACCTTATAAAGCACTTTACAGCTTACAAATTGATGTCTTATCCTATAAGATTTAAAGGACATGCTCACTAAATAAATAACCCATTACACTTACACCAAGTCAGGACAAAAGAATTAATGACAGTTTGTTCACTTGTGTTACAAACATCTGAAATGATTTTTTAAGCATTCCTGAAATTGTCATATGTAGGAAATTTTCCTTTTCTAACATAATTAGGGTTTTTTTGCTTCTATACAATAATCACAATCATATGGGTTTATAATTGATGATTTTATAGGCCAATCAGAAAAAAACCTTTGAGAAAACCATCACTATCAACAAACTAAGCAAACTAAGTCAGATGTATGTATAATCATAACCAAAAGTCTAAACTTTTTTATTTCAAAAATGCAAACGCTACTTGACTAGATTTCCATAATGGGACAGCAACATATGTAATTATGATGCTCCATTGGCTACCTTCAAGTATGTCACTGAGCAGCTGAAACCCAGGACCTCATTCCTTTTGTTCTCTTGATGTCCGCATTTCTTGCCAGGAAATGGGTGAATGATTCATGGCCAATATGAAAGTTAGCTAGCAAACTTCTAAGAGCTATTATCAGGCTACTTCTTTTAAAGAGGTCTTCCTTGACTTCCAACCCAGGCACTCTATTAAGAGGAGTGTAATATGGATAATTGTGCTTCAAAAAGCCACTAATCTCTGATGCTTTGTCATTTATAAAGCATGCAAAACCTATATCTTGTCCCTTCTGGAGGAAAAACTAACAAATAGAAAGTCAGGTCAATACTGTCACTATGTGAACTTTCACAAGAGGCAAAAATGATTTTCTACTAAAAGAAAATCACTGGGAAAGTTACCTTTCAAAACTTAATCAATAAAAAAATCCAACACCAATCAACAAACATTTATTAAGCACCAACTATATTCTAGATATCATGCTAAACTCTGATGATAAAAAGAGAAAAACCAAAGAGTATGAGCTTGCCTTCCATGGGAATTGTGGAGTAGAAGGAAGGAGGAGAACAACATGAACACAGAAATACATAAAAAACATATAATTTCCTGGGACAGAGAGAAGTGGTACTTGACCTCCACCTTGCAGGAAGTTAGGAATCCAGCAGGCAGAGTTGAGGAGGGAGTGCTTGTTTTCCGGGAACGGGGAACAGTCTGTAAAAAGGAGTAGTAACTGGACATGTAAAGTCTCACCTACGGGGAACCACAGTCTCGATGAAACACAGTTCATGAAGGAGAGTTAAGTAAAATAAGCCTGGAAGAAGCAGACTAGAACCAAATTGTAAAGAGTTTTAAATGCTAGAGAAATTGGGATTTTTTCCAAGAGATAGTTGGGAGCCAGTGAAGGTTCTTAAACAGTAGCATTGTTAGACCTCTGCTTTAAGAACACCATTATCTTTACAAATGAACTGATTACTGTTTTCAGAATATATTTTTTGTGGGAAATCACCAACTTCTGTTCTACCTATGATAGATATGTGATCAAATTATGTCAAAAGGCAAAAATATGTTGTAATAAAAAAAACAGAACCACAAGATAGGATAGATATAGGAAAATACTTATTTTGAAGACTTCCATTTCAAGGAAAAGCAGATGGTTTTTTATTACATTGTGTGTGTCCAACCACTTCCTGTGTTATAAGAAAAACCAACTATAAAATCAGTTGCTAAACTCTGATACTTAATTTAATACTCATTAAAACATAACTATACAATGATCACGGAGTATACCTCTTCAAAGAGAGCCATGTTTACCCTTTTGTTATTGCTAAAAGAAAATAGAAGACATGAATCTTGCCAAAAATTGTTCAGTAAAGACTGACAGTGGAAATTCCAGAGAAGAAAGGATAATTAGAAGTCAGTAAAAAGTTTTACCTGACTTAATTCTTCATGGCTCCTGAGTGTAGAAAATATTATTCAGGTATCAATGCATGGCTAATATAAAAATAATTAATAAGGAGAGGAGAATCTATTTTTACCCTTTTTAACCCCAAATTTCTAAACAATAAGAAGAGTTCCCCAGCACCTTTCCCTGGGAAGATCAAATGTTTTATGGACTTCATCTTAATTACTCAACTTCACTAGACCACATAAACCAAAAGGATCATTATTTCCTCTCTGATGGATGAGGAAACCAGCTTTCATGGAGGCTAAGTGGCTTGTATTCAGTGTCATCAGTGTAGAATTTCTTCTGTTTCTTAGGGCTTGATTCACTACAGCAATGTTTGCAAAAGCAGGTACCACAAAAGGCCAATAACTCCCACCCCAAGCTTAGAAAACATACATACCTGAGAGCCTAGAAACAACGTCCTTACCTTCTACCCCAGTTTCATTCTCCTAGAATTTTGTCCAATGAAACCTAAATGCAAACTTTTCATTGGCTAATCATTTTGGCCTAGGACAAAAGACTAATTTCCTCCTTAAAATCCTAGAGGAAAAAGCCTAGCCCAATCCTCCTCCCCTTTATTTTTTCTCAGCAGAGGAGGGATGGGAGTTTATTTCAGATTAGGATATTTAAGACAATGTTCACAACATGAATAGTGACCATTGTGGAAAAACATGAATTGTTTTTGTTTTTTTTTTAATAACAAGAGCTAATCCACAGCTGGGCCACCTGTTATTATGGATGCTTTCCAATTGGATTTCCCAAGATAAGCCAAGTAGCCTGAGTCTATATTTGTCGGTATTAAAAGCAGGGTAAGGACTAAAGATTTCAACAATTACAGGCTGGATAGGATCTTGAAGATAATTTAGCAACTAAATCAAGTCCAATCCCCTCATTTCAGAGATGAGAAAACCAAGGGTCAGGAGACAGCCATACAGCTGGAACCAGGATTCAAACTAAGGTCTTCGGAATTTAAGATCTGTGTTCTTCTAACCATATCATAATTTTGGGTTTAATTATGTGGCTTTGATTCCAAAGGAAGTGACTGTTTACAAAGAAGCTGCATGAATTTTTCCCAATATCTCAAAAAAAATCATAAACCACATCTTCTTTCTTTCTATAGATTAATCTATTGTTGGTGAAAGCCATCTATTTTGGAGGCCCTAACATGTTTACTCAAGTTACTAACCCAAAATCTAATGAACATCTTTTCTCAGTTATTCTTTCAATGAGATATTTAGAGAAGGCTTCAATTAACTTGGGTTAATGAAGAGTCTATTAGCATGTTTTCAAAAGAATGGATGTGAAGTGGTACAGAAAAAAGCAAGGGCAAAGGATGTAGAGTTAGAGCAAAAAAGTTCAAATCCACAGTCTGCCATTTTACTCCCTGTGGACAAGTCATTCCATATCTCTGCGTCACAGTTTCTTTATTGTGATGTTTAACAAGTTTGAGAGACATAGTTTCTGGGTAGTATATGCTAGTATATTATTAATAAAATGGTCAATGGCATTCTTAAATTTCAAAGACCCCTCATGGGACCCACCCAATGCACTTGGAGGGGTGGTATTCCTGAGCGTGGCAATTATCTCTGGTTTACAAGTAATGAGAGAGAATTGGAGGGGTGGTGTTCTGAGGGTGGCAATTAACTCTGATTGGTTTACAAGTAATGAGAGAGAATGAATATTATAATAAGAGGTGGACCTATTCTAATAAGGAGCTAGAGGGAATGTGACTTTGATCATGTCATTTACTTCCAAATCACCCCCAGCCTGGAGAAATCTAGATAAAGGATCTATATTCCCCCACCCAAGCCTGAATAAAATCCAATGGACTGGAGCTTCTCCTTAGTTGAAATTCCTAGTAAGGTTGGGTGAGGTAGCAATACCCAGAGTGAGGAGAATATTATCATCAGTCCTGTACTTCAGAGGCTGTCTTAAAATGAGGCGGGGAAAAGAGAAAAAAGCTAGATCTCCCCAAATCATTGGTTATTAATGATCATTTCTCTCCTTATCTAGAAAATGAAGGGATAGATGGACCAGATACCACCTAAGGTCCCTTACTACTCTAAATCTATGATCCTGAATACTCTCAATTCAGTAAAAACAATTACTTCTATATCCCCTATAGCTAAACAGTTCAGTTATAGCTACAATGTTTTAGGAAAGATATTGCCAAGATCGACAACAGGAAATGGAGGGGACTTGAAGTTAATGCCAGGTAAGATTAGTCTGAAGGACCTAGAGTTTTTTACTCTAGATAAAAGATGACCTGTAGGCAGGGATGGTAACTTCCTTCAACTTTTTGAAGGGCTGTCTGTAGGACAGTGACTAAATTTATTGTACTTGGCCTCAGAGGGCAAAAGAAATATCTATGACTTCAGGAAGGCAGTTTGGCTATATGGAAGTATAACCTTAGAAATAATCAATCTGTCCAAAAGAAAAATGGTCTATCTTGGCTGATAGTGAGTTCCTCATCACTAGAGATTCACAAGCACCAGATGGAAGAGCACTTATCAGAGGTTCTGCAGAAGTAATCATTGTTCAGGTATAGGTTGGAATGGTGACCTCTCAAGACCTTCCAACTCTGCTATTCTACAATTTTATAAAGATTTTTGTTGAGTATTTAAGAATTCTAAGGTGAACAGGATTCCAGATTTTAAAAAAAGTTTTAAAACAGGTGCTATGAAAATATCAAATGACAAGATTCTAAAAGTCTCATTTCAAGCTCAGAAACTATGGTAACTAGAATATAGAAAGTTCTGAGTAATAGCTTGCTCGGTTTTTTTGGAAATTTACCTCATCTCTCTCCACTGACAGGTGTCTCATAACTACACAGGATCAAAACAGGAAACTAAATTAATTTATTCAATTCACAAAGACCATTCCATGTTAAGTAAGTCTAAATGCTGGTCCAAAAAAAAAAAAAAGCATAGCAATCAAAGTTCAGTATAGGTTTCCGTGAATCTAATAATAGATCCCTAGACTTTTGTCTACTCAAGACCTAACACCCTACTGCTGAGATGCCCAACAAAGAGATCAATTATGACAATATTTATCCAACTGAAATTTGTCCACTTGGAACTAGACTGATATTCTCAGCTCCCTTTTAATAAGTCATCAAGCTGGAAATGCAGTATAACCACCTGAGGTCATATCTAAACTAAGGCATTAGCCAAGAAGTGAAAGACTTTTAACCTCATTAAGATTTCACCTTTCCTTATTATTGGGGGAATTCCCCATTCCCCTCATTGGCCACTCCAGTTCTCCCTCCCTCTAGAAGTTAAGCTAAGCAGATAATGGCTAAAATTGCCTATAAAATATCCACCAGCTCTTTCTGGGTCTAGTAGTCCAAACACTCAAGTAGCTAGGCTATTTAAATGTGGCTACAGTGAAGTTTGTGGGGTAGTAGCAAGCATCTTAGATTGTAGTGATTGGTAAATATTTGCAAATAAATGTATAATTTGGTGCCATAACAATACATTAACAATTCCTTATGGGTAATGACTGGTCATCTAATCGGGTAACTTGGGTTAAACTAAACTTCAGCAATTTCTGAGTCCTGGATGGTAAAATTTTTCAGGCAATGATTATAAAAGTATCTAGTTATTGCTTAGAGGCATTTCAGAAATGAAAAGAAGGAAAATAAAGCTGTATGATAATGAATTCTGGAATCATAAAATATATGGAAGTTTCATGTAAGCCTGAAAATGAAGGAACCTAAATTCAGGTTCTTAGAGAGTCCAAATAAAGTAATTAGAATAAGACAATAAAATGCTTAAGAAACTAAACAGAACAACTAATGGTAGCTTTTGAGGGGCCAGGAGGGAGACAAGAAATACAGTGTTAGGTACTTATGATGTACCTTTATCCATGAAGTCTTATTTGATTCCTCCATCAGTATTTACCTTGTCCTTTGAATCACAGTAAAGCTTTGATATATTTTAATAAATTTATGTTATGTTATATATCATATTGACCTGTGTTTGTATCTCATTCTAAATTCTAAGCTTCATGAAACCAGAACCTATATATTGTCTTGAAGAACGTAAACTCCCTGAGAACAGGGAATTTCATCTTTACCTTTGCAAATTCCAGTGCTGAGCACAAAGCCTGGTACACAGTAGCTACTTAAATAGATGTTTGTGGAATTAGCTAAATTTGATCTCTCCCCCAGTGCCTAGCACCACAGTGCTTCATACACAAAGGGCATTTAGTAAATATTTGTCGACTTCAAGCTAACAGCCATGAAACCTGTAGTTTGGAAGCAGTGATCATGTTGTGACCATTAACATGTGTCATCCCTATGTGAAAATACCTTGCCTCTATTATCAGCTTCATATATTGAAAAATGCAATAGGAAAAATAGCTTCTCAGGATTCTACAGAAAAATCTGAAATAAAGACATCTGAAATGATTAGCTTTAAGGATGAGCACTGGAACTACTGACTTCTATCATGGCTGCTATCACATTCTACAGCTGGAAATACTTGGTGAGGTAAGCAGAAAGAAATACTTTTTAAAAAATGTTTCCTGAGATTTTTAGGAATTAAAAAAGAGGGAGAAAGCAGCACAAATCAAAATGCATGATAAAGGTCCAAAGGAAAGAACTGTAGAAATTCTCAAATCAAATCCAAAGAATGTGATGGAATGACAAGCTAAGGGGGCAAAAATCTGCACCTGTGTAGAGATATCATCATTGTAGCCGCTGCCTCCACCACCACCATCATTCTCATCCTCCTCCTCATCATTCTCATCAACATAACATTTATATAATGCTTTTACAAAGCATTTTGAATTATCTCATTCAAATATCTTACTTTAAAGCAGTACATCCATCTAAAAGCAAGGGACTCTCATTTTTCTGGTGTCATGGACCCCTTTTCACAGTCTTATGACACCTATGGATTCCTTCTCAGAATAATATCTTCAAATGTATATAACATACTACATAGGACTGCAAAGAAACCATTTATTTTGAACAGTTATCAAAATATTACCCCTTAAAAGGTCAAAGACCCTACCTTAAGAACCCTTGTTGTATGCCTTTTTATCTAAGCTACTTAGAAATCTGTAAAGATGTCACCAGTTTTTCAGAAGTCCCCTCTAAGCTGAAAAATCATCAGGTTTCTTACTATCACCTGCAGCAACCTCATATGTATATCTCATACCTAAATTCTAGTAGCCCTCTTTAGCAATCAACTCATGTGGAGACTTAGAAACAGAAGGGTGAGAAGAAATACATGGGGATGAGAATTCCTTTTCTTAAAAAACAATCCATAAATCTTGCCATTTTAATTGAACATACTTTTCCATTAAAGTAAATATCCTTTTCCCCCCAGGTTTAGCAGATGTTTTGTCACTTGTTTGTGATGGCAACTGTGCTTTTAAAAGGGGAAAAAAAGAAGATCCTAACACATCATCTCCAACTGAAAAAATCAGACATGTTTTCCGCATACCCTGGGATAATGACAATGATTAATTACATCATCTGTCTTGTTTATTGGCCCTTCCAAATACTTATTCAGCTTTCCATGGCATACACAGTATACCAACTTGTTCACTCTTTTTACAGGGTACTTGTGGGTAATGTTAACATAATTTTAAAAAAGAACACGAATATTCTCAAAGCCAGCTCACCATCCAAACAACACCAGCATTGAGATAAATCTCTTTGGCTCAGCTGCTTTACTTCTCAATCTCTAAGGCAGACACCTCATTTTGAAGAATGCTCATATCACAACCAACATAAAATCATAATATCTGACTCATTTTTAAAAGATTGGAACCCCACAGATGCTTGCCAGTTAAAGCTTTTCAACCTATCTTCTCTGATTTGCACATTTAAAACTCACTAATGTAGATTATTTGGTAAAGGTAGTGCAATCTTTTAGTGAAAAACGGTGCTGTTAGCATGAGTGAAGCTGTCTATGTCTACAATGTGGAGTAGTGTATATCCATCCATCATTACAATGTGTACACAAATCTGAGATAGGCTTGATACCAGTGTTTTCTGACTCTGACCTGTCTGAATCTATTTGGTACAGCTAAAATCAAGTAAAGAGAAGAAAGCCCAGAAGAGTGAAATGTGTCGATAATAATGACAGAGCATGCCAGACTTGGGGCAAGCAAAGAGATTGATACTAAGTTACCTGCTATACCACCTCCAATCTGATAACAACCTAGAACAGAGGAGGGGGAGAGAGAAGGATTTACATGAGATTTATATCCACTTTGATTACTAATCCTTAATTCCTTTTTCACTGCTGTCTTTCAACCCTGACTCTTCAAAGTGTCACCTGGTAATTTGCTTCACGGGCATTTTCTAAATCATTACATAAGACTGAGTGCTGGCAGCAAGGAAAAATAGCAGCAGAGGTGAAAGCTAAGGTACCTTCCAGTCAAGCCACTTGACACATAAAAAGATCTTAGAGAGGGTTATTTAAAATGAAACCTGGGTATTACATCTTCACAAATATGACTTAGTAAACATGATTTAAGAAAAGAAAGAAAACATGTCAATGGTTGGGTCTCCCTTTTGTACAAGTTCAAATTGTTGGGCTTTGCAGAGAAAAGCACAGACATCACTGGGAAATTTACGAACCTTCATTCAATAGATACCAATGCCAGCCACCTTCCAGAGACAGAGAAAGGAAATTTAAGAAAAAAAAAAAAGAAAAAAAAAGAAAAGGAAGAAAAGACAACCAACACACACACACACACACACACACACACACCCCAATACCCTAAATATACTATTAGTCTTTGTTCCACAAGACACCCTTTTCCAAGGTGAAAATAATGGTTATATTGTCAAGGTTCAGGCTGCAACTATCAACAAATATTGAGAGAGGGGCTCTATCCTAGGTCACAACAGGGCTCCCTTGACCCAGCTCGACAAGCGTGAAAACATGAAATAAATGACGGTTAACAAAGACTGAACCAAAAGAGCAGCTAGTGCTCGTTAAATGCTGATCAAAATTCTCCCTCAGCAAGGATTCCGTGCCTTTGCATGCCTCTTAGCCTCAATATTCACCAGTAATCATGACATTTGTGCCAAGCATTAATACAAG
Organism: Notamacropus eugenii; assembly: GCF_028372415.1. Taxonomy (NCBI): domain Eukaryota; kingdom Metazoa; phylum Chordata; class Mammalia; order Diprotodontia; family Macropodidae; genus Notamacropus; species Notamacropus eugenii. The sequence continues at coordinate 91,807,604 of NC_092878.1, forward strand.
TGGCCAGTGAGCAAAAATCCAGAAAGAAAAATATGCCTTCAGAGTCATGAGCCTTATTGGCATGCCCTTAAAAGCCAACAAGGACACTGCAAAATAACCGAGTGGCAAATAACCTGTTCCCAGCCCACTACCTTTTTGTGTCTGTCCCTCTTCCATATTCTCCTCCATGACTGCCTTTCTTCACTACGCGGTGGTGCAAAGAATTTAGTCAGAAGCTTCAGTGAGACGCTGGAGAAAGTGTGGCTCGTCCGCGTCCGTTTCTCCTCTTTTCCTGCGAAGCTCCCAAAAGCAGTGAGTGGGGAAGGCGAGTCCTCAGAGCTCAGCTGAGGCTCCCGCACTCCCCTTGTTTGCTGGGAGACAGGCTGTCAAGTGTAATTTCATTCAAATTACTCTTCCGTGAAGATTATCAATTTTTCCTCTCAAAGCTGCCCCATTGTGCAGCACTGTAAGCAGGTATTCAAACAAATAGCCGCGGAATTTGGGGGTGTGCTGGCGGGGGAGGGGGAATTTGGTGTCAGTCTTGGTAGCAGAGACTCTGAGATTCATAAGCCTCGCTTTGCATATACAATGGGGAAAAGAAATCGAGGTTTGTATTGAAATCTGGGCTTTAAATTGGAACCAGGCTGCACTGAGAACAGATGGAGGGGTGTCCTAACATGAAGCAGACCACCAACCCATAATTCCCCCTATTTGCTACCCAAGTGGGAAAGCCCAGACGCCTGTGGGTTTTTTATTCTGCAGTGGCTGTTTCTCACTCAGATACGTTACAGAAATGCTTTTTCATTTTCCTCTTCTCTAAGTATCTACTTAATTTGATTTAAAGGCTCCTGGAAAGGATGCAGTTACACTTATCTGAGATCTGATCTTAAAAGGCTGTTATTGAAAGGGTATTGGTAAGCTCACACCTTTGCAGATTTAAAAGTAGGCAGGGGCAAGATGTTGGAAGGAGATGAGCATATATATTTTTAAGCCTCAAAGGGACAGTATTTAAAGCAGTTATTTCACCGCAGTGGCACGGGATTCCTACGTGTAAGGGGAGAGGAAAGCGCTGAAAACAAATCTGTTGGTGTCTTTTGGATTTCAAGCTAGCTCACTGGAATGACATTTCAAAAAGGAGGCTCTGGGAATGATTTTGGTTGTAAAGGTGGTGGGGAAAGACAGGAGACTGGAGAAATTCTGGATAAGGCAGAGGAGGGACAGCGACTTGTTCTGGGAATTCTGCAGTCTGATTTAGAATGCAAATCACAATGCTGCAGTCTGGTAATAAATTAGCATTTTTGTACCTCGGACTGCTCAAAGGCAAAAGTTCCAGTACTTTCCAGAGGTGCACAGGAAAATAAACAGTATAGCTTTTGATTATCTTAATTCTTTCTGGACAGCGACAGGAAAGAATCCCTTCACTAAAGATCTCACACACACACACACACACACACACACACACACACACACACACACACACACACACACACACACCAGGGCAAAAGCATCAAAATGCCATATGTGAAATATATTTTTCTGGTTAAAATTGCCTAAAAAGCAATGCACTTCCAGAAAGATGCTTCCAGCATCCACTAATCTGTGTTACAGTATGTATTTACATGGCTTACTTTCAAAAGGAGCCAGTCTACATGCTTCTCCCACCTTAAAAAAAAATACCCAGTTTAGAAACAAGTGGATGACATCATTTCTCTCACCAAACAGTGGCTCAGCCATTATACTTGTGCATTCACCTGTTTTCTCTTCTGCTTTTAAAATTTAACAGACTGAATGATATCCAAAAAACTCAACACACACACACACACACACACACACACACACACACACACACACACACACACACACACACACACACACACACACACACACACACACCCCAAGCTAAAAATCATGTCTACATTGGATTTGAATTCTGGTTCAAAGGCTTCTCAGAAAGGCTAAGTTCATTCAGGCCACAAATTTCTAAAGGATAATACATAAGTGCCCATTCATGGAGGGGACAGGTAGGCAAGTGTCAGGCAGTATTAGTTACCATATTTTTACTTGTTTCTTCCTTGTTTTTTTCATTCCCACTGCCACCATCTTTGTCCATATCCACTTTATCTATTGATTGGACTAATACAAGAGCCCTCTCTGGTGCCTTTGGTGCAGGGAATCTTAATCTTTTCTGTCATGGACCCCCCTCAGATAATCTGGTGAAGCCTATTGACCCCTTCTCAGAATAATATTGTTATATACATAAGAGAAAATAGAGAAGTTTACAAAGGAAATCAATTATATTGAAATAGTTATCAAAATAAGAATTTCGTGGACTTCGCCAAAGAATCACTGAACTAGCCTCTCCATGTCCCTCCCCAGAGCATCCTTTGGAGAACTAACAAATCTTCCTGTTGTACAGATTTGATCATTGAATGTTAGAGCTTATTTCACTACTCAGAAATTCTCCATAGCTCCTTGTTACCTACTGTAACAAGTCCAAACTCTGGTCACTGTCAAGTCACTGACAAAATGAACCAATATATCCCCCCACTTCCCCTGCTTTGCTATCTTTGTGACTTTTTCTCTTTCTTTTAAATTTTCTTTTTTATTATGAATTTAGCTAACCTTCAGTGGTAGAGGAAGTTCAGTCCCTACCTTGACTTGTCATTGGACTTAAACATCAACAAACATGAACATTCAAATGTACAAAAGAAAGAGGGAGAAGGAGGAAGAAGAGGAAAAGGAGGAGAGAGGGAGCTATGCTTGAGATCAAATTACTCTTACATTTGTTTTTAAGTGTGTATCAAATTTAACAAAAAATAACAAAATTAGCTTGCTTGCCCATGTCCTCTTCAGGCTCTCTAGATTCTTTGATTTTTTTCATTTACTCTTTCCTTTCTTTTCTTCTTTTTTCTTTGTATCACTATCACTACATACTATCCCCCACATTCCCCACCCCCATGAGATCCTACTCTTGTAACAAATAACAAAAACAAAACTTTTCAACATTTTGGCAACATCTGAAAATATGTCTCCCAGTACATCTCTAGCCCAGAACATCTTCTGTCAGGTGGGACTATTGTTCTGTCATCCGACTTCTGAGGTAATCATTGATCAATGCCTTGATCAAAATCCTTTAAGTCTTTCAAATGTTGCGTTTGTTTACATTGTTGTAGTCACTGAATGAATTGTTCTTCTGGTCCTGCTTACTTGACTTTTTCATCATTTCATACAAGTCTTCCCAGGTTTCTCTGAATTTATACCATTCCAATACATTTGTATACCACATTTTTTTTCAACCATTCCTTAATTCATACCCTTTCTGTGTATAATTCTTTAGTACAACAAAAACGTTACTATGAATATTTCTCCCCTCTATCTTGGATCATTTTGGGGTATATGCGTACTAGCAGTACCTAACTCTTCACTGTTCTATGACTTTGGGGATATAATCCTAAAGTACTTTTGAAAATGGTATGACAAAATTACAGCTCTATCAACAGTGGAACAACGTACCTGTCCTCCCAAAGCCTCTTCACCAATATCCATTTGCCTTTTTTCTCATTGTTCCTAATCAGAGGGGGTGTAAAGTCAAACTTCAGAGTTGTTTTAATTTTCATTGTTTTGCTTCATTTTTTTTTCCATACTAATTTGGAACATTTTTGTATGGTTGGTAAAGTCCTGTATTTCCTCTTTTGAAGATTTCTTATTCCTTGTATTTTATATTTATTTCACATCCCTTGGATGTCAGACCTTTTAGCAGAGAAATTTGTTGCAAAGATTTTTTCCTCCTGGTAACGGTTTCCCTTTTAATTCCAACTTCGTTAATTCTGCTTGTCAAAACCTTTTCAATTTTATGTAATAAAAGTTATTTTGTCCTTTATCATCCTTTCTAACCTTTATTTGGTCATGGACTCTACCCATATTCATGGTTGGGAAAGGTATCTACTTACCTATTTTGACCATGTATTAATTTGGAACTTTATGGTATATAATACAAGGTATTGGTCTAACACTAATTTCTGAGAAAGTGTCTAATTTTCTCAACAGTGTTTGTCAAAAATATAAGTAGGCCTTCCTTTATTGGCATTCTTGTATTTCTCAAGGATTACCTTACTATTTATACTTACTATGCTTATGAGTCCTCTTTGCCTAATCTTCTCTAATCACACAACTTGTCTATTTTTTTAAACTGTAACCAATAGTTTTGGTGAATACTGCTTTGTAGGATAATTAAGATCTGATTCTGGTAGGTCCTGTTATTTTTTCATTCTCATGCTGAGGTCTCAAACAGATATTGGAGATCAAAATGACTTCAGGCCACCTCAAGGTTCTAGGGCACTGTATGCCTGGATACTTCTGCCTCATCTCTCTTTGGTGGATTCCCTAGTGCAAACAAATATCAGAGCTCCCATTAGTTTCAGGACCCTTAAACCCCATACCAGAAATCCTATGCATTTCTGATCATTCTCTTATACAGTTCTGGACTAGATAGAGGAGTTTATTGGGATTTTCCTTTGGTATTATTGATCACTGCTACACCTGCGATGCTTTTTCATCTTTACTATGGATTATTCTTAATGGAGCTGGGCTCAGCTGTAATCTTTGCTTTCACCATCTTTGCTAGAAATCCTTTGCAATTTTCTTATGACTTTCCTTATTCCTGAAATGACTTCCACCCACATCTTGGGCTTCTGAAACTTGACTGTGATATAAAATGTAAACTCATTGGGGATAGAGACCAGGTCTAATTTAGCACTGTGTCAATCTTCACCTTGGCATCTACCATAGTGTCTTATACCTAAAATGAGGTTACTGGATTCTTGTTGAATTAAAAAGAACAAAAAGATGAGGGATTTAGTAGCACTAAGCAAGATGCATATGGAGTGAATCTATTTGTAGAAGGAGAATTAAGAGATTTTCTCAGAAGAACTATGGCAGTGGTTGCAAAGGGGCAGAATTATGAACCACATGCAGAACTTTTGAATATTCAGAGACGTCAAGTCCCCTTATGTGAACAAATGTTAAATGGGTATGGTAGGTACCTTTCAAATACATATATATAGAACTCGCGCACGCACACACACACACACACACACACACACACACACACACACACACACACACTAATTCTTATACCCTCTCTTTCTCTTGCTCCCATTAAAGGGTAATTCCCAAAGGAATTTCCAAGCAATTACTAATCTGCAATTCTGCCAGGTTCCTATTTCCAAAGAGACTGCTTTAAGAACATTTCTTCTTTTAAATTCAACTTGAATTATACCAAAAATATAGGACAGGCCTAGGAAGATAAAAACAAAACCAAAGCTGGATCCAGAGTTTTCAGTAATGAATTTTAATTCTAGCTTTACCACTTAACTACTTTACTCAATGAACTCGAGTGACCTTCTGTTACCCTTAGGATCACATATACACATGACCTCATTTTATGACCCTTTTAGAAATTACTCTCTCCTACATGCTTTACAATCCAGGCAATATTATATTATAATCAAAACAAATAATAATAGCAGCTAGTAGTTATATTTTTTTTAAGATTTGCAAAGGGATTTGCATATGTTTCCTCATTTGATTCTTACAACAATCCTATAAAGTATATTTTATTACCCTCATTTTATAGATGAGGAAACAGGCTGATAGACTGATGTGTCCAAGATCTCACAGCTAGTAAATGTTTAAATCAGGATTCAAACTCAAGTCTCCTTGACTCTAAGTCCAGTAGTTGATCTGCTGTACCACCAAAATGGCAGTGGTCCTCACAAGCACCAAGTCATCTCTGGTCTCCATAGATTTTCATTAGCTATTCTGTCTACATCTGGACAACACTTCTTCCTCATATAACTCTTGGAACAACTGGTTTTTCCTCAAGACTCATCTCAAACATCACCTTCTACATAAAATGTTTCCTGGTCACCCAATATCTGGTGCCTTAACTTAGTGGTAGACTAGAACGAGCTTACACTGGCTGCCAAGAGCTGATGGTTAAATTTTTAGTGTGAGGATTACACCTTGGAAATTGGCAAACAGTACAAATCAGGACTTGATTTCTTGATTTGTTGATTATCCTTAAAGTGCTGGAGAGAATGGTTCATAGTGAAGTTTAACTTTAATTGTACACACAAACATACACACACACATACTGAAGGAGGGATGGAATAAGGGGAGGGAAAAGAGAGAGCACATATATATGAATGTATATATGTGTCTATCTATATACATTTGTGTGTGCGTGTGTGTATGAGCGTGTGTGTGTGTAGTTCCTCCTTGAGAATATAAGCAATTTGAGGTCGAGGATTGTGTTAATTTTGTAGTCCCAGTGTCTAGCTCAGTGTCTGGCACATAAGCAGTACTTAAGAAATGCTTGATGATTGATTACTCATGTGAAGGAAGTCACTTGACTTGTTTGGTCCAATTTCCTCATCTGGGAAATGAAGGGACAGGACTAAATGTCATTTAAGAACTCTTTCAGCTTTAAATATATAATCCTACTTTTAAACATAGATATTTTGGGTACTTTGGTAGCTAATTCAAGAAAATTGGGGTTCATATTTTGATTAATGGAAAGAAGCCTTGACCTACAACATAATAAATTATACAACCAGATAGCAACACATTCCCTTTTCAAAGGAATGACATGAAAATACTTTCAAAAGTAAGTGAGGAACTGCTTTAAAGATAGGACTATCGGTGACCCTAATGGCTATAAACAGTTCTGTAAATCACTAACCTATTACCAATGAAGTAAATCATCAATCCAGTCCTCACTCTAGCCTTATAAAGTTAAACCTCAAGAAACCGTTGGTGGTAGATTTGTTGCTTTCCAATAAATGAAAAATATTTATTTGGGGCATTGCATTTAGCTAAAACAGCAACTACAGGTTGTGCTATATGAAAGATGGAATATTATTGTATTGTAAGATATAATGACTATGAGGAATTCAGAAGCAAATGAGAATGTTTATTTGAACTGATTTGGAAGAAAGCTAGCAGAAACCAGAATAGAAATGTTATACACACACACACACACACACACACGGGACTCTTGCCATACAAATAAAAAGAATGCTAAAAGGCAGTCAGTCAAATTAATTACAGTGATTAGGTATGAGTAGTATATGATAAAACATCTCCTTTGTCTTGATAGAGTAGTAGAGATTTCAGTGCAAACATACTGGGACATGTCTTTGTGGTAAATAAAAGCATCTCTATAGCCATTTGTATGTGTGTATACATAAATATATAAATATATGTATATATGCATTCATATGTTCATAGAAATGTACGTGTGTATGTTAACACATATATACATACATATATATATATACATGATAAAATGGCCCAACTGATCTACTAAGACAATTCTAGGAATACAGATAGACCTTGATCATCTCCCAACCTCAGTTTCTTGAACTATAAAATGGGGATAATACTCTCCCTATCTCACAGAGGCATTGTTATACAAATAATATAATATGTATGAAGTATTTTGCACATCTTTCTATGCTGTCTAAATGGGAACTATCACCATCAACCAATGTGGTCAGCCTAGTGATAATCATAGTTCAAACTTACACAAAGCTGCATGCTTTACAAAGTGCTACCTTCATAGTAATCTTGTGAAATTGAGAATACAAGCGTTAATCCCATTTTAGAGATGAGATAACTGATGCCCACCAAGGTCAAGTGACTCACCTATGATCACATGGCTATTAAGCAAAGATGGCATGAGCTCAAGTGTCTCTGCTCTAGCCGTAGTATCTTTTTTCTACTTCACCACCTGCCTCTAATAGAATAAAATGTCGATTCAACCAGGGGCATGCTTATATATGTTTAACAACCAGCTTTCCAAAAAAAATGGAAGACATTTTTAAGTTTAATCTACATTAGAGACATTTTCCCCATCACTATTTTAAGCCTAGCCAATCAATAAAATAACAAATGAAGCCTTGATTTGTAACATTTGCCAATTTTCTTTTTTTATTTTCTTTTTTTTTTTTAACATTTGCCAATTTTCAAAATACAAATGCTCACACTAAAAATTTAACAAGTGATTCTTTAACTGGTTCACCCTGGATTTAGTTTAACTAAAAAAGAACTAAGAGGAGTCACTTCATTAAATGTCACTTGAATTTCTAAAGCTGAGTTCACTTAGGTGAAAAAGATAAGATAATCTTAAAAATACAAAATTTGTCAAAAGTTTAAAAATTTTTCATTCAAAATTATTTTACAAGGAATATCTCTCCAGGTACTTTGTAGGCCAAACTGCAATTTTCCTGCTTTGTCAGAGTTGGCCTAACACCTCCATGAGGTCTTTTTTTCTGTCGTTCTTAATTAGTCTCCATTGGTAATAAGAAAGAATGCTGACCTTGCACAGCTCTGCCCTGTAATTACAATTTAGTGATATTTTTTGAGGACTTGGACATCTCTACAAACGTTAACATGGAAAAACCCAGTCAACTGCACGATAACTTGAAACTTCAAGGTTCTGATCATTTAGTTTGAGCAATATTTCCAAATATATCAGCAACAGAAACAAAACAAAAAGGCACTTATATTTCTTCTGCGTGTCCTACAAAAGGCTGGCATAAAAATGTATCTTCCTCAAACAGGGAAATATATCAACTAGCGTTGTGGATCAGTTGTGTCAGATTTTTACAAAGATGCTATTTGGGGGTTTCTTGGCAAACATACTGGAGTGGTGTGCCATTTCCTGCTCTAGCTCATTTTATAGCTAAAAAATTGAGGCAAACAGAGTTAAATGACTTGCCTTGGTTAAGTCTGAGACTGCATTTGAACTCAGGTCTTCCTGACTCCAGGCCTGGCAAGCTACCCACCAAGCCATCTAGCTGGCCCTAATCAAGTACAGTTAACTAACTGTAAAGAAGGTACTCACAGTAAATACTACTGGCTGTCATGTAGAGCTGGAAAGAAATCGTGTGATACACCCATTATCACTCAGCCTCCATGAGGAGCCAGGAGGAAAGGATAATCTTAGAAACTGTACCTTTTTTAATGATAAATAGAACAGAAATGTAGTGGTCTTCAGGGATTCTAGAATAATAAAGCCCAAAGAGTAAAGATTTATTTATATTATCTGGAGATCTTGACTGCCTACCCCAAGTAGACATGGGGAATTATAAATTAGCAGAGTTAAAATGAACCTCAGAGGTTAACTAGGACAACCCATAGCTGAGCAGGAATGCCTTTCAGAATATCTCTGTCAAGTACTTATCTAGGGTGAGCTCCAGTCCACCTAATAGATATATCACTAAAATGGATTTGGGTGAATTTGCTGGCCAATGAAATTCATCACCTCTCCTCTGTACAATACTGCCATCACTGCTTTCAAAGCAGCCCAAGTTCCAAATTGGAGCAAGAACGAAATTGTTGAGAAGAGGGGGAACCACATTAGTTATTTGTTCCATCACTCAGCATTTATTAAGTGCCTACTATGTGCCAGGCACCGTTCTAAGCTCTGAGATATTGTGCTAGACTCTTCTCCCTTCAGAACAATCTAATCTCCAGATATTTGGGCAGGACTCTAAAGGCCTGTAACATTACTGCTGAATAGCTCAAGGTGTTACATAACCTTTTGTTGGCTGGAGGGTCAGCTAAAAAAGAATAGATTTTGTTTTGACAAGTCCTCCCCATACATAACAACATCTACACAAAATACATTTTTTTTTAGAGCAATTAAGCAGCTGCCTAATAACATGATTGCAACTCCTCGGTACTCAGCATTTAGTAGGTACTTAATAAATGTTTTCGGCCTGATTGACAAGCTTCTGTCTTTGTCCTTCAAATCTGATAGAACAACCTTAACATTGTCTTTGTATTTGAGCTAAGTACAGGAGGTTGACTTTAGTTATATCAAGATGTATATGGTTCCTTTAAATGACATCTACTCAGACAAGTCTTCCCATGTAGGGAATGTGGAAATAGTGCAAATGAATCAAAGCAAAAATCTAAGTGAGAAATAGACCAATAAGAGATGGGGAGATATTTCACCAGGTTATTCGGGGTTATAGGGAAGGGGCACCTGCATTGAAGAATGGAAGAGATTTCAACAGAGAGAAATAGCTCCAATGAAAGAGACAGACTCTATTTCAAACATGGGTGGGGTTCAACAGATGAGCAGGAAGGATGGGAAAAGGATGGAGAGGAATCTGTTTGGGTAGAATGTAGAGCTCATAAAGGGTAATAATATGATATGTGGCTGAAAAGGTGGCTTAGAGCTGGATTATGAAAGGTATTGAGCATGAGGATTTTATTCAGCATAGATGGACATTCTGAGTAGTATAATATTGTCCTCTCCACCCCTTCCCCCGAATTTAGATGATTCCAAAAAAAGCTCCCTGTATTGGGTGAATATTTCCTCCATAGAATATTTCTTGGAAAACCTAGGTAGGTATCACCCAGGATGAAAAGGCACGAAGGAGTTGCCATCTGCATCATTGATTAATTATTCATACCAACCTAAAAAAATCACAAGCTGAAGTATCTAATGAAAACACAGGAAAATAACAACAAGGTCGTAAGGAGTTACCAGCCTAAGAACTCCTGAGGCATCATGGGTTGCCCTATAATAAACCATGATTTTTGTAGTACACTCTAATGTTCAAAATTAACGAGAGACTGCTCAGCTCTAAAACGTGCTATAGAGCAGATGGTCACCCCAACAAAAAAAAAAAAAAAAAAAAAGCTACCCATATTAGGATTCAATAAGACATAGCTATTATATGGGTACCTCTTTTCTGAACCTGTCAGATGCTCTTATTTCTTATATATACGACAGGCAGGGCCTCTGTTAGGAGTGGGGAACCTGAGGCTTTGAGGACCAATGTGACTTTCTAGGTCCTTGAGTGTGGCCTTTTGACAGAGTCCAAGTTTTACAGAACAAATCCTTTTATTAAAGGGATTTGTTTTGAGAAGTTTACATTCAGCCAAAAGGCTACACTTGAGGACTTAGAGGGCCACATATGATCTCAAGGCCACAGGTTCCCCATCCCTGAGTTAGTCAATCTTTATTCCAAAAGAATAATTCCAGCAATCAACAATCATTTATTAAGCACGTACTTTTTTCCACTCACTGTATTTAGTGTTGGAGATACCAATGCAAAGCAGTTTGCTTTCTGCTAGAAGGACAAAGCATACTCACAGATAAGTACACATAGGATTTGTACAAAATACACAGTGATGGGGAGTGAGGGAAAGAGGGAGTAAGACACTGACAACTGGGGGAATCAGGAAGGGCCTCTTGAAGGCAGTGCATGTGACCTGAGCCTTGTAGGGAGGGAATGACTGCAAGAGGAAAGCAAAAAAGGGAAGCATTTCCGGCATGGGGCACAGCCTAGGAAAAGGCCTAGAACCCAGAGATGGAATATCATGTACAGGGTACAGCCAAAAAGTCCATTTTGCTGGAACATAAAATACCAGGGTCAGTGAAATTATTGAGAATTTACGACATGCTAAGCAATGGAGAATTTTTTTAGAAGGTAAAAGCATTCCCTGTAGTCAAGGAACTTACATTATAATGGGGAGAAACAACATATAAATAATTAGATAAATACAGGTATGTGCACAGTACAGGGAAAGCAGTTTCCAAGAGGGAACTGAGGAGATCTAGAATGGCTTTCTATAAAAAACACGATTGGGTAGCTCAGAAATGGAGATGAGGAGGACGGACAGAGCATTCCAGGCGTGGGGAGCTGCCAATACAAAATTATGGCATTAGGAGAGGGGGAAAGGAGCCTAAGGCCCACGGCAATGCACAGGGAACATCAAGTAGACCAAATTAGATTGGTGAAATTGGGTCAGGGAAATTGGTATGTGGAAAGAAGTGCTCTGCAAGGAGACTGCAAAGATAGGAAGGAGCTGGGTTATGAAGATCTTGAAACACCAAATGGAGAAAATTATATTTGCTTTTTCAATCCCTGGAGCTCACTGAACAGGGGTGTAACATAGTCAGATGATTCTTTAGAAAAACATGATGTCAGCTAAGTGGAGGATGGATTGGAATGGGTTGGGGGGATGAGGTAGGGAGGCCAGTAAGAATACTACTTCAATAGTCTTAGCTAGAGGTGATGAGGGCCTGAACCAGGTTGTGATCATTGATGGAAAGAAGAATCCATCTATTAGAGTTTTGTAAAGGTAGAGTAACTGAGTGTGACCCTTCACTTACAAGACTGGATGACTGAGAGGAAGGCTAGGCCTTTGACAGATAAAGGGAAGCTGCCAAGAAGGCATGAGTTTTTGAGGGGTAGAATAGTAGGAAGGTGACAAGTTCTGTTTTGGACATGTTCAATTTGAGATACCTAAATCTGTTCAAGATGTTGAAATAGGCAGTGAGAGATACATGACTGTAGCACACATGAATTACTAGAGCTAGATAAACATTTGGGACTATAAATTTAAATCCCAGAACCATCACCATAAAGATAATAATTGAACCCTTGGGAGCTGATTGAGTCAACAAATGAGGCAGTATACAATGAAAAGAGAAGGTCCAGCTGAATCTAAGGGGTTATGAAGAGTTAGTGGGCATGACCAATGAAGATCCAGCAAAGAAAACTGAGAAATTACAGCCTGACAGAAGAAAAAAGAGAGAGTAGTGCTACAAAAACTTAGACATTAGGGGGTATCCAAAGGTAGATGCTCAGTAGTGTCAAGTAATGCAGAAAGGTTAAGAAGGATGAGGTGTTAGAAAACGCGGTTAAATTTGGCAAGTAAGGAATCACTGGTAACCTAGGGGAGAAGATTCACTTGAATAATGCAGTTGGAAGATAAATTGTAGAGGAATCAAAAAAGAATGAATACAGAGAGGCAACTAAGTATAGATGGAGTAAAGGAAAACAAAGTGTAATTCACTTGGATAGAGACTGGAGCCAGAATATGTTTCAATACCATTAAGAGGAGATTGTATTTTCTCCAAGAGGAAGCTTTTAGGATAAAAGAGTGACATGGTAAGATTTGTGTTTTAGGAATATCAGTTTGGCAGTTGTGTGGAGATGAACTAAAGAGAGGAAGGAGTGAAGACAGGGAAATCAATTTGAATGCCACTGCAAAAGTCCAGGTAGATGGTGATGAGGGCCTGGACTAGTAAAGTTGTGGTTTAAGTCAGGAAAATATGGCAGTTATGGGAGATGTTGAGGAGCTAGGATTGACGAGACCTGGCACATGATTTGCTATAAGAGATGAAGGAGAAAAGTCAAAGATGTGGGCCAGAATAACGGTGGTGTAAAAATAAGGAAATAGAAAGCAGCATTAGGTTTAGAGGAAATACAGTAAATTATGTTTGGGGCATATTGGAAGGACATCGTATGGTAGCAAATTGTGCTGCATTTACTACTTCAATTTACTTCAATAAGCATTTATTAAGAAATTGTGTGCAAAGCACAGTAATATGGGATGGAGGACACAGAATTGATGACAATTCTCATCCTCAAGGTGCTTACTCTTTGGTGGGGAATATTCAATAGATACACAAACACCTTACAGCATCTCTTCATCCTTTCTAGTCAGGTCTCATTTCCCAACTTTAATCTGATACTTTCCTTGTTTGCTGTGTTCCCTGAGGCCCAAAGAAGAAATATAATATAGGTGACTGTCACACAGTGGCAAGCCCCTATATATCAACTTGAGTTTTGTTCCTTCATTCAAAAAACCATATATTAAATTCCTGTAGCTGGGGCAGGGGAGGGGGGGTGGGAAGAAAGGAAGAGTTTAAGGAAAAAACAGTTAGAAAAAAGGATAAAAAAATGAGGAAAAAAATGATCCACCCCGACAAGGATAATTGAAGACAAGATGAATATTGGTGAACATGACAGGACTATAGAATCATGGAATTTTCAATCTGGAAGGGATTTATATAGCAATAAAGAAATAAATGTAAAATAATGTAATACAAAATTCAGGAGACCTGTACTCCAATCCCAGCTCTGGCATTAATGTGTTGTGTGACCTTGGGCAAGGCATTAAATGTCTCAAAGCTATGGTCCTCATCTATAAAATAAAAAAGCTAGATTAGCTATTGCTAAGGTGCCCTTCAGCTTTTATAATCTATGAATATAAAAATGTAAGTGCTGTAGGAATTCAAAGTAAGGGAGAAGACCACTGTGAGAGTATTCTATAGCAGGGCAGTGTAGGATGGAGGAGCATACTATATGGTATAGTAAGAGTAACTTTGAATTGAAGTTCAAATCCTGAGTCTGGCTATATGGACCTAGGCAAGCCATTTCTCCAACACAGCTGGAGTGAAGTGCATAGAGACAGGCCTAGAGCCAGGAAGACCTGAATTCAAATCAGACAGTTACTGACTATGTGGCCTTGGGCAAGTCATTTAATCTCCGTCTGCCTTGATTTTCTTCTTTATAAAAGGAGGATAATAACAGCACCTACCTCCCAGCGTTATTGTGATAATCAAATGAAATAATAATTGTAAGATGTTTAGAAAAATGTCTGGTACATAGTAAATGTTCACTCCTCCTCTTCCTCATCATCACTCCTCCTTCTCCTCCTCTAGGCCTCAGTTTCCTCCTCTGTAAAATGGGGATAATAATGCTTGCACTAAGATGCAGTACACAGAGGGAAGTAGATTCAGTCCCTGCCTCTGACAAATACCGATTGTGCGAGTAAGTCTTTGAAGTTCTTATCAATACAGGGACTGGAAATTGGATTACAAAATATTGCCTGCCTGTTGATCTGCATTGCTAGAGGGGATTCCTTCCTCACTGGCTAGCTCCCAACATAGAAGAAATTCTAGGTCAGGTCTAGATCTACCCGTTACTCCTCAAAACTTAATAAGATAAAAAAAAATGTTGACACCCAGTTTATGAAATTGTTCAGAAATGCTTTAAGACATTATATAAATGTAAGTCTTTATTCCATCTACATGAGGTCAGAAGGGAGAGAAATAATGAAGAGACATAGACATGGGATGTCTATATCTTTTTTTTTAACACTATTATGAAAAAAAAATGTTGTGTGTGTTTTTTTTAAATATACAAACCCTATTGAAGTTGTTTTGGAAAGTCTCCCGAAGCTGCTTGGCAACTACAGTAGGCATTTGTGTATCACTTTATTATTACAGAGCATTTTTCCATACATTCTATAATCTAATTTTCACAATCCTAACTCTGTGAAGTAGGCAGATATGGAATTATTCCCATTGTATAGAAAATAATAATTGAAGCTCAGGAGGAAATTAGAAACTTGCCAAAGGATACCCAAACAGTGGGTGGCAAAAAGTAGTGCCTGGAGCTTAGTAGATGCTTAATAAATGTTTATTGATTGACCATTTATTTGTTCATTCATTCATTTTTATATCAAGTTCAGATCCTCGACAATATACAACACTGTCTCTAAAGGTAAAAATTTGGTTTTCCTCACCAACCATCCCTGTCTTTCCATTAGGGACCCACTTCTTCTGTCAGAAATACAACTTAAAGAACACAGAAGGGTTTGGAATTTGTTGTTAAGGATGAAGCTATTGCTTATTCCTAATCTTTCAGAGTTATCTGTGCCTAAGATCTCAGGCAGTCTGCAGTACAAACTGATGGAGAAGACTTTGTCAATACCACACAGAGCAGGAACATAAACAAACAATAAATAAACAGGACTCTGAAGGACTCTAAGGAAAAGCTAAAATATGAATCAAATGTAGGAGTTAATAGGACCTAACCCCTGAATGGAGGATAAGCATGACCCATATAGGTTATTATTAAAAGGAAGGCCTCAAGATTGAACCTGATCCAATTGTCCAACCCATGAAACAGGGTTTAGGTGACCTCAGTGATACGTGGCTTACCAACAAGGAAAGCCCCCCAAGGAATCATACCTTTCAGGGGAAGTTTTGTACATGACAAGTGTCAACTAGGTGACATGGTAGATAGAATGCTAGACATGGAGTCAAGAAAGTTCAAATCCTGCCTCAGACAATTGGTAACTGTGCAAATCCCTTAACCTTAATTGAGCTTTAGTTTTCTCATCTATAAAACAGAACCTATCTTGAAAGGTTGTCAGGTGGATGAGCTATTATTAGTACTACTATTATTTTTTTAAATTTATATTATTAATTTATTTGTTTTTATTTTTCTGCAATCACTTTCAAATTGCTATTATTATAAATCAGCAGGTATTATAACAAACTCATGAACTCTTTCATGAAGGAATCTCTCCTGCTTCTTTTCTCTCCCCTTCTGTCAAAGTAATCAGCTCAAAGTCCATAGTACAAGGATTATTCTAAGAACAGCAACCAGACTGTCTTGACTCTCCTCAGAGAGAGAGAGAGAGGATAATAGCATCTTCCTAGGTCAGTTTGTTGTAGCTGCAACACAAACTTCTATATCATATGGTCATGTAGTTAGAGGGTGTAGACATCTCTTTCTACAACATGGATTGTCCTCTTCTAAATTATTTCTTTCAAACTTTCAATCATTGATAATATTCACATTTTAATATCTGACAAGTTTAAAATTACTTGCACACAGAGTTATTCAGGCTATGTGATATGTCTCAAGGCAAGCTAACACAACAGTGGGTCTCTATATTTCAATATCTTATTGTGAAGCTAAATTCTCAGAGTTCTGTTGCATTAATGTCATTTGTTGGGGATAAAATTAAACCTTAGTATAGAATTTTGTTCAGTGCCCCTGTAATGTTAATTATGAAGTTAAAGATCTTCCCCACCCATTAATGGGACTGCCCATTAAGGGAAGTTTGATTAGGGGAGATTTATTTTGTAGGAAGGCCCATACCTTTTTAAAATTTCTAACGAAGCACTGGTTCTCATGGGTTATCATCCTCTGTAATTCTGAAAAGTGTATATATACTCTGAGGTGAGGTTTTGTTTTGAGGCTTACTCATTGAAAATGTTTGTTTGGCCAGATGAGACTCTGGAGAGCCTCTAAAGAGCCCCCCGACTTTGAAAACCCAGATTTTAGTGCTTCTCTCTCTGGCAACCATATATTTATGGTCAGACAGTTGGATCTGTCTGTTAATCTGTGATGTCTGGTCAAAGAGTCGGAAGCCCTGTCTGTTGGTCTTTCTGTTTGTAATTTCTGTTTGTATTTACCGTGAAGTTCGGGGTGCTGACTTTTTCCCTTGAACTGAGTCAATGATATATGTACTTGATTAAAGTAGATTGTTGACCCCTCAAAAATTGGTTTCCTTTTAGAAAAGTAAATCTAAGAACTTCCTGTGTATACCAGGGTCCTTGCTGATACAGCCCCCCAAATGAATTTTTGGTAAATTATAACTCAATTCAGTCTTCTCTTGAGGAAAAGAAGGGGGAAGAGGAAAAGCAGAAAAAGCAAAAGAAGAAGAAAAACAGGAGCAGCAGCAGCAAATATTTTATTCCACGCCAAAGGAAAGGTTAGGCCAACTTTTAAAATCTACAGTGTTGGATTAAATTCTGAGCTTTGGTCATTACTTCAGGTGAACACAAAAGGAAGCATTCACTAAAAAAAAGGCAATTATGACACATGGTGTTTGTTGAGGCAATAAATTCACAAAGAAAAACAATCAGAACTTTTTAACTACCCAGAGACAGTTCTGGGCTCTTTTGCTTTATATAAATTAGTAGTCAGATCCCAACACTCTTCATTAAAATTTTTAAATATTTTAACTTTTCAGAGATAGGGAACCTCAAACCACCCTTCCAATTTCTGAAAAGTATTTTAAAAAGAGTTTGGATTTTGAGTGACAAGACCTAGGTTTAAATTCTGACTCTGCTTCTTACTACTCATGGGACCATAGATGAGTCACAGCTTTTCTAGGCCTCAGTTTCTCCATTTGTGAAATGTGAAGATTAAACTAGATGATCTGTAAGGTCTCTTCCTGCTATAAATCCTATGAGCCTCTGACAAGCTGTGTTCTCTCCCCACTATCACTACCTAATTCTTCTAAGGCCTGTGATCAAAAAGACCTGAGTTCAAATACAAACTCATACGCTTACCTGTGGGACCCCAGGCAAGTCATTTAATTTCTGTTTGCCTCAGTTCCTTCAACTGTAAAATGGGGATAACATATCTATCTCTATGTATACACATATATAGTCATGGTTCTCCCCTTCACTGCGCCCACTCCAGAAAAAAGTGTATCCAGCTCCAACATCGGTAAGCTGGCCTTCATTTGCCAACCTTGTTTCACTCAGGGATGCTATTTATATACATGCACACGTGTATGTTGCATAAAGAGAGATGTGTGTATATAGAGAGAAATATATAAATCTGTCTATCCATCTATCTGTCTGTCTATCTACCTATCTATCTCAAACACATCTATCTCCCAGAGTTTTTTAAGGATTAAATGAGATAATAATTGTAAAAAGCTCTTAAAATACTGCTTGGAACACAATAGATGCAATGAAAATGCTTATTCCTTTCCCTACCCAACACTCATAAGCATACTGTAAATGTATGCCTCTAAAGTAATAAAAGTAACCATTACAATGTGGCCTTTCAGAGCTTGGAGACAATTTGGAACCAATGGAATCCATATACATATGAGAAAACTGAGGTTCACAGAATTTCAGTGATCTCGTCCTCCTGAGTCCAAGATCAGAGCTGCAAGACACCCTACATTTCCCTAATATTAGTTCTATAATATAGAAATTTCTGTCTCAAAAGGAGACCAAATGTTCAAGATCATTAAACAATTACCTTTTCTCAGTGATAAACAATTACCTTTTTTCCTCAAGATGTCATTGTTATTCCCTGATAGGCCTTGAGTTCAAAATCAATACCTTTGTTGATAATTGACCTCTCAGAGACATCTTACATCATAGTACATAAAAGTAATTCACATACATAATATAGTATGTATAATTAGGCATAGTATGCACAAACACACCATGCCAGCTTCTCCCCAGACATTTGCTAATCCTTGTATATAAAACACTTTGGACAAAGTCACTTACACTTTTAAGCCACTAGAATACATACTAGTATATGTTAGTATTAGTATTACTAGGACATCAGTTCTGTCAGTGATAACAGCTACAGTCAGAATGAGTCCACTGAGTCATGTTTAGTGCTGGAAGGGACCAAAGACACCATCCAGGTTGACTCCCTTTTTCATTTTTCAGATGAGGAAACTTATACTCAAAGAACCAGGACTACTTCCTCAGTTAATGTTGATTTCATCTATTTTCTACTTGCTTCAAGGGAACAGCTTATATAAGGCCTGTTTTTCTTCTTAGTTGTGCAGTTCACCCTGAGCTTGTTTGTTTGTTTGTTTTGTTTCACCACCTCCCTACTCTATAATGAAACATACATCTCTGTGCCCTGTACTAGACTGGGCATATAGCTAAATCCCAAGTTGGGCTTGGTTTAGTTAGACTTGGAATATTATACCTTTCCAGTCATAGAAAGCATTATATAGTAAAATATTTGCTTTGCTGGATATTTGTATTCAAAGTTGGTTTTCTTGCCATGAATAAGCACTGATTAAACATTTGCCATGTGCCAGGCACTGTGCTAAGCCCCGGAGTTACAAAGAAACATAAAAACAAACCCTGTGTTAAAAGAAGTTCAGATAATATACATAAAATTAGGTGCAAAGATATAAACAGGACAAACTGGAGATAATGTCATTATGAGGAGTCAGGAATGGAAGGTTTCTTATAGAAGTGGGAATTTAGCTGAGATTTTAAGGCAGCCTGGGAAGCTATGAGGTAGAAGGAAAGGAGAAAATTACAGGCTTGAGGGATAACCAGTGAAAATACTTGTGGTTGGGAGATATTGTGTCTTCAGCAAGGAACAGCCAGGAGGCCACTGTCAATGGATCATAAAATATGTGAAGGGGAATAAGGTATAAAAAGACTAGAAAGGCAGAAATGGGTCAGATTATAAAAGGCTTTAAAAACCAGAGGATTTTATATCCAATCCTGGATATGACAAGGAACCACTGGAGTTTTGTTAAATGGAGGTGTATGTGAGATGGTCGGACTTAAACTTAATAAAGATCAATAGCTGAAAAGAAGATGGACCAAAGTAGGGAAAGACTGGAGGTAAGGAGATCAACCAGAAGGTTATTGTAGTAGAAGGGGAGACTGTGAGGGGGCAATCAGGCAGGTAGGGGGAGAACTAGGGGAAAAAAAAGCAATATATCCTTTGGTCCTTCTGGTCCCAGAAAAATACCTAATTAGTAAATTATCAAATCTCTACTTTGTCTAGGCATTGGTCATATAGTCATATGGCCTAAAAATGGTTCTTTTGGATTTCAATAATATTTATAGGATTCTACTAAGTATCCTGCCACTTTTGTCCAGGATGCAACAGTAACAAAAACCTATTTGGGGTAAAATTTTAATATTCTTAATTCAGTAAGATAGAAACACTATCTTTCTCCTCTGACCTCCCTTAAGACTATCAATCACTCACCACCCAGTTCAATTTAATCCAACAAATATATATTGATTATCTATGATGGATGAAGTATTGTTTTAGGTTTTGGTGATACAGAGATGAAAAAAAGATAATCACTTCCTTAAAGACGTTAACAGTCTAATAAATGTATCATGCTAAGAGTTTACCACTTTCTGTCTTATCTCTTCTACTGGGAGGACTGGGGAACCATATATCTTAATTTTATACTTTTGTTTTGTCTCTTCTCTGTTGCTAAGCTCAATATCTTTTATGCAGTAGATCACAATTTGATAAAGATTGTGATAACATAGATCACTGGGCTGAATCTAAGAAACTGAATTTTAATAGGGATAAGTTTCAAAAAATCAACTTTATAAGGACTAAATACAGTTGCTATGGCTGGATAGCATTTCATCTAGAAGAGATCAGGGCTTTTAGGGGATTGAAAGCCAATGAACTAACTATGGCATGGCCATCTTAGGTAGCTTTCAGGGACCCACAGCCCCCTGGACTACAGAGAAGATAGTTCTGCAGTACTCTCCTCAGGGCAAATCACTTCTGAGGCATTGGGTTTGGTCCTAAGTACTATATTTTGGAAAGGAAATTGACAAGCTAGAGAAGTTCCAGGAGGCCACCCGTGATAGCGAAGGATTTAAAAGTTCATGCCATAAAAGGAAATGAGGATTTTTAGCTTAAAAGAGCAATACACTTGGAGAGGGGAACATGGTAACAGTCTTCAAGCATCTGAAGGATTTGTCCAATGAAAGTGGATTCTGTTTGGCCCCAGAGGGCAGAAGTAAGGACAGTGGGTAGAAGCTGAACAAAAGCAAATTTCCAGTAAAGGAAGAGCACAAGCATTTACCAAGCCCTACTGTGCTAGACACAGCACTACAAATATTTCATTCGAGGTACTTTAGGAGGAATTCTTCTCTATATGCAGGTTGGAGTAAATTATCTCTGAGATCCTTTCCAACTCAAGACTGTGATCAAAGCTGAAAGAACACATGTAAATAAGTACAAACACTAACTAATTCCTTGCATTATATGAATGTTGTAACCTTGTTATGCCCTTATTCAGTGTCCTTAAAATTGAAGCTAAATCATGGTGGAATAGAATATTTGGTTTTAAGTACCATACTAGACATCAATGTTACATTCTGATTCTGCTTAGTCCCTAACAAAAATGTATTTTGTTTAGTAAGAATAGCTTACATTTATGGAGTTTTAGCTTTTATGAAATGCTTCACATATGTAATTGTTGTATCAGAGGTTTTCAAATGACATGAAAGACCCAGGTAGATTTGGGGAAATTTCTGTCTTTTTCAGATTCATTATCCCATCTGGGTGATTCGTTATCTTCAACTCATTTAACAATCTCCTGCTATGTATTAGGCAATGTGCTAGATGCTAGGGGGAAAAAAGACAAAAAAAAAATTGTTAAACTCAATGAACTTACATTCTTTCAGCAGAAAGAACATGTAACACAGAGAATTAGGTACAAAATAGACACAAAGTATCTATTGGAGGAAGAGTACTCCAGTTGGTAGAATCAGGATAAGCCTCCAGTAGGAGGGAGCAACAGAGGTAAAGACAATACCAAAACTATACTATCTGACACAACCCAATGTGTTGTCACCAATTCCCCTTACAATCACATGGTTCACTAGGTTCAAAAGAATATTCAAGGTTACATACAGGTCAAAGAAGACAAATAGGGCTTGTATACCGTGTATGGGAAAGAGCAATGTTCACTCATGAGCACACACCACTAAGGGCATGTGGTTTGTACCCCAAGTCACTTGAGTAGAAAGAATATTGAATCTGGAGTCAAAGGATGTGGATTCAAAGATTGACTTCTTACTACATGTTTGGTCTTGGACAAATCACAAAACCTCTCTAAGCCTTAACTTCCTCAATTGTAAAATGAAGATTTTTACACTAAATAATCGTGAAATTACCTTTCATCTCAATATCTATAATGCTAAGCCATGAATAGCCTGTCCCACTTGGGGCTGCTTCTGCTGTGGAGACACAGTAGTATCAGGAGAGTACATTTCTCTGGGGTTGTTCTTCATCGGTATTCCACTCCACAATTCATCTGCCTATTTGTGCCTTCTTCGTCAATCTGCCTGTAGTTCTCAGCAAGTCCCAGCAGATGGTGAGATCATCACTCCCCATCACAATTCCTTGTCACAATTCCTCAGCTGTCTTGCACAGTATCACTCAGCCTACACTTCTTCAGCAGATGGCGTCAGTTCTGTTCTTTCATTTGGCATGGAGTCCCAACCTCCATGTTATTTCACCTGAAATTCTGCTCAGCTCCCAGTAGATGGCATTGATATCTCCTTTTCCCATGGGATCAGATTTCTAAGTCAAACCATACCATTTTGGGACAACACAAATTCCTAGGGAGTTTTTTCTCCCTCTGATAGAAAGCCCCAATCTTCCTTTTTGGTAAATTCATTGTCCTACATCTGCCACTAGGGGCAAAACAGAATTATTCTAATTCCTTTTCAATATTTCTTCAAATATTTGAAGACAACTATAAGGTCTTCTCATCTGCTCATGAGTTTTTTCTAGAAAAAACACTTAAGATTCTTCAATTGATTCTCAAGTGAAATGATTTTAAAGTTGTGTACTCTCAGCTGAGTGCTGTCCAGCTTATCCTTAGCCTTCTTTACATAATGGGGTTCTGGTATATACAGAGAATGCCTCAGATGGTGCCTCTCTATATAAAAACTACAAGGGCTTATTTTTGGGAGAATTTTTATAATGTGTGAGGGAAGTTCTTTGAAGAAACAAAACTGTGGAACATGTGAAGACATTCTGGTTCCAATTATCTATCAACATATTATAGAAGGGACTCTTTGATTGGCCACTGAAGCATTGACAATGGTCTGACAGATTCATCTACCACATCTGCCTCATTTGCAGTCTGGAGGTTCTCAGTGAGGATCTCCTCTCCTGGTGTTTGGTGAAGCAAGTGAAGTCTCCAACTTGGTAAGTTCTGAAAAGTGGGAGAGGGAATGAGCAATAAAAATTAAGGAATTGGAACCCAGGTTGAAAGTTGTCCTTTAGTCCAATATTGATGCCCCAAAGATCAAGGTGCAACATTCGTATAAACCTTCAAGTTCTTCATCAAGCAGAAGGTGACATTATATGCAAGCTTTGGACATGAACTAGGTGGGACCAATGCTATGTAGAAACTAGGCTAAGTTGAACCTCTTGTATCACCCCTTCCAGACTGATTTGGTATAAGAGAAAGTTTACCTCAAGTATTTTGAGGTAAAGTTTGTATGTTTATTCTATCTTTGAAGTAAATACACTTTTGTAAAAGGTAATTGATGTTAAGTGATTAAATGGAATGAAGCACCAGTCACTAGGTCTCCTTCCTAACAATGGAGGAAAGAAAGCCAGTCAGGGCCTTAGCCATTGTCAGACAAAAGATATATATCTAAGCGTCTCAAGGTACTAGAGAACCCTGAGATGTACCCTAGCCACCCCTTTAAGAGTGAAGGCAGAGCATCCATGCTACACTTAGTGTGGCATGTGGAACTGAAAATAACAGTCCAAATAAGAGCTGACCAAGGCAGCAGACTAGAGTTGGCCTATCACTGCTTTCCTCTGGAGCATCATGCCCTTCTTAAGGCAGCCACAGATCTAATCAAGATTTTTAGCTGCCATTTCATACTACTGATGTGGCTTGAGATGTAAGTCCACTTATTCTTTGTCTATTTTCAACACACCACTATCTAGATGTGCTTTCTCACTGTAGTTGTTGCTGCGTACAAAGTTCTCCTGGTTCTACTCATTTCACTCAGCATCAGTTCATATAAGTCTTTCCAGGTCTCTCTGAAGTCTTCCTGTTCATCATTTCTTATAACACAACAGTATTCTATTATATTCATATACCATAATTTATTCAGCCATTCCCCAATTGATGGGCATCCCCTTGATTTCCAGTTTTTGGCCACCACAAAGAGAGCTGCTATAAATATTTTTGTACATGTGGGAACCTTTACCATTTTTATGATCTCTTGCAGATACAGTCCTAGAAGCATATTTCCGGGTTAGAGGGTATGCACATTTTTGTAGTCCTTTGGGCATAGTTCCAAACTGCTCTCCAGAATGCTTGGATGCACAGCTCCACCAACAATAAATTAGTGTACCAACTTTTTCACATCTTCCTCAACATTTATCATCTTCATGTTTTGTCATGTTAGCCAATCTGATAGGTATGATGTGGTATCTCAGAGTTGTTTTGATTTGCATCTCTCTAATCTATAGTGATGTAGAGCATTTTTTCATATGACTATAGATAGCATTAATTTCTTCAAGAGAAAGTGATTGTCCATGGGTCACAAAGCCCATATGAGCCAGAGTTAGAACTTGAACCTAGGTCTTGTTGGTTTCTAAGCCAGTTTTCTATAAACTATGCCACATTGTCTTAAATCAATATTTTTAAAGACAAATTCAGCTGAGAGGTAGTAAGGGTAGGGGAAGATCTTGGAGGTAACAGAGATCCCTGGCCACTTAATGGCCACTGCTGAAGAAACTGCCACTGAGGGGGAAAGGAAGTAAGAGCTTCTCCTGCCTTTATAATTCTTTGGGATGGGAGAAAGGAAAAGGAAGTTTAAAGCTGTTTGGTAGTTTTCTGTTTTAACTATTCTTCCTAACTAGGGATTAAGCTTAATTATCTCTACAAAATGAAAGAATGTAAATGTCAGAATCTTCTAAATTTTAATGCTCATGTTATGACCCTGGACTAGATCAATAACTCACTAAAAAAAATTGAACAAGGAAAAATGTGAATCTTCTCACAAATGAATGCACACTTTTATATAATCAAAATGTGATATTACTTCAGGGAGGTTACTCTTCCTTATATAATTCAGAAATGCCAAATAATTGTGACCTAGAAAAGATAGTGGTCCTTGAGTCTTAGGGCTTAAGGTACATGTTTATTGTCAGACATAAAAATATCATCTTTTTATGGAAATAATATATGAAGTATCCGCATGATGGGACATTTTTTACCTTCTTCTAAAATATACTAGTGTTTAGAGGGAGCCTGGATATTGGATTTGATTGACAGGGGAACTAATCTGTTTTTTAGCAATTCTTGCTTCAATTCAATATACATTCATATCTTTAACCTGACTTAGCAACTTTGATCCCAGAACAAAAATGGCTCCTGGCTATTATGTGGCATGATGGGTATCATGCTTCATAAAGTTAGCTAATCAAGACCATATTGAAATTTTCAAGTGTTTGTCAACTTTGTCTTTTATCCTGGGCTTCAAAGGTAGCATACTCCTGGGTTCTTGAATTTTATAGACCAGGGGGGTCTATAAAACTGTGGGTTGTGACCCCTCAAATTTGGCAAGAGTCAAAGGTTTCTGAAAGTGCAATGACCACAAATTAATTGAAAATCAAATTCATAATGAATTCAAGATGATTCTGGCAGAACTTTCCCATGTTGTATTATGTAACATTGCTGCAGCCTTATTTCTGAACACACAACTTGCACACTTTGCACTGTGCAAGCCATCACACTCACTTATCACCTATACATGCTGCCAAAATGTGAAAAGGGGTCCTGAGTGGAAAAAGTTTAAGTTCTGCTGTAGACATCAGTGAACCCATTTGGGAACTTTTTATTTTCAGTCACTGAAATTAGGGAAGCATGGATTTGTCTGGTCTCTCAAATAGATGTTGAGGGTATACTTGCTTGCTTTGATGATTCAACTTAATGTTTTCTTATTCTCTGCATAGTACTTTTGTTATTGAAAAACCAATCTAACTGAAGTGGAGCCAAGATGGTGGAGAAAAGGAAATGACTTGCTGAGCTCTTCCCTAAACCCCTCTGAACACCTTTAAATAATTTCATAAAACAATGGATGGAGTGGCAGAACACACAAAAGGATAGGGTGAAATAATTTTTTAGTCAAAGACAACCTAGACGGTCAGCAGGAAAGATCTGTCACACCTGGGTGAGAGGGAGCAGAATCCAGTGCAGGTCACACCCCAGCAAACCAGGAGCAGAGCTTGCAAGCCACTGGATCAGCAGCAGCAGTGGAAGTGGCAACAACTCCTTCCACAGCTCTCAGCCCACAGATAGTAAGGGGTAACAAATGATCAAAAATAGATTTCAGGGATCTCTTTGCTGGCATTGGGGGCAGGACTCTGTTGTTTTTCTCATACTCAGATCTGGGTCATAGTCCTGGGTAGTGAGAAGGAACACTAGCACAGAAGAGCTTGCAGTTACAATGGAGCAAGAACACTCATCACAGTTCCAAGACAGAAAAGAGTGCTTGTTCACAGACCAGAACAAAGGCCAGGAGAGTAGTAAACACCTCTCCTTAGATCATACCACTGTGGAAGAACTGAAAACTTACAGGTCCCTAGAAGTATCTTTGAAAACAGCTATACAAAACTCCTGAAGCTTGGGACAGTGCGCCCTCCACTCAGGAAGCAGAGCACCATTTTAACAAAGAGTTGAAAGTCAAGAAATCAACTGGAAAAATGAGTAAACAACAGAAAAAATTCTGACTGTAAAAAGTTACTATGGTGAAAAGGAAGATCAAAACATACACTCAGAAGAAGATAACAATGTCAAGCTGCAAAATCTAAAGCCTCCAAGAAAAATATGAATTGGCTTCATGCCATGAAAGAGCTCAAAAAGGATTTTGAAAACCAAGTAAAAGAGGTAGAGGAAAAATTGGGATGAGAAGTGACAGTGATACAAGAAAATCATGAAAAATGAGTCAATAGTTTGGCAAAGGAGACATACATACATACACACACACACACACACACACACACACACACACACACACACACACTAATGAAGACAGTAACACCTTAAAAAATAGAATAAGCCAAAAGGTAAAAGAGGTACAAAAAATCAATGAGGAAAAGAATTCCTTGAAAACAAGAATTGGCCAAATGAAAAAGAGGCTCAAAAATTCACTGAAGAAAATAATTCCTTAAAAATTAGAAATCGAAGCTGATAACTCTGTGAGACATCATGAACCAATAAAACAAAACTAAAAGCATGAAAAAAATAGAAGACGATATAAAACATCTCATTAGAAAAACAACTGACTTGGAACATAGATCCAGGAGAGATAATTTAAAAATTATTGGGCTCCCTGAAAGCCATTATATATAAAAAAGAACCTTGACATCATCTTTCAAGAAATCATTAAGGAAAACTGCTCTGATATTCTAGAACCCAAGGATAAAATAGAAATTGAAAGACTCCACTGATCACCCCCTAAAAGAGATTCCAAAATGAAAACTGCCAGGAATATTATTATAGCCAAATTCCATTGCTCTCAGGTCAAGGAGAGAATATTGTGGGCAGTTAGAAACAATTAAAGTATTGTGGAGCCACAGTCAGGATAACACATGATTGGACAGCTTCTACATTAGAGTATCAAAGGGCTTGGCATCTGATATTCTGGAGGGCAAAGGAGCTAGGATTGCAACCAAGAATCACCTACCCAGCAAAACTGAGTATAATCTTCAGTGGAAAAAATGGCTATTCAATGAAATAGAGGACTTCCAAGCATTCTTGGTGAAAAGATCAGAGTTGAATAGAAAATTTGACTTTCAAAAACAAGGCTCAAGAGAAGCACAAAAAGATAAACAGAAAAGGGAAATCATAAGGGACTTAATAAAGTTAAACTACTTAAATTCCTACATGGGAAAATGATACTTGTAACTCATAAAGAATTCCTCATTATTAGGGCAGTTAGGAGTATATATAAACAGAGGGCACAGGGTAAGTTGATAGGAATGGATGATATTTTTAAAAAATAAAATTAAAGCATGAGAAACTGAAATGTACTGGAAGAAAGGGAAAGGGGGTGTTAAAATGGGGTAAATTGTCTTACATAAAAGAGGGAAGAAAAATCTTTTACAGTGGAGGGGAAGATGGGGGATCTGGGGTGGGGGGATGAGTGAATCTTAATCTCACAGAATTGGCTCAAAGGAGAAATAGTATACACACTCAATTGGTATTAAAATCTATCTTATTCTATAGAAAAATGATAGAAGGAAGGACAGATTGGGGGAGGAGGTAGTCAGAAGCAAAACACATTTGAGGAGGGATGAGGTGAAAGGAAGAAGAGAATAGTTTTAAACAGAGGAGGGAGGAATAGGATGGAGGAAAATACATTTAGCAAAATACTTGTGAAAAAATTTTGAAGCAAGTTTCTCTGATAAAGGCCTTATTTCTCAAATATATAGAGAACTGAGTCAAATTTATAAAAATAGGAGACATTCCCCAATTGATAAGAGACAGAAAGATATGAACAGTTTTCAGGTGAAGTAATCAAAGCTATCTATAGTCATATGAGAATGTGCTCTGAAACGCTATTGATTGTAGAAATGAAAATTGAAACAATTCTGAGGTATTACCTCATAACTATTAGATTGGCTAATGTGTGTGTTCATCGTTAGTTGCCAAAGATGATAGCAGAGAAATGATGACATGGCTTGCACTTGACTTTGTTTTGAGTGAGGGAGGGCTGTGCAGGTCACCAGCCTCACTTCTCCTCCTGAACCATCTGAATCCAGTGACCAGATATTCATCAGGATGACTGGAGATGACTCACGATGAGGCAATTGGGGTTAACTGACTTGCCCAAGGTCACACAGCTAATGAGTGTCAAGTGTCTGAGGTGAGATTTGACCTTGGGTCCTCCTGACTCCTGCACTGGTGCTCTATCCACTGCACCACCTAGCTGCCCAGGTTGGTTAATAGGAGAGAAAAGGAGGATGACAAATGCTGGTGGAGATGTAGGAAAAATGAGACATTAATTCACTCTTGCTGGTGTGGTGAACTGATTCAACCTTTCTACAAAGCAATTTGGAACTATTCCCAAAGGGCTTTAAAACCATGCTTACACTTTGACTTAGCAACACCACTATTATGTCTGTATCAAAAAAGAGATAAAAAACAAAAGGGAAAAGGACTTATGTGTATAGAAATATTTATAGGAGTTCTTATATAGTGGCAAGGAGTTGGAAATAGGGAAGATGCCCATCCATTGAGGAATGGCTGAGGAATTATGATGGAATGCTCTTGTGCTGTAAGAAATGAGGAGGAGGATGCTATCAGAAAAACCTGGAAAGACTTATGTGAACTGATGCAAAGTGAAATGTACTGTGTATAAAGTAATAGCAATATTTTAAGATGATCAACTGTGAATGACTTACCTATTCTCAGTAATACTGTGATCCATGACTACTGTGAAGGACTTATGATGAAAATGTTAACCAACCCCAGACAAAGAACTGATGGTGTCTCAATTACAGATTGAAGCATACATTTTTTTTAAACTTTATTTTTCTTGAGTTTTTTTTTCTTTTTTGGTCTATGTTTTCTTTCATAATATGATTATATGGAAATATGTTTTCATGACTACATTTGTATAATCCAAAAAAAAAAATCTAGAAGTTTATTTGTGGATTTTAGTTGTGTTCATTAGGATGGTTCTCTAATCACACTGTGCTAAGATGGTCTAATTAGGATTGGTAAAATGAAGCTTGCTTGATTACCTTTGGAATGGTGCAGTTTGGGCACTCACATTTCCATAACCAGATCTGCTATTTGCTCCATTTTGAGTCTTTGAAAATCATTAAATCAAACTCTGTGTGTGTGTGTGTGTGTGTGTGTGTTTGATTTCACTTGTGTCACTAAATTCCCATGAGGACACCTCCTCTACCAATGCGGATGAGCAACCATAAAGCAATTTAATCCACAGGTTCTTAGCCTGGGATATATTATTTTTTAAAATTAATAATTATATTTCTATGTTATTGATTTTCTATTGATTTTATGCATTTAGTAACATTATTCTAAGAAGTGAGCCACACATGTTTCACCAGACCACCAAGGTCTAGTCTGATACACACAGAAAAGTTAAGAACTTCTGTCTTCAAGGATGGGGGGTGGGGGGAGAGAGAAAGAAGAGATTGTCCAAGATCTCACAACCAAATTTTGCCAGAGGCAGGACTTAATCCTTCTCTACCTACTTCATGATGTGCCTCTCTAATAAAGAATATAGACAGGAGAAGGGACGACAGACATGGGAGAGCAACCTTGACTAAATGTTCTCATTTGAAACAGTGGCAGAGAAATAACTGAGAGCAGATGCACAGGGTGGTTTTATTTCTTGTTTTTAATTGCCCTGAGGGCATAATTGTTACATTTTTTCATCAGGAGCATTTACTCCTCAGGTTACAGCAAACACTACTAATTGCAGCTTGTTTTATTGTTGTGTTCATTACCTAGACTTAAGAAAGCATGATGGGGGGAGAAAGCTAATAATGCAATTTAAACTTTAAAGTGCATTTTACCTATTTTCTCCCCTGGAGAGCCAGTTGTTAAACATTTCAGCACACTCCTGCAAGTTGCACTCCAGCAGCAATGACACACTCAAATAGGAACAAGGTCACTAAATGGAACATAAGAATCCCTGTAGGCCACATCTTGATATGGAAAACCATATCTTCACATTATCTAAGTTTTATTCTATTTTTATTTATTTTGCTAAGTATTTCACAATTTCATTTTAATCTGGTTAGCCCCACACTAAAGAGTGCTGTGCGCTCTTTGCCAGGCTGTTTGAAATCTGTGAACTAGACCAACCTCACAGCATTGTCAAGAGGATCAGGTAAGTTATCAAATACATCACACTCATCCTTGTTTAATGGAAAGACGGAAGACTGGAATGAGAAGCAAGATTCAGTGCTAGCTCTAGCAACTAATGGATTGTGTTACCTTGGGCAAGTCACTTTACAGACTCAGTCTAATAATTCTGTAAACTGAAGTGATTAGATTTGATGATCTCAAAGGTCCCTTCTAATATTAGATCTCTATGATGAATAAGAAATGACAATTTCAATTTCTGGATTCCTTTACAAACTTTTCTTCTGTGTTCAGTTGTTGCTACTGTTCAGTACTTTTAAGTCATGTCTGACTATTCATGACCCCATTTGGGGTTTTCTTGGCAAAGATATTGGAGTGGTTTCTCATTTCCTTCCCCAACTTATTTTACAGATGAGAAAACTGAAGCAAACACGGTTAAGTGACTTGCCCAAGGTCACTCAGCTAGTGTCTGAGGTCTGTTTTGAATTCAGCTCTTCTTGACTCCAGGCTCAATGCTATATTCACTATGCCACCTACCTCCCCCTGCACTGTGTTCAATACTTGATTGCAAACTCAATCTCACTTGCAATCATAAGCCTTGATTTTTCATTAAGTGTATCTGACACTATGTATTTGGATTTATTAGAATTACAGCCATAACACAAATTCAATGATCTGTTGAATTCTAGTGTTAAGTTCTGTTGTTTTAAAATTAATTTCAAGAAATTGACTCCTCTCTAATGCCACACTTGAATAGGATGTGGATAATATAGACTTAACTTTATAACTCATTGGAGGTGTACCTGAATATTAATGAGAAAGGGGAAATTACAAGGAGTGGAAATGACATTTAATAATGGCCTTTCAGTTGAAATTTGTAGTCGAAAGCTCAATTTTAATAATTGTAGTTGAAGAGAATGTTTGGGGAAAACTGAAGTAGGTAACATTAACTCAAGCAGGAATTCACACATGGCTAATGCACTTTTTTTTTTTTTTGCTATGATGATTAATTTGCAATTGAATGATTTAAGTGAGCCGCTAATTTAGAGGAACTACACAGCATTCGTTGTATCTGCAATAGACAAGAAATAAATGGTCTCCTCAGAAATATCCTAAAACTACATCAGAATCAGTCAATTTATTAATGTGGCTTTTAGATTTAGTAAACACCAGGGAGAGCTGAGATTCTCCCAGTCTCTCAGTGCCCCAGGAAACTCTTTAAGACTTAAAAGCTTCTCAACAGTTGCTAATCTTCATTGATTGAGGGGTTCCTCCCCGGGAGTTCCCTATGCCAATGAAATCATAAGTCTGACCACCAAGAAAAATCAATAGAGGAAATATCATCCCCTTATAAAGTAAGTAGATTTACAATACACTCAATACTTCAAAGTCCCATGACTATATGATTAGATCATAAAAGCAACTTTCCTCCCTGCCCCCCCACTGCTATCCCTGAGTCCCTAGCACCTTGCTGAATGACCTTTAAGAGCTGTGAGTTGTCAGCCCTGGACAAAACAATCATCTGTCTAGTATGAATATGTGTGCTTATGCACTAGACGAGGCTGGTTCTCAGGCCATGGACATACAGTTCATTGCCAAGGCCTAGCTTTAGAGGACTGATGGGGTTTCAAATCTCCTGCCTTCAAGAATCCAGAATCACTTTCATGCCACAATGAAGTACTATGGTTGGCCTTTAGCATTCATTGTACATATAACCTTTTCTCTTTGTAGCATATAGATAAATGAAATCTACTTACATAATTAATAATAATAAATTATAATAATTATATATTATATGGAATATATTATATTATATTATTATATATTATTACATAATATATATTATAAATTATAATTATAAAATAATAATAATAAAGCATTTAAATAATGCTTTAAAGTTGGCAAAGCACTTTACAAATATTATCTCATTTATCTCACAACAACCCAGGGAGATGATAGTTGCTATTATTATTCCTGTTTTACAAATGAGAAAATTGAAGCAAGTAGAGATGAGGTGACTTGCCCAGGATCAGTCAGTAAGCATCTGAATTCAGGTCTTTCTGACTTTAGGAATAGCACTCTGTTGATCCAGACATAGGCTACCCCCAACAACAGACCATATGTCTAAAATGAAATCTTTCATGAAAGGAAAATACATATAGGTATAGACTAAAAATCAACAACAGTTGTAAGTCATGGTCCCCATTTATACAAGAGAAATTTAAGAAATGTGTCGTCTATCAGATTAATATACAGTAATCGTTTACATTGTGTGCATATATATTACACATAAAATATTTTCTTGGTTTTACATGTAATTGTCCTTGGTACAGTGGAAAAGCTTTGCTTATGGAGTAAGATTGTTGGGTTTTTTCCCAGCTGTATCTCTAATTCTATATGTGACTTTGAGCAAGACACTTCCGCTTCTCCAGACGCAGTTTCTTCATTCATCAAATGAAAGACACGGGCTAGATCGACTCTGAAGGCCTGCTCAGCTTCCATAAAATTGCACATCTGGCATCTGAAGAGATCTTAGAGGCTACAGATGCCAACCCCGGCATTTTACAAATGAGACAATTGACCCCTAGAGTTGCTAGGGAACTTGCCCAAGGAAGAGCAACAGGGAGAAGGACTTTGGGGCTAATGATCTCAGCACTGCATCATGCTACCTTCTCTCACTTCTTTCTGGTGGTTTCCTAATACCTTGCTTCATATTACTTATTTGACAGGAGGGGGGGGGTCGGAGAAAGAGAGAGAGAGAAAGGGAGAAAGAAAGAAAGAAAGAAAGAAAGAAAGAAAGAAAGAAAGAAAGAAAGAAAGAAAGAAAGAAAGAAAGAAAGAAAGAAAGAAAGAAAGAAAGAAAGAAAGAAAGAAAGAAAGAGAAAGGAAAGAAAGAAAAAAGAAAGAGAGAGAAAGGGAGAAAGAAAAAAGAGAAAAGAAGGAAGAGACAAATGAATGGGATGGCTAGTGAAAACTTCTCAAGAACTTAAATCTGAAGTAAATCAGACTTTAGGCCTGAGTTTTAATTTCTCAGAAATCATATGATATGGGAAGCTTGAAGTTGTGAAACCACCCGTTGCCTCTCTCCCCAGATCTGCTTAACCCACTTCCTAATTATATTGTACAATTCCAACCTTTAGCTAAATAGGGGAGATGTTTATTCAGTCCCTTCCTTATTCCTTGTATCTGGGGCAAATTTCTGAAAATAAGTTGCTTGCTCAGGCTCTTAACCAAAAGGGTAAGGGGGGTTTTGTGGTTTTCTGGTATATAACCATGCATCTGCTTCTGTACCGTGCTTTCCCTCCTCTAATCTGCCTAGGAGATGGTGAAGCCCGCAGAATAAAGGACTTTCTGTTTATACTTTGAGAAGCCTCCAAGCAGTCACTCTGAGTAGGGGTCTAGCCATCCCACACACAAAGAAACTGAAAGGAAAAAAAGATAGATAGGTACAATAGATAAGTTAACTACAAGGAAATCTGAGTAGGGATCAAACACCAACAACTGAGGGGATAAGGGAAAAACTTCATAGATACGGTGGCACCTGAATTAAGTATCAAAGCAAGATAAAGACTCAAAGAAGTAGAATTGACGAGGAGGTGCATTCTAGGCAAGCAGGACCCACTATGCAAATGAACCAAGGTGGGAGGTAGAAGTAAAAGTTCAGCAATTTGCTCTCAGCTCATAGAGCCCAGTGTATCCCTATCATTGTGCCCATTTTAGCTCACTTATCTAATCAATTTCATTATTTTATTAAATTTTTATCAAATGTTATTTTTTATGAGCATAAAGTATTAAGGAAGTCTATCAGCCCATTTATTACAACTATTAATTGCAGCTCAGGTTTTTATCAAAACATGAATGTAATTAAAAGAGATGCCCTGTCTTTAATTACTGGAGATCTCTGTAGAGTTGTCCTCTGCATGGATTAATTCACAGGAGATCAGGACAGCTACAGAGCAGTAAATGAACCTTACAAATCTCTAGATGACATAATAAACCAGTAAGAGGCTCAGAACCATATTTTAAGAAGAACACAGTTGAATGATCCGTTGAAATCAAGTACAACTTTGGTTGGGGGGCCTTTATTTATTATAACTTGAATCCTTTTGCATTTTTTAATAAAAATCTACAGAACTTCAAAATTATTGTTCTATTTAGTTTTTAAAATGAACCTCAAGTAGAAAAAAAACAAGGGGTCCAAGACTGAGAACTTAAAGGGAGTGATAGAGTTTACCTCTTCCTAATCACTATGCCAGTGATGTCAAACTCAAATAGAAATAGATTTCTTTGGGCTGCACAGTGACTTAGAAAATCACAATTATTTTGCATTGTATTTTTATTTGTTTTGTTAAATATTTTCCTATTGCATTTTAATCTGGTTAGGCAAACTCTGGAGTTTTGTAGCAGGTAGCTTCTTCTGCAACTCAACTCTGACCGCCACAGGAGTCAACCCCCTTATTGAGCAGTTGCTCTGATATGGAACCCCAGAGTATGAAACACATCAAATTTAACCACTAGCACAAAGTGAAAAACTTCATTACACAGCCCCAAAGCTTTTAATCGAAGCAAGTTGACCAGGGATGGCGGAGAAATCATGGGGACATTATTGTAGTTGTAAAATAAAAGGGCTTCAACATGATCCAATTTTAAGAAGTATTTTATGATTCAGTCATAGAATAAAAAAAAAAAAGCAATCTCTCTCTCTACTCCCCCTTCACATAGGATGGCTGGAAGAGGAGGCAAGCTTGGTGTTAGGGTAAAGAACAGAGTCCCCAGGCAAATGAAGGACCCCTAACTTAGTGTAACTCTTTGAGGTAGGGAGAGATCAGGCAAAGACCCAGAGGATGGAGGAAAGGGCTTTAACTTGTTCTGATCTTGAGGAGAGAAACCTAAGATTCAACCCCCCAGGCATAGGAAAGGCTCCTAGGAAAAAGGAAAGGGACTCATTAAGTTTGCTCTGATAAAGGTGCCCCACAGAGGGGTTAAGAAGCTTCAACACTACGAGCAAACAAACAAATAACTATCATGATGCCAGGGATGCCCAGGGATGATAGACTTTTTTAAAGAGTTAAAATAATATTTAAGTGAAAATAAAGTAATAGAGAAAAGCTTGGAAAAGAAATAAAAGCCAGGAGGAAAGACTTGAAAAGAGAATTAACAATTTAAAA
Source organism: Notamacropus eugenii (assembly GCF_028372415.1). Lineage (NCBI taxonomy): Eukaryota > Metazoa > Chordata > Mammalia > Diprotodontia > Macropodidae > Notamacropus > Notamacropus eugenii. The sequence goes on from NC_092878.1 coordinate 91,843,795, forward strand.
CAGGAAATTAAAAAAACAACAACAACAACCCTATACCCAAGTAACAGATTCTCTAAAAATTAGAATGGACTAAATAAAAGTTAATAACTCTAGGAGATAAGAAATACTAAAACAAAGTTAAAAGATTTTTTTTCAAAAAAAAGAAAATATCATTCCATATTAAAACTTGGAAAAACAGATCAAAATGAGATACAAAGTACTCCCTGAAATCAATGACCACAAAAGAACCTGGATGTCATTATTCAAGAAATCAAGAGAGGAAATTTGCCCAGACAGAAGATATTAGAACAAGCAGGCAATGTAAAAAAACAGAAAGAATCCCTCAGTCACTACCTGAAAGAAACTTTAAAATAAAAACTCCCAGGAACATTGTGGCCAAAATCCTGAACTTCTAGATTAAAAGAAAAAAAAAATACTTCAAGAACCCAGAAAGTAAAAATTCAACCACCCTCAAGATCACACAAGATTTAGTAGTTCTTATAATAAAGAAACGGCAAGCATGGAATATGATATTCGAAATAGAAAAAAATATAGGCCTACAACTAAGAATAACTTACCCAGAAAAAGTGAGTATAATCATAGAAGGAAAAAACAGACCTTTCATGAAACAAGGGACTTTCAAGTGTTCCTACCAAAAGACAAGTGGTAAATGGGAACTTTGAAATACAGGTATCAAGAGAAACATAAACAGTTAAATACAAGTGAACAACCAGAAGGAACTTTATAAGTATAAACTGTTTGCATTCTAATGGAGAGACAGTAATACAAGGGTCCTGATATCTTTAGGTGTCATAGAGAGAGCTAAATGAGAAAGAGGAGCTAGAAGTAGTTTTATTATATTTTGGTGATAATGAAAGAAAATGGAAGGTGGAAAGAGAGACACATTTGGAAAAAAAGGAAAGGAGAATGGGAAATTTTATAATTTCACATAATTGGGGCTCAAAAATAGAAGTCTGTACAAACGTGAAAGAAATAGGGAAGGAGCTGTCATTTGAACTTTACTTTTTTCTGAATTCCATACACAAATAAACACACACACAGAGTTTGATGTAGAAATACATTCAACTCAGCTGGATACAAGAGGGATAGGGAAGATAATATGGAGAAAAGCTATAAAGAATCATTAGTTACAAGCAAAACAAATCTAAGGTTTGGAGAAGGAATTATTAAACAAGAGTTAGAAGGAAAGAAAAGAACTTATTTTATATTTATTATATTTTATTATTTTTATATTTTTATAGTTGTTAGAGGAATACCTTATAATAAAGAGAAGGCAGGGAATAAGAGGGGGAAAATTGGGGATACAGCCAAAGTAGCCATTAGAGGAAAATTTATATCTCTAATCATTTTCACAGAAAGTGAAAAAGAGAAAAAATAGATCAATGAAACAAGAATGCAACTAAAAAAATCTAGATCAACAAATTAAAACTTCATTTATGCATGAAAATATAAATCCTGAAAATCAAGGAAGAGATTTTAAAAAACTGAATGCAAAAATCATATAATGCATAAATAAAACAGATTTTAAAAAAATAAAGCATTTGTTTAAAAAGGAGAGGAAAACTAAATTATCAGTTTCAAAAAGGGAAAATAAAAAATTAAATAAAGATTTTGCAAATGATTTTTTATAGCAGACTATCTGCTTATAGCCACATGATTGTCTGAAAAGCATGATGAAGACAAATTCTTGCTTCATGATTTGTTGATTATAAGATTCACCAAACTTTGGAAAAAATTCAGCACTGGACAGACCCTTCTGCAAAGACTCTCTTATTCATATGTTAACATCATACAATGTGTTTTTGATAAAGATACCAGAGCCATCAACTGTCCAACCCTGCTCCAACAACTAATAATAAGTTGGACATAAAATGGAGAGGCAATTCTTGCCAAAAGTTGTTTTTCCCTGTGCTGATTCCAAATTGAAGTGGGAATCCCTGCAGGCAATGAAGTTTACTAGTGACCTATAGGTCACAGAATAATGTGCTAATTGAATCAATTACCAGAGTACTATATTACCTTCTCAAGATGGTACAAGATCATTCAAAAGAAATAGGTGTTATAATCAACACAGGAAAAATCAAATAGAAAATGAAGGCCTATTATCTATATACTATGAATGCATTTGGATTGGCAGCCCATTGAATTAATTCATTGGCAAATACAGTTTGGGCCAGCACTAAAGAGAATTTATAAGTCTAAGTCAAATTACAAAAGAGGAAGAACATAGCCAGAATAAACACTTAGAAATCATGGAATGCATTCAGGGGTCCCAAGCACGTATATGCATGTGCACTTGAGCATATACACAACCCGACATTTTAAACACAATTGTCCTTCCCATGCTCCAACATGGCTGTGCATCACAAAAGACCACACTTTGAAGAATGATGCCCCAAAAGGCTATGGTGAACTCTTTATTAGGCACAGATAAGCTGCAAGATAAGTTGCAATAACAGCAGATACAGAAGATGCTACAATAATACGATGAAGAGAAGTTATGTTTTTGGTCTTATAATGAGAATAAGTTATGGCAGATTAATAGCCTGATTTGCTTCTCTAATATCCACAATTATTTTTTTTAAATCCAGAGGAGGTCTTCCATCATGTTGAGTTCTCTTTTTGGAGAATTTATAAAAGGACAATAAAAAGCAGGTCGTAGGATGCGAAGGCATTGATAGTTTGGGATCTATACCAATGGAGGAAATACCTACAACAATGAATTCAATGATTCATTAAAGTATATTTATTTAACCTGACATGTTAATCTAAGTATCAAGATGCTTCTCTTATGCCTTAGCTATAGTATCATTTCTATATAACATCTCTTTACTATTTCTAATACCATTTTTAACATATATTGATGCCCACATATATTCATGCCCCAGTGAAAATGCTAATGAATTTCGAATATCTGAAATATGACTATGCTTTCATTTGGGAGGCAGAATGGTGTGGTAGAAAGAACACAGGAACATGAGTCAGCAATGAAAAACAGGTTTCCTTCCCAATTCCTATGCTTATGATCTCTAACCTTACTCAAGTTGCAGTTATGAGTTGTGAATTACTGTGATTATACATGTGTGTATGTATATGTAGGTATGTGTGTATGTATGAATATGCATACGTATATATGCATTTGTGTATATATACATGTGTGAAAATATAACTGAAAGGATAAGTGACTATTCTGTTTATTTGCATTTACTAATGCATATGAAAATAAACAGAACAATAATCACTTTTCAGTTCTAGCCACATATATGAGTATGTGTGTATATATATCATACATGTACAAATACACACATACATATATACATGCTTATATGTGTGTTTGCACATATGCATGTGTGTGTAACAGTGTTCTGCTTTGCTCTTTTATGAGCCCAAGGACTCCTTCCTTGAAGTAATTAGAGAAGTGATATGCCTAGTACAAGGGAACCTTATTTAATTCACCTTGACAGGATTGAGTCAGTGAATGATGAGACTAAAAGAAGGAAAAAATCTCTTTACTTCAGTGAATGAAAATATCTCTTAAGCAGGTGATATAGTTCCCAAAGTGATTGACTTGCAGTCAGGAAGTCCTCAATACAAATCCTGCTTCAGACACTGCAGGTGTGAGTCATTACTCTCTCCTAACCTGAGTTTGCCTTTATGTAAAATGGGGATAATAGCTTATAGAGTTGTTTTTTGAAGATCAAATTAGATGACATATGTAAAGCATCTTAAAAACAAATCTTACAGCATAAATCTATACACATATAGACCACTATAAATGCCAGGTATTGTTAATATTATTATTATAATCCTTTGACCAGCTGGAAAGGAGGACTTTATTGACAGTTTTTGTGTTTGTTGTTGATGATGACCCTTCATTCTCAAAGAGGACCAATGAGCATTAAAATGGGGGTTGAATGGTTTTAGGAAAATTTTCTCCAAGGCTGAGACAAAAGTTAAGTGACTGTTTAATGAAACACATTCTTAACTGAGCTGTTGCCAAAACTCTGGGTTCTTGCTCAAACTTGACTGTGAAATATTCCTTGTTCAACTCCTATAAGTTAACTAACTCCTATAAGTTAGGAGTTCAAAACGATTTTAGAGATGTATGAAGGGACTTAGCTAGTTTGGACACTTACTCTCTGACTAGACCAATGCTTGGTTTTGAAAAATGGTAAATTAATAAAATTGTTTCTGGCAGCTTTGTGCCTACAGTGCAAAATACAGTATTTTTCTTTTTTTGACACCTGTCTTGGCTACCTCATGATAAGAAACAAATGAAATAATGTATGTAAAACAGCTTTTTAAATCATATATGAACGTAATGAATTATTTACTGTGTCTCAGGGAGAGTAGAGCTTATCTCTCTTTCCTCAGTTGTGTGGGAAGCAACCCCAAGTAATCTGAATAACATTATTTGTCCCCAAAGGAAGTCAAGTGGTCCAAATTGATAAGTAAGGAGCAAATCAAGGCTTTTCTAATCCCCTGGGTGCTGATACAAGTAAGAGGCACCCTCACTCAGATTGCTGAGGAAGGTGACCATGGAGTCAATCTAACTGCCCCTCATATTGGGGACCAAGGTCCATTTTGAATATGTGAAAAGCGGTGTGTTCTTGATTGTTATACTTCCATCAGTCTACAAACTAGCAGAAGAATAAGGGAATGGAAAAATCCAGGGAAAAAAGTCCTGTAGTTAGCATTTCCTTAACTGCTAGATACACCACTAGCTCAAAGTGGTAAAAGAGGACCTGATGGAGAACTGCAGGCAGAACAATACTGCAGAGCAGCCACCAACAGAAAATAGCTACTGGGAGTCATAGCATCAGAGTACGTTGTACCACATAAATGACCAGACTGCAGTGGGGATGCTATACTGAAATGTAGCAACCACAAAAAACCAAGTAGAAGACGTACTGATGAGTCACACTAGAAGCAGCACTTGCTTAGACTTCCTACAACATGATGATAACTTAATAAGTAATAAAATCTAGAGGCCTCTGGAAAGGATTGATCTATGTGGCTCTTATCTTTTTTTTTACTCTGTTGATTATAAATTGTTGATAGATAAATATATTGGCAATAGAAAAGACAAGAGATCTCTTCAAGAAAATTAGTGATATCAAGGGAATGTTTCACACAAAATGCACACAGCAAAAGACAAATATGGTGGGGAGTTAACAAAAGTAAAAGAGATACAGAAAAGTTGATAAGAACATACAGAAGAATTATATGAGAAAGATCTTAACATCACTGATAACCACAGTCACTGATCTAGAGTCAAACATCCTGGAGAATGAAGTCAAGTGGGCTATAGGAAACATTTCCAATCATGAGGCTAGTTGAGGTGATGGAATTCCAGCTGAGCTATTTTAAACCTTCAAAAAAAATCCTGCACTTAATATGCCAGCAATTTTGGAAAACTCAGCAGTGGCCACTAGCCTGGAAAAGATTAGTTTATGTCCCAGTCCTAAAGAAGGGCAATGGCAAACAACTGCACTTGCTTCACACTCCAGCAAGGTTATACTTAAGATTCTGTAAGCTACTCCATCCCAAAGAGATCATAGAAATGGAAAAGGGTCCCAAATGTACAAGAATATTTATAGCAGCTCTCTTTGTGGTGTCCAAAAACTGAAAATCAAGGGGGTGCCCATCAATTGGGAAATTAGTGAACAAGTTGTGGTATGTGATTGTAAGGAATACTATTGTGCTATGAGAAACGATGAACAGGAAGACTTCAGAGAAGCCTGGAAAGACTTATATGAACTTATGTTGAGTGAAAGGGGCAGAACCAGAACTTTGTATACAGCAACAACCACAGTGTGTGAGGAATTTTTCTAGTAGACTTAGTACTTCATTGAAATGCATGTACTTAAAATATTTCCAATGGACTCTTAAGGCAAAACACCTTCACAGACAGAAACAGACCATTTTCTTTTGCATTGTTATGTTCTCTTTTGTTTTATGGTCTCCCCCATTCATTTTAATTCTTCTAGGCAACATGCATTTAATAGGAATGTACGCATAGAACCTATATAAGATTGTATGCCATTTCAGGGAGGGAATGGGAAAGGAGGGGGGAATAAGAGGGAGGAAGTGGAAAAAAAATCTAAGATATATGGAAGTGATTGTCGAACACTGAAAACAAATAAAATTATTCAATTAAAAAAAAAATTCTGCAAGCTAGACTTAAGCAACATGTGAAATGAGAATTGCCAGAAGAACAGGCTGGTTGTTGAAGAGGCAGAGTTTCTAGAGGAACCAACATTTGCTTAATTATGGAGAAAGCAAGAAAGTTCTAGAAAAACATCAACTCCTGCTTCATTGATTACACTAAAGCCTTTGACTGTGTGGATCACAACATGTGGCAAGTCCCCAAAGAGATGGGAATATTAGATCATCTTACTTGTCTCCCGAGGAACCTGTATGTGAGCCAGAGTGGGAAAGAGTACAACAAGGCTAGATATCATCACCTTATTTATTTAGTTTATATACAGAGTGCATCATATGAAACGTCAGGCTAGTTGAATCAAAAGATAGAATTAAGTTTGCTGGGAGAAAGATAAACAATCTTAGATGTGTAAATGATACCACTATGATGGCAGAAATTGAAGAAAAATTAAGAAGTCTCTTGATGAGGGTGAAAGAGGAGCATATAAAAAAATGGATTGAAACTTGCATCAAAAAGAAAAAAAGCCTAAGATGTTAACAATTGGTCTCATCACTTCCTGGCAAACAGAGGGAGAAGAAATGGAAGCAGTGTCAGGTTTTATATTCCAGGGCTCAACAATCACTATAGATGGCCACTGCAGCCATGAAGTTAAAGGACATACTTCTTAAAAGAAAAGGTATGACAAATATGGACAGCATATTAAAAAGAAGAGACATCATCTTGCCAACAAGGGTCCATACAGTCAAAGCTATGATTTTTCCAGTAGCAATGTGTGACTGTGAAAGTTGGACTATAGGGAAAGTTGAACACTACAGAATAAATGCTTTCGAATTATGGTGCTGGAGAAGACTATTGAGAGTTCCTTGGATAACAAGGTAATCAAATCAGTCAATACTTAAAGAAACTAATTCAGATTATTCATTGGAAGATAAAATACTAAAGTTGAAATTTAAATACTTTGTCCACATAATGAGAAGACAGGACTCATTGGAAAAGACCCTGATATTGGGAAAGATCGAAGGTTAAAGGAAAATGGAACGACAGGGGATAAAATAGATAGATAGCATCATGAAAACCTTGAACAGGAGCTTGGACAGACTTGGGAAACAGGGAAGGACAGAAGGACCTGGCATGATATGGTCCATGAACTCATGAAGAGTCAGATATGACTGAACAACAACAAAATCTGTTGATTCCCCCCAGATAATGAGAACATTTTCTTTATTGAGAGGAGTTGCTGACAACTTCCTGGGTCCTATCGGATAGCTCCCAGACTATCTGGATGAGGTGATGTGTTAGAAAAGCAAAAATTTCTTCCAGCATATACATGATGCATGATCCTCTGACACCAGGGTTATCTTTGTATGTCTAAAGCATTTACCTAATTTAAACAGAGGCCTATGGGTTACTATTTCTGTGACTTAAGCAATAATAAATATAAGTTGGAGTTGACTTAAAGAAAGGAAAGAGATTGAATTTTATAAAAGAATTTATTTTATTCTGTAATTTTTTTTAATGTCACATGATAAGCAATTCACAGTTTATGATTTGGTCAACTAACCTCATTCTTCTTTTTTTTTTTTTTTTCAGCAAAATTTCCCATGACAGAGATTTGAGGGCCTGCTCAAGTACCAACATGTCCTATTTCAAGCCTTACAAGTGAGGGAAAAAACATGGCAAGCAAATGTGGGCAAAAGAATTCTAATAAGTCATAAGTTAGCTCCACCACAATTTGATTTGGTTTTATTCCTACTTTGTTGGGCATAAAGTCACTCATATAATGGTATTCAGTATTCAGCATTCCTGCTCAAGAGTACAGTCAGTTCTCAAATTCACCTGTGAAGTCTGTGTTTTTTAACTTCCCTGAGTAGATTGTAATCTTTGTTTTTCTACTAGAGTTATACTATAATCTTATATAATTTGAAATTCTGGACATTATCTTTCAGATGAAGGGTGGAAGAGAGTATTAACCTTCTGTCACTTTTGTAACAGTCCCTAGACCAGTAGAAAGCCAAGGGTCCCAAAGTTTATTCTAACAAGACTAAGGAAAAGTTGGTCCTTTGTCCAGGGACAAGTCCTTAGTTTCAAACTCAAAGCAAACACCAGGAATAGCAATCTAATCCTAGGCTTCCACCACATGGGTTTGGCACAGAATAATCTCTTCCTTTTGCAGGGAAAACAGGTAGAATGTGATCCTCAATCTGCCATGAGCACAGCATATATGCTTTCAGATGAACTAGGAAAAAGAGAGTGAGATTCTCCAAGAATGAATGCATTTTCTTAACCTAAGGCATCTCTTGAAACTGCTATGAGATCGTATTTCCTAACCTGTTTTCATCCCTTCACATTCCTCTCAAGTTGGGGTAGTAAAGTGGCTCTGAGAAGCAATAGAAAGAAATGCCCAGAGAGAAAAGAGCAGTTCAGGGGGAAGGACAGGACAGTCATACAGTCATATTCAAACATCATCTGCAAGGACTCTGACTACTTCTTCAGCCCTTGTCTTATTCCCTTGGAAATACTTCCTTAGGTACTTGTTCTGGAGAGAAACCTGTTCTGTTTAGCTCTTTGCCCATCATCTAACAGTAAGCCTGATGAAGAACACTTCCTAGACTACTTCAGGTTAAGCTCCAATGAAACTTTTAGGCTCACTCCTGAATTTGGAGAGAAATACTTCACAGAAATTTTGAATGAAAGAATGAGGCCTTAGTTCTTATGGCCTTAATTAAGTATTAAGAAAAAATACAAAATCCGTATTTTCCTTAGCAATTATTCTTAGGTGAATTAGTAATCACTTATTAGGTCAATCAAACTCAAATTGGTCCTCTAACTGAAGGCAAAACCTAAAGGAATAGCATTGGTTATGTATAGACAAATGGTGAAGAGGATAGAATTGCAAAATATCAGACCTCTTTTTGGAGGCAGGAAACTAGTCACAGAGCTTTCAGAACTGGAAAAGACAGCGGCTAGCATGAGCGGGAGAGCTCGTTTGTGATTTTGCTTAAGGGAGATTGTTTGTGATTTTGTTTAGGGAGGTGGTTTGTGGGAAGCCTAACAGACCTGGGAAGGCTTGGGGATGGTAGTGCCCTCTGCATTGTTATTGTGTATAGATTTCTTTGTTGCTGTGATGGATTCAACTTTCTGGTGTGGAGATTTAGCTTTCGGGTGTTTGAATAAATGTTTTGGTTCTGTCTTCCACGTGGAGAATCTATTGTATTTCACAATTCAGAATTGCACCATCATATTCATGGCTGCAGTAAGCATTGTGAATATTGCATTGATGCTACAAATACATACAATGGTATGTATCAATACACATGATGCACACATATATGCATGAACACATGCATGCACACACACATACACACATCAAAAAAGAAAAGTGGTCTGAATAGTGGAAAAGCATCAAACTGACTGGTGTTTTTTGCCTTTCAACCAGTCATTTTGGTGTAAGGTGGAAATGGCCCCATTGTTGTATATTATGTTACTCACAGTAGACAATTGAAAAGATCTTTTGGGTAGAAAGTGAAAGTACTGAATGCATGGTATTAAACAAAACCAAACCAGAACATTTCAAGTGGCTGGGGCACTTTGGCCTTAAAGTGCAGCAAAGCTGCTCAAGAATGATCCCTTAGGGAAAAATAAAATAAAACCAAAAAATCAAGGATGGGTACCATCTGTGGCATTCCAAGGCAACAACAAAAAGCAGCATCAAGAGAACACAAATTCTTTTTCTCTCTTCTCTCTTTTCCTCTCTTCTCTCCCTCCCTCTCTCCCACTCTCTTCCCTTTTATTTCTGTGTCTGTGTATGCCTCTCTCTTTGTCTTTAGTATCTGTCTCTGTTTCTGCCTCTCATGGAACCTTGGAGTGCAGTAACTACTCTGTATTCACATTTTTTTATAATGCAGAAAAAGCTCAACTCTGGCATGCATTCTTTTGGAAAATAGATTTCACAGTTTAGAGAAAGCATAGATCAAATAAAATCCTAGAGGGAAGTTCAATCAACCCAGAAGGGATGTGCCACTCTCAAGAATGAAATACTTAAGTGAACACCAGAAAACATTTCAGTGAGGAGAAAAGAGGGCTGTTTAAGGAACGTGGGGATACATAGGGAGTGCATTAATCAACCTAGATTTTAATGAGATGTACAGAAGATAGAAGAAGCTATAAGTAATAAGAAATACAAAAACATGATAAGAGTATATAATGGAAAGAATTATATGGGGGAAAGAGGAGACCCAGAAACCAATAGAAACACAGCTCCAGATGAATAACATGATGACAGATGATGAAGCAAAGTCATTATTGCTCAACTTTTTATATAGACTAAAAATAGATAAAGGGGAATAACTCAAAATAATTAAGGAGATTAAAAAGCCAATTAGCTACATGATGTTGAATTCAAATTACCAATCCCAAGTGAAGTACATCTGAGAATACTCAGATAACCTACAAATTTTACTGATGAACAATTGGTTTACAACTTTTAGAAATCTTGGAAATGGGAAAGGTATAATAGTACTAGAAAGGGAAAAACGTTGTCCTGATTTTCAAAAAGAGAACAAAGTGAAATACTATTCAAGGATGTCAGTGAAGTTGACCTCAATTTCTGGCAAAATTTATATTGTAAAAAAGATGGTTAGTGAATAGCTAGAAAAGGATCACAGGGTCAACATGTCTTCATCAAAAGCAGATAACCCAGGCTAAGTACATTTCTATTTTCTAGATAGAATTACTAGACTGGTTGGTCAGTGGAATATGAATCATCATATGGTTTAATAGTTTAATAAATACTTGACAAAGCCTCTGATGCTGTCCTTATGGACAATAATGAAAAGGGATTGTATGGTGATGTAGATTAATTGATGATTAAATAACTAGGCCCAAAGAATAATCATTAATGATTGTCAATTTAGAGGGAATTCTCCAATGGAGTGTGCCAAGGACTCATTTGTGTTTGGCCCTGGGCCATCTACTATTTTTATCAATAACTTGGTTGAAAGTATAGATGGATAGTCAACTGCTTATTAAATTTTTAAATGGCACAAAGAAGGGAAAGGCAGCTAAAAGGCAAAATGAAGATTAAAATAAAAACTATGACTAATGTTTTAACCATCAAAGTCTAATAGATGAAATGTAACTGCAATTTACTAAAAATAAGTGTAAAATCTTACACAAGTTCAAAAAATCAATGCCACCAATGCAAGATTTGGAGTGTGGGGAGACGTGGCTGGAAAATAATTCATCTGAAAAAACATCTAGTGTCCATAGTGGACAAGAGAGCTGCCTTGAAGCATTGGAAGAAGTGTGATATAAGAAAGGGATTAGATTTTTGTACCTTGGATACAAAACAGGAACAATGAGTGGATGCTGTGGAGACACAGATCTTGGTTTGATGCAGGGAAATACTGTCTAACGACAAAAGTTGAATTGACTGCTTTGGAGGAAGTATTTTCCCTTAAACCAGAAGGCTGGATGACAAATTGTAGGAGCTATTGTAAAAGAGAGTCTCAGTTACATATGAGTTCTAAACTGAATGGATTCTGAAGTCTTTTCCAACTTTAAGACTGTGACTTTCTAATTGTTAAAATATAAAGAATAGTAAACTTTTTTTGCTATTAACATAGTACAAGGTCACACAGATAATTAGTTGAAAAGATTACACTTGAACCAAGGTCTTCTTATTTCAAGTTCATAGCTTTTTTCTACCTCACTACATCATATAAATAAAATTATTCACCAGCACTAACAGACAATTCAAGAAAATACATTTGGCAGACCACTAGGGCACCATTCAAACAAATGTGAGTAGGCTGACATATGCCATGTGAATAATATGCTTGCCCTAGGCTAAAAAAAGTTTGGAAAAGCAATAAGGGATAGTATTTAGAGTTGTATAAATAGCCAAAAGGTACAGTCTCTTCTTTCTTTACCTATACACACACACACACACACACACACACACACACACTCAGTACACTAATATCAATTCCAAAAATTTTCAGATTCAGCTACACTGATCCATATTTATGGATTTTTGTCTAATTTTAAAAGACTAATCTCTCTCTAACTTTGGATTTAATGTCACCTCTCTACCCTCCCCAGCTCCTACATGAATGTGGAAAGAAGTCAATATAGCCGCTGTAGTTGAAGACCATCAAGGACTTCAGGGATGAGATTAAATCCCGAAAATGTAGCTTAAAAGCCCTCAGACACCACCAACTAATCACCTCCTTGCCTTAAGTTTAATGATATTGCTCTGAGACTTTTATCTTCATAGAGTCTCAAAGCAGCTGCTCAAGAGATCTTCGTAAATGCAGGTCTGACCATGTCACACATTCCCTCCCATTTCAACAAATCCAATCACATATAAAATCCTTTGTTTGGCTTTTAAAGTCCTTTATAACTTATTCCTATACTACCGTTCCTATATACTTAGACTTTATTCCTCCCAACTATCCAGAAACATTGGCTTTTTGCAGTTCTTCCCACATTGACACTCCATTTCCCAACTCAACAACTTCTCATTGGTTGTTCTTTATGCCTGGAATGCCTCTCCTTCCCTCTCCCCTCCCCCTTTATTCCTGGCTTCCTTCAAGAATCAGCTCAATTTTTATCTTCTATCTTCTGCAAGAGGCCTTTCCTCATCCCTCTTTATGTTCTCTCCCACTATTGCCTTCCCCCAAATGGGAAATTACTTCCCATTTTCACTGAATGAAGCTACTTTGAGCCCTGCAGGACTCAATGGTAGTTAATAGTTCTTAAGAAGAAGACCATGGAGTCATGCAAAAGTCTTTAGAACAACAAATAACCAGTAAAATAGGTATCTTTTCTAAGCGCAAGATACATACTTTCCAGCTTTAGGTTCCCTAAGTATTTAGTGTGGAACCCTGGACACAGTTAATGATTTTTGTTGAATGTGCCCAGACTGAAATTATTAAAAATTCCAAATGTAACAAAATAAATACCAGCCTACCCCCAACTGCAACCGTTCTTTTTAAAATTAAGACTGAACTGTACATAGGCTTACCTTGAAAAGAATTTAAAGCATTTCCCTACATCCCTGAGGTCCCCTATCAATTTATACCTACAGAAATCTACCGCCAAATGAAACAAGTGCTCTGAAATTTAGTTACTGTTTCTATGCACTTATCCCCCCTTTCCTATCACTCAGCTGTATCTGGGGAAAAGCTTCCTAGTCATTCACAACTTAAATGACTTATTACTATAGTTCCTCTATGTTGGTAGTTTTCAATCTACCTCCTTCAGAACTGTCAGATGTGGTTGCTATCCTTGGTGCTAGATTAATCCTTACTCATTAACATTGCTAACTTTTTTTCACGGTTCAAAAATAATCATTAATATACTAGATAATATTTTATATTAATGCCAAAGAGAGTAGATATGACAATATTTTCTAGAACAGGGATTTTTTTGTTTGTCTTGGACTCCCTTTGCTAGTCTGTTGAAGCTTATATGAAGACCTTCTCAGGATGTTTTTTGAAAATGTACAAACAAAATGCATAAGATTAGAAAGGAATTCAATTACATTTAAATACAGATGCTAAAATACTTTTGAAACACAAGTTCATGGACCCCAGGTTCAGAAGCCTTGTTCTAGAATATGAACTGAAAATGATCTGAGTCATTCCTAGCTTTTCCTATTCTACCTATTCCAATTATCCTTCTATTCCAATTAAATTATAACTTGTTTATACCTCCCTGCTTCTGAAGTCTCCACTTTCCTAGATTTCCATTTTATAATGTCAAGCATTCTCAGTTAAATTTATCTATACAGTAGTTAGAGTTGTACACAGTAAATCTAGTGAATAAAGAAAACTCAAGTACTTTAGTCTGTTATCTAGGAATGTGCTTATTTATATTACTTTGATGACTGGAACTTATCTTAAAGTCACATCATTAATTTTTGCAAATGCTGCTGGCAATAAGCCGTTTCAAAGTCTGACTTTGATAAGCTTTTTAAAAGTCTGATTGTGATATATCAGTTACATAAAAGACAGATGTTTACTATGAACAACATAATTTAAACCATGTGCATAAGAACTTCAAATGGATTCAAATTACTGAGTAGAAATGAAAAATAGTATGGTGTAATATTTAGGTGATGTCTACACTGGCAAACTAAAGTGGGAAATTACAGCAATTAGCCAGAAAGCATTCAAAAAAATAAACCATCAAATGCATTGGCCTCCATCAGTTGGATACACTAGATGATTGCAGTATTTTGGCCTGAATTAGCTATTGAATTTCTTTAATTCTCAATTTGACATTGTTGATATAAACTCAGCCTTATCACTGATTTCTGAAAAAATTCTAAATATTTGTTGATTTATTGAGTAACTCAGATACTCATAGAAGAATGACAAGATTGGAAATCAGATTTTCCTTAATCAAACTCTCAAACTCATGCATTCACAAAACAGATGTTTGGCTAGATCTTTAATTCAGTAACACACAGACACACATTTAAAATTAACAATGTACAAATTCTGGGTTCCTTGTTATCCTTTATTCATCTCTTTCTTATCTTTTTTTTAAAATTTATTTTATTTTCAGTTTGCAAAACAAACATTTACTTAACACAGATAATTTCCTTTCTTTCTAGAACTAGGAAGGAGGAAATAAAAATGTTTCTCACCCATCAGTTATGACTTAAATTATCTATCATCTATCAGTCATGACCTAAATATTCTAATCAATTTTACCAATATATAGCAGTAGAGATATATTTGGATCAATATCCTATATTCTTTTTATAAGAAAATATATTTTGCAACTGATAGATATAACAAGCTTTTAATTTATAGGCTTTGCAGGCTTCTGCACAAATCTGGAAATTTCATTAAGGATGTCAAAAAACATAATTAGACAAAAGCACTAAGTAGCATTTTCCAGAGAGCAATTGTTATTATCTAGCTTCAAATGTCAAGACTACTTCTACTACTAATGTAAGGCTGGGGGAGTTGTCAAGGTCCAGGTCTGTGATTTCATTGGTTTCAGACCTTCTAGTAAGGAAATTCCCTTAATCAATGCAAATTTCCAACTCTCCTGTGAGTTAGAGCCTTAAAGAATTAACTAATGATTTGATATTTTACGTAGCTTACTCAGGGTCGCACTGCTTTTATGTTTTAGAGGCAGAGCTGAAGCCCAAGTCTTTTTGACTCCAAGGCCAATTCTCTATCCAGCATGCAATACTTGCCCTTAAATATTCCTGTGCAGAAATGAAAGGGAGTCGGAAATTCTATTACTGTATGTGTAAAGCATTAGAATACACATTATATCATACAATCATAAGTCATTATAAGTAGCCTATCATAAAATCATTATAAGGCTTATTAACCACTTACTGGCTATGTTGTAGATACTGTGGGTTTAACTATAGGCAAAAATCAGTCTTCTAAAAGGTCTCATTCAACCAAGATTTGGCTGGATGTGTAATATTCTCATTATACCCAATGTTATAAATAAATGAGTAAAATATGTATTTGCAAAATGCTTATCTACCCAATGTTGAGCTTATAAATCAAAAGTGTCTCTATTTTATGGTGAGTAAACAAAGAATATGTCTCTACAAAGAGTGTTCCATGAAAACAAAATGTTCCATGTAAAAAACAATTTGATATAATGGATAAAGAGCTGGCTACAGTATTAGAATAACTTGAAGTCAAATCACTGTCTGATACATAGTCTGTATTGCCCAGAGGAAGTTATGTAACCCCCCAGTGCCCAAGGAAACTCTTTACAACTACACACTGCAGAATAGTTGCTGATTTGTCTACACGGACAGAAGATTCCGCATTGACAGTTGCCCACGCCAAAGGTCCAGGTTATACAAAAACGAAAACAACATAATTGCTCAACAGGCAGGTGATTTGAAAGGCTCTACTCTCTCATAGGGGAAAATTTTATATACTTCTCAACTTTGCATTTCTGAAATTATAGACACAGTTACCATCTCCCAATCATTTTAACCTCTTATCACCTCATCCCTTAGTCCCTCATTATCACTTTGTCATGTGATCATCTTTTCTGCACTGGGCAAAACAAAGTTTCTCAATAAGATGGAACTCTTGCTCCCAAAGTGTTATGTGAACTCATTTCTATTTGCTATTGTTGGTAAAGTTATGTGGAATATCGGAGGCAGAATAGGGGAAGTCACAACATGAAAAATTAGTAGACCCTATAGTGATATACTTACCACATGCTACCCCATCATAGTATTAGGCCCACATTTGTTGAAATTTAGTCTTTCCACCTGACATGGCTATGGGGAAAGGAAGTATATGGACTGAGGTACGATGGACATGACTTTTTCTAAATTTCATATTCAACAAAAATTCAACATGCATTTTGTCATTAAATTTCTTGATGATGGCTCTTTTCCAATAAACCTCTCAATAATTTAGATGTATCCTAACTCAGTTATTCAGAGAATGCCCCATGGTAGTCTGTACCTCTTCTCCTCCCTGGCTGGTTATTGTCATATATAAAAGACAGGGATAAATTAATTTCTTAATGAGGAATGGGGAAAGGAGAGAGGAAAGAAATTTGCCATTGTCAGCCATGACTATCAGAATTGCCTTCTTTCCCCCTACTATCCTTATCTTGTTTCTCCTCATTCTTTTTCTGAGATTGTGCTTACTACTCATGTGGCTATGTTTAATTCACTTTGGATTCCTGCCCTGGATTAGGTAGTGATAAATGAGTGACTGAGCTCTAGTCCCCAATATTACCTCCTTTAGGTCAGTTATTTTCTGTACAGATACCTTTTGTTAAAATTTCTACCACAATTATAAGGTACCCTTTATGATCTTCCATTGCTGCCCTGTGAGAGTGTGTGATTACGGGTCACTTGAGCACCAAATACAAAGAGCTTTCCTCCCCTTAATATATAAACTAGCTTGAAGCATCCAGTCTTCCACCTGGCTAATTAAATTATGCACAGGTATTACATGTTATCCTTCTCAGGTTACCATAACCACCTTCTCTTTGCCCTTGGCCAATCTAAATGCTACTTGGAAATATAAAAAAGGAAAGTTTAGGGCAACAGAGGGCTACATTATAATTATGCTGAAACACACAGCATGAGGAGACACAGCTGAAAAGCAGGACACTGGTGATTTTTTTTTCTAAAAATAGAGAGTCTTGCTACTAGATATAGGCCTATTATTATGCATAGGCCTGACACAATGGTACAATCTCAAAGAATCTTAGAAGAAAATATATTCCCACTGTTATTATAGCAAGAAATTTATATATAAATAAAATAAAAGTGGGGGGAGAAGAATACTGTCTTCCCCCTAATTTCTATCAAGCACATTAATGATATGAGAGAGGAGGGAAGGCCGCTTTCTCTTCCCAGTTCCTTACAAGTGTTATTTACGCTGATTTTTAAAATAGCAAAATAATGGAACATTACTTTGGCTTAGTTAAAAAGCCAGGCTATTTTCAACACATTTTTTCTCATTTTTTCCTTAGGTGTTTTTTTAAACTACATTGATAAATACATGGTTGTAGTTTATCCAAAGTTACCCAAAAGTACTCCACTAGGCCCTCCCTCAATTAGGTAATCACTTCCTCTTTACTTAAAAAAAAATGGGAATTAAGGTTGTCAAATGTTTTATGGCTTTCCAGTTAGGATGATTTAAAAAAAAAAGTCAGAAACTAACATCCTAGATCAATGGATAGGCGCTACAGCTGATGGCAAAAGGGGGGTTTAAGTCATGTGGAACATTACCCCAAAGTATTCCATTATGAGAGGTGACAGTTGGTAGGAAAGTCACTATTTTAGCAGATGGAGCATCAAAACCCCATGGGAAAGACCATAGGACTGTTAACAATTGCCATTTTAGAAGCTTGTAGAATGAGAACATATGTTTGGCTCAAAAAAAGTTTGGTTTGCATTAGAAATTAGAAGAGAAAAAAGAGAAAAGACAGAAAATGTGTAGTCAAATGCTTATAAATGAATTAAATAGCTTCAGAAATAATAGCCTTAAAATAATAAAAGTTATAGTATCCGATTTTAATTAGGTACCAATTATCCCTTTCAACTTCTAAAGTGGAACACTCCCATATTTCAGTCTAACCAAACTCCCATGAAGATCCTTATAAAGTCATGAAGCAAGGCTACATTGTAGTAATAATTTTTATTTAAGATTTAATGAACATGATTTTCATAGAGTATCAGTTATTCTTGGGTACCTGCTGAGACTTACTTGGAGACAGTGCTTTCAGATCACACCAGCACCCTGTAGTCTGCCCATTTTAGGATCTCAAAGTCACATAGTGAGTTTGACTAACTTGTCCTACAAACTTGCACTAGATCATTGTCTTTGTCATTTTTTAGTAAGAAAATTTAGAGGTGTTCAAATGCTAACAATAATTTTCCATCATTAGATGAGTTCACAGGCTTCCCTCCAGGGATTTTGGACAGCCCAACTTTTAACTCTTGGGTCTCAAAATCAATATAAGTAAAAATCAGACACAAATCTACATAATACACACTCAACATTCACATTACAGAAGTTTGTGACTAAAACAAAACAGAACATCTAACTTGTTTCATGATATTTGAGGAGGAAAAAAATGCAAATCCTTACATCTTGCCAGATCTCAATCCTTCTAGTCATCCTGACACTGGGTGATAGTTCATGGAGAATTATTAAGTCTATAACATATGAGAAGAATAGACTGTGTAAAGGATAAGGAAGTCTTATTCTCTCAATTTATGACATAATTCCTTAGTAAGAAAGTAAAAATAAAATGCAAAAGAGGACAGATCATATTATAAATCAGCCCAAACATTTTGGGTAAGCATTCTTAGGAAATCTCTCTTTCTATAACTGTGTACTTACAAACCTTTGGGTCAATCTCCAAATCTTTGAGAAAAAGTTCTAAAGAAAGAAGAAAAATGTCATGTTTATATGTAACTTTTTTTCAATAAGGATATATGGTAGCATGTACATTTTTTCACTCAGGTTAAGTGGAACCAAACTGAAAGATTTCAACAGAAGCTGAAAATAATTGGCAGCCCTCACTGTCTATTTTCTCAAAGGTCATATTACTCTTAGCTTTAAGTCACATCCTAAAGCAGTTTATTTCTGTTTCAGAGCTAAATCAGGTTAGACAGTATATACCAAGATAAATGATTTAATCGAAAGAACAGTCAGATTTAAAGTGTGTTTTAATATAAAACTCCAAACATGACAAGGTTTTTTTTAAAAAATTGTGCCATTATTTTATTTTGATAGTAAAAGAATTTCAATATACCTTCTATTACCTTTAAAATAAGTACCAAATATAGTGAACATCTGAAAGATTTGTAAACCATTTTACCTGATTCTTTGCAATATTAAGACTAAAGATATGCTGCTTAATTCCATCCAGGTTAAACACATTCTATTAAAAGCAAAAATGCAACCACTAATGAAGCAAACATTATATTTTTCTTAAATGCGATCTCAATAAGTCAGTCAACAAATTCTGGATCACATTCAAATGGATCTATGATCTCATCAACTTGAACTTCATTGCCACAGTAAAAATTGAAACTCATTCCTGTCTACTATCTGATGCAACCGTTGTTCATGGTAAGTTCACCAAAGGGGGAAGCATGCAATGTGTGCAAGACCCTACTTGCTTCTTCCGGCTATCATCATAAGGATTCCAGTGGAGCTCTATGGTTATCTATTTATCTTTTACTCCTTTATCATGGGACCAGCACATCCTTCTATCACACATTTCCCTGATGACATGTTTTACTTCCATGCTCATCATTTGCTACATAGTGACGCCTACTCACACCCACCATATGCCTCTCTTTGGCCCTCTGTGTGATATTCATTTGTAGTTCTTCAGAGTTCTGTATTATTTGCCCTGCAGTCATACAACATCATAATAAGATATTGGTATTAAAAAGATGAACCTTTGTTTCTGGAAGAATCTGGAGTCATTAAAACAACTTGCAAGTCTTATAGGAAATTCAGCCTGCTCTCCTCCCATTCAGTTTTGGATCTAGCTCATTACCCCATTTGTACCATCCAATAGATGATTAGGTAAATAGACAGATAAATACACACATAAACAATTTCTATAAGCTATCCATCCACTTATATGTGATAATTCAGACAATCAATATTTCTCATCTAACTGGTCTTTCCTAGGCGGGAGGTCAGGGCAAAGACTTGAATGGTTAAGTTATCTCTTCCAGAGACCTCATCTGTAATGTTCAAGCATTTGATGCAATCATCAAGATGTCATTTGCCATCAGAAGCATCTGGAGGACCACCATCCACAGAGAATCCCTCTAATACAGTAGCAACTATCACTAAAATTATTCTCCCTGTATGTATTGTTCATCTTATGTTTATGATCAGAGAATAATTGGATTAAGGTCATCTATCATATCTTTAGAGGACAATGACTTTGATGTATGGGTAACAGACATCTTCTTAGGATCATTAAGAAGCTGAGGGGATACTGCTGGTAAAGCAGAGAAAAAGCAGGAGCTCATATAGGGTAGAGCCACAAAGGATTGTGGGGGAAGCATGGGCAAAGCAAACCACCTGGCATCTTCCTGTTTTAATTCATTATTTTGCTAACTAAGGGCTAAGCTCCATTATTCCTCCTTCTGGAAAAACTTGGCGCTCTGGAGTCAAGTTCAAGGATATCTGTTCTAGTGACAGTTTTGCACATAACAGCTTATGTTCCCATTCCTTCAGCTCATTCATTCAAGGGGAAAGAATGGCCCTGTTACCCAGCACACAGAGAAAATTAGACTTGTCCATCAGTCTAGTACACTAGACTGTATACTAGAAGTGCCCAATGTGAAGTCAGAGGACATGGATTCCAATCTACCTCTGCCAGCATACTATCTTCATGACTGTGGCACTTTTCCTACCTGTGTTTCAGTTTCCTCATCTGTAAAATGGAGGAATTCGGACAAGATGATCCAAGGCACTTTCAGCTATAGATTTATGATTGTAAATCTGACTTAGACAACAGAACACGACTGCAGTCTTATTTTAACAATCTAATCTCCAGTCAATTGGTTGTAACATGACAGAGCTATTTAGGTTTCATTATAATAATTTCATAATATATGATATTTTTAAAAAGTTTATCCACCACAATGCTGTGAAGTACAAGGTTATATATTTTTTTTTAATCAATGCTTTTTCCCATAAAGAAACTGAGGCTCAGACACATATAATAATGAATACACATTGGATACTGCCAAAGGATACACAACTAGTAAATGTCACAGCTGGGGCTTAAACTTAGATCTTCCACTTCTCAATCCAGTGCTTTTCCAGTTTACTACCCTGGAAATATCTTCAATTTCTGACAATGGATTATGTACTAGACTCCACTGTTCATTTCTCATGTATTGGAGACTGTATCTCCTTTAGAAATCTAGGGGTCACCTAGATCCTCAGGAAATCTATCTAATTGGTTGGTGTTTATCTAGTCCTTTGTATATTTGAGAATATATGAACCAGCTTAACTATGTTCTCTCTATCAATAATACAATTCCAGATAAAATTTACCTATTTAAAGGAAAGGGAACAGACAGTAATTAATGATTTTTTTTTCTTTTAATCTGAGTATTTGAAGCTTGAATTCTCTTCCGCTTTATGTTTCCTTAAAATATGATTTGTGATTGTTGGGGGTGTGTGTGTGTGTGTGTGTGTGTGTGTGTGTGTGTGTGTGTGTGTGTGTGTGTGTGTGTGTGTACAGAAGCTAAGAATTATTAAACAATATTCACACCTATGCAAAGACTTTTTACCACTCATTCCTAGGTTTTTAAGAAATGTGGTATAAATCTCAACAAGGAGAACATTAAACAAAAAAGGGATAATAGCATAAAGATTGCCATTCTATAGTGGATGAAGATGCCTGTCCAAAACCAACTTAAAATTATAGGGAGCCTATAAAAAGCAAAGCCCAGCAGATAAACCTACTTGAAAATCTTATTTCCATGACAACAGAAGCACAGCATTAGAGGGCCAGTCGAGTGCTGCAGAGCTCCCTCAATAACACACACCAAGAAACCCATCCAGAATTCCCAAGGAAAGGAATTACCTTACATGAGCTTTCCAAATTCAAATTCCAGATAGCCAGAAGGAAGTTGATAGGAACTAGCATTTCAGAAAGGTTTGTAGATGTGAAGAATGTCGCCTCTGGGAGCAGAAAAGCCAAACCAAACACCAAAATGGTAAACAAATAATAAATCTTTAGAGTGGCATTATGTGCACAAACCAGTTTTTTGCTTCTATCTGACATTCAATTTATTTTTAAAATAATATACAATGCTTACTACATAATAATATATATGGGTAAAATATATACATCTGTATTAATAGATAGCTACATAGATACCTATATTTGAGAGGGAAAGGGGGGAAATACTGACAGAGCATTGCTAACTGGAAAAAACAACAACAACAAATAAACACTGAACCAGACCAGGCATACAAACGATAGGATTGAAGTTATGTTTTTAGGACATGGGAAGAGCTCTCTCACACCATGTAGTGAAGCGCACACACACACACACACACACACACACTCTCTCTCTCTCTCTCTCTCTCTCTCTCTCTCTCTCTCTCTCTCTCTCTCTCTCTCTCTCTCTCTCTCTCTCTCCCTCCCTCCCTAAGAAAATCTCAGAGGAATGAGACCATCTCCTTTAGAAGGCTGCAAAAGAAAAAAGCGTGAAAATTATGGCAAAGCTTAACTAAGCCTCTGTGGCAAACTCATCCACCAATTCACACATTAGGATCCTGCAGATTGACTTAGTTTCCAAACAGAATGTTATCTATGTTTTATTGTATTTTTATTGATTTGGTTCAATATTTCCCAATTACATTTTAATCTGGGAGCACCAGAGAAGGGCAGGCCATCTGTTTGACATGCCTGATCTAAGAAAGGACCAGCACTTGGTGCTGACAGACTTTGAGAGGCAGCTTAGTTTGTCTGTTACCCATAAATATACCTTGGGAGTCGGTGCTCATCTATACAAATTAATTTCAATTGTGGGGGGAGAAAAGTGGAGCCAGAAATGCAAAAATTCTTTGGAGCTGGCTTCTTAATTAGTAACTAGTATGTCTCTGTGAATAAAAGTGTGAATTCATAATGCTTTGAGCAAAATAATGAGATTGCTCAGTTCAGGAGAATCATTTATCTTTGCAAATATATCATCCCCTACTCAACAATTTCTAAAGAGTAACACTAGACACTCAACTGGAGGTTTAACCAGAATTCAAACTTCAGTGAAAATAAAGCTATTTCCATAGCCAGTTATATAATCGTTCTAGACTTTAACCCAAAGGGTCTCAACCTGGCTCAGTTGTAGTGGTTCCTTTTTAATACTAGACTTTTAATTTTATGCATTTATAAACATTATCCTGAGGTATTCATAGGCTTCTATAGACTGCCAAAGGGGTCCATGACAGACAAAAGTAATTAAGAGCCTCTGCTTAATATAAGTTAAAATTCAAATCTAAAAGTCCCTACAAAGATATTCATTCTCCTGACTCTGAAGGTAAATAATAATACCTAGCATTTACGTAATGCATTAAGATTTACAAAGAACTTTGCATTTATCATCTCATATGATCCTCAAAACAACCCTGTGAGATAAGTGCTACTATCATTATCCCCATTTTACAGATGAGGACATTAAGACCTATAGCAGTTAAGCAAGTTACTCAGAATGAAATACCTAATAAGTGTCTGGGAAAGGATTTGAACTTGGCTTTTCCTGATCCCAATTCTAGCTCTCTATCTCCTGCACAACCAGTATTCCCAGACATTGGGTAGGGCTGTATGCATCCAGTTAGGGGAAGATTTTCTAGATAACTGCTATTTACCACAATCCAAAAATACAGCAACCACAATAACAATGAGAGCAACAACAAACAGTAGAGAGAAGCTTCCAGAGGGAAGAAAATTTATCAGCAAGGACCCTGGCATACACAGTAGGGCCAGCTGTACAGGTTCTTAGATCTGCTTTTCTAAAAGTAAAGTAACTTTTGAGGGTTCAACAATCACTTTAATCAAGGACATATATCATTCACATAGTTCGGGGGAAAAGTCAGCACTCTGAACTTCAGAGAAAATACAAAGAAATAATAAACATACAGGGCTTTCAACTGTCTGACTGTAAGCAATACATACATCACAGATCAACAGACAATCATCTGACCATGGCATACATACTATCGACCTGAAAGTTTGGTTAAGAAAAGGCAACAGGCTAACTGCATACAGTTTATTCCCTCAAAGTTAACGATTACATGATCACAGAGCCAGAATAAAATTCTGACTGCCTAATACAAGAACGACCAGGCTTAAATCTGTTTTAGGACAATCCAAGATGGTCTGTGTCCTTCAGATTTATGGTCTCCATGAGTGATTAACTAGACCATAGGAAGGAATTTCTTAATTGCATAGGTTGTAAATATAATAAGATAACAGAGTTGACAAAGTTTCAATTGAAATTATGACCCAGGATATCTGTTTTTGTTTTTGTTTTTGTTTTTTTACCATTAACAAGCTATAACATGATATATATGTCCACAAACTATTAAGATATGGAAAAAGTCCCATTACTCAAGATAGTGTCTTGGATTAAGGGTCTTGTAAGGAATGCTAAGTTAGCCCCATCTGGCTTTTTTGACATAGGAAGAGGTATTCTCTGGGTTTACTTCAGAAAACAAAGAGGCTGTTAGGTCCAGGCTCTTCTTAATTCAAGCTCTGACCCTTATTCAAGTCCAAAATTTATATTAAATGTTTATCAATACATACATAGTTACCTGATAGAGAAGCACCAATATCTGGGTTTTCAAAGGGGGGGGGGGGGTGGTCCTAAGTGGCTGCCCAGAATCTCATTTGGTCAAAAAAAACACTTCCAATGAGTAAGCCTCAAAGTAAAGCCTCACCTCAGAGTATTTATACACTTTTCAGATCCAGAGGGCATCACAACCCTAGAGAAACATTAGAAAATTAACAAAAGGCATGGACCTTTCATAATCAAGCTTCCCTTAATGTACAGGCCCATTAATGTGTGGGGAAGATCTTTAACTCTCTGATTAACATTGCAGAAAACCATGAATTGATTATCAAAAAAGTAGTAACAAAGGCAAAAAATGATTTTAAAACAGCAATTTTGGATTCTCCTGCATGAATTCTCTGTCTTAAAATAATTGTAAAATTCTTATTGGTGCTGTTTTGTCTTTAAAACCAAACTCATTTCCCCATAATTTCTCTCCTTATGGAAAACCCTAGTAGAGCAACTACAAAATCTGTTAAAACCAACCACACAGTGACTTTGTCTGACATCGTGTGCAACATCCCATCCTTCTAATCTACCTATTTACCAAGAGAAAAAGGACTGTTTACATCCTTGTCTTCTGAGGACCAAGATCAATCATTGCATTTAATCGATTTCTGACATTTCCATTTTCATTATTATAGTCATTGGTATATTGCATTTTAGCATAATGTTGACATGGAAAGCCAACAGAATCTTAATCTGGATGTACTTCAATTTATAGCACTACTGACCTCTCCAATAGAGGTCAACTCCTCTCTGGAAAGCATATTCAACTAGTAAGGGTTGTTGAACTTGGTGTTCTAAGGATCCCCCTACTATATTGGAGATTTGGACCCAAACAGAACCAGACACTCAAATCAGCATCAGTGGGAGAGTTTCTCTTTTCCATGATCTTATATGGAATCTTTGAATATAGGCTTTTGTCTTGGATTCTCTTCCAATATAAATCTTACCTCTTATTTGTCTTCTTGCCAAACTTTTGTCAACATAGTGAAATTTGTTCCTGTTCTTAATGTGTAGAACCTGATGATATTTCATATATAGTCCTTTTAGTATAAGTGAAGATATTACCTCCTATGTTCTAAATCCTAAACTTTTGTTGATTTGGGGGTGGGGGAACAATTGGGGTTGTGACTTGCCAAGGGTCACGTAGCAAGTAAGTGTCTCAAGTCACATTTGAACTCGGGTCCTCCTGACTCCAGGATTGATGCTGTATTAACTGCCCTACCTAGCTGCCCCAGGATGTATACATACATACATACATACACATATACATACACACACATTTAACATGATTTATATTTCTCCCCAAGTTCTGTTTTTCCTAAAGTTAGGTTCTATCCATCACCTTGGATTTGTGAGATCATTATCTATAAAATACAAATCTCATCTCTGAAATATCTTCCAGCTCTAGGTCAATGATCTACAGTGTAGCTACTGTACCATTCTGCCTGTACATAGTAGACATTCAATAAAGGAGATGAATAAGTGAATGAATTAGCAATCTTTGTGACTTTCATGCTTAACATTCACATCAGAAGTATCTATACTGATATATTGTTCATGAAGTATTTTGAGAATGAATCTAAATATAATATCTTATTAATCACCTCAAAAATGACAGTATAGGATAGGAATAAGCATGTTACGCTCAATCTGAAATTATTATCTAGGGACATAAATTCATTTTTTATGCTTTATCTCAATATGCCCCATGTAAAATGGAAATAAGTTCTTCTCACTCATCCCTCCAAAAGTATGGGGCTATTAAGCAATGAAACCACTGAAATCTTTGAATGAAAGTTATCATATGACTATGGCAACTTCTTTATCAGTACACACGAAGTTAGTTAACATCAACCACATTTTCACATATGGAAAAGCAGAGACCAAGAAGCAGAAGTAATAAAGAACCAGATTTTCTAGTTTTATTTTAACAGTTCTGCCAATTTATGATTGCTTTTCAATCTATTGATTAAGAAACTAACAGAATACAGACTATAAATGCAAGTAGTCATTAGTTGCATTTTAGAAATTTATTTAGAAATACCTACCAGCTACTTAATGAATAGTCTCATAGATTTATAAAGTAGAAAGCAATGTTAAAGTTTATCTTTTCTAACCTGTACTTCATGATATAATTCCCTTCATAGGGAACTGTCCAGTTTCTGCTTAAAAACTCCCACTGACAGGAATTTGCTATCTACAATCTTTAAAAGCTTCTCATTCCATTTTTAGATAGTTATAATTGTTAGGAATTTTTCTTTCAGGGAACCAAAATATACTTCCCTGAAAATCCAATTTATTTGGTCCTAGTTCAATTCTATGGAGTTACTAGACACATAGCACACTTCCATATGATGGCCCTTCGATTACCTGAAGAAAGTTATTGGGTTCCCCCTTCATCACATCCTAAGTGTCTCATTTTCAAAACTAAATATTTCCAAGTTTTTCATTCTTCTAGTTGAAGGACCACCCCATTTGTTTTCCTTGAAACGCATTCCAATTTGTCATCAGTGCTCTTAAAATACATCACCAAGAACCGAACACAATTCTATAAGTGATCTAGTCACATTAGAAAATCATCACCTCTCCTAAATGTTAAATTTAGTTTATCTTATTATTTCATCTGCTTGGATTTGAACTCTATCTATTACAAGACACTTCCACCTTAATAGACCATCTTTTTGACAGAGCCGAAAAAAAAATAACCACTTGATGGTCAGCCTTCTGACAACTAACCATCTATACACTTAACAAGGCTGATATTCAGGTAATCGATACACAGATTCATTCTTGTTATTTCATGTACATCTTTCCTTTTTTATTTTATGCTTAACATTTTAAAACAATTTTCAGCTCATTTTGAGCCTGACCTTTTTGACCCTTTTCATAGTTCCATAGCAGTCTTTTATGTTCACACGTGTAGTTGCCCCATTCACCTATTGATTTTTGAACATATCCTTTTAAAATCTGCTGCCTCCCTCATCAGGATACTTTTAAACTTACTCAAATGTCTTAATAAAAGAACAAATCTCATTTAGTTATTTATTCATTCATTTAACAATATTCATTAAGTACCTATGATGTGCCAGATACTATGCTAGGCACTAGGGACTCAAAGACAGAAATGCAATTGCTTCTACCCCAAGGAACTTGAATTCTATTAGTCCTTTAGTAACATGATCCTATGACTTGTCTTCCATGATTATGACAACTAAAATTAATTTGTGAAAGCTCTTTATTTCTAATCACTTCTATGTCCTACATGATTATAGCCTTACAAAAAGATAACGAAGATAACACCAAGAAAATCCACATAAGTGAGGACTGGCACTTTATGTTTCTTTCATTCAACAAGCCTTTATAAGGTGACTATTATGTGGAAGACCAAATATTCTTGGTCATATATCAGAGAGACATAGCTAGGAAAGGAGGTCAACCTGTCGCATAGCTTAGATGAAGGTACAACTGATGGTAGACAGTCCAGTGGCATCCATGAAATGGGAAAAGATGTAGAGACAGGCACTCAAAACATTGGGAAGAAATCCTATGGAAGATCCATGGGAAGACAAGCACAGCAATCACATTTAATGAAGGATGGATTTGTTATAGCACACCATCAAAGGGAATACTTATGCTGATGAGATCACACGTTGGCCACCACATTAGAAGCATCTGCAAACCACTATGCTATCTGCATATAAACACAAATAAATCACAGATTCTGCCATTAAGGAGCTTACAATGTAGATGCAGAGGTAAAACCAGTACAAAAATAATTGATATAAAATAGAAGTTGCTAAACACACAAGAGACGTGCAAAACTTTGTGAGGGATCTGACAAAGGAGAGATTACAGAAAGCATCATGGAGAAGGTAACATCTTCACCATGAAAGTAACTTGCACATGTATAGGGGGGAAAACAATGATAGTTATAAAAATAGCAGGACAGTGTAGAAAGTAGGACGACCTTATGTGGAGTAGACAAAGCATTGGGCATGGAGTCAAAAAGCTTTGGGTTCAAATATCACTTCAGTTATTTATTATGTAACTTTGGGAAAGTCACTTAACTTTCCAATCCTCAGTTTCTTCATTTGTAAAATGAACAATGTGGCAGGATATTTCTCACAGCCCTACCCCTGAACTAAGCTAACCATTCTTGGAGTCTTAGTCCATGGAAGGCCTACCGGTCTCTTTCCTTCTTTGTCTGTATATCTGTCTCTAGCTCTCTTTCTCCTTGTCTCTTATATCTGCTTCTTGCCACTATGCCTCCGACCCCCCAGCTTCATTCTCATTGCTGGCCTATATTGCTCAGTTTCCTGAATAGTTGTCAAAATACCAAGGCTATAATCTAGCGACTCTGAAGAGCCTACTGAGAAAAGAAAGCATTTTCTTGAGCATTTGCAGTACTATATAATTTTTAATGACAGCTTGTTTTGCTGTCTGGCCTTCCTGATGTCAAAAATAACTACCCCTAATGAGATGACCTTTCCAGCCTGAGTGAATTCCCATTAGCCTCTGAGGATCCTCTACTTAAAAATTTGTATCTTTAGCAACTCATCAAACATGTGCATTATTATGTCACAGAGTCTCTAAATTACCTTTTGCCTTTGATTTTAAGCAAGCAATAAAAACATTCAATTCTTCACAGTCCAGTCTGTGTTTCCCCAGTCCAATAATTTGGAACAACAATGTTAGTCATTGGTAACAAATATTCATTAAGCAGCTAGTGAGTTCAAGGAAGCTGTTAATAGATGATTAAAAATTCTCTGATGTCAAGGAGCTAAAACTCTGTAGTGGTGGGTGGGAACTTCACTCATGTATATATGGATTATGAAAATGCTCAAGTAGTTGAGTCCAAGCTATCAGTGATGCCCCCAAACAACTGTTACCTCCATAGGCATAAAGATAAAGACAGCTGGTAAATCACTGCAACAAGGAAGCTATGGAAATCTGTTTTAAGAAACTCAGTTACGTGAGATGGCTTAGGAGCCTCCCTACGTATGTAGCCAGTGCTACATAGCCAGTTGCTTTACATTCTGTATGTGAGGGTGATCTCTCTGGGATTGGTCCAGATGGGTTTGTCCCAGAAAGGTGTGCCCTCTGTGTGTGTGTGTGTGTGTGTACACATGTATATATTACATATATGTGTGTTTTTCTAGGATAGTGGAAAACCCTGATAAAGTGTTCTATTGCTCTGCAACCAGGAACAAAGAATGGAGCCTGAGTGGTTCAGACTGCTTAAGGTGTACCAGCTATAGATGAATTATAAAAGCCTCAGACTAAACTAGATAGTTAAGCCAATGTCTGAAAAGGCACCCCCAGCATCACTTCTAAGGAGCTATAGCAGGATAAGAGAAGTGTGATCCATATGCCAAATTACAAGGACTTAAAGTACATGGTTCTATCTCAAATCTTTAAAAAAGAAAGATTCTTCTGATGTTGAATTGAATAATTAAATTAAATCAATTATACTGTTGTGCTTGATTTTTAAGCAGTTACTCTATGACCAAATTTAATAGATGATAAGGATTTTTACAGTATTGGGCTATATATAGTGTAGTAGTATTTTTGTTGGTTTTATTCCCAATAAATTATTTCATCTTTAAAATCATTCAACTTCAAAAGTAGTAGATATGAAGAATTAGTCATTTTGAACAAAGTACCCCCTTGGGGTCAGTCCCTGGACTCCTGTCCTTCCAATTCCATTAAACAAATGTTTATTTGGTGCTGTGCTATGCATAAGTCATTGTACTGGGTATCAGGCACAAAAAAGACAGAATTCATGTCTCTAAAGAGCTTACCTTCTGCTCAAAGATTCAATGAATTCTTTAAATATAAAGTAATTTAAGAGAGACTACTCAGGTGGAGAGGGGAAGATCTGGAGGAGGCTTTCCCTGTAGGAGTTATCCTCCATGAGGTGTCATCTGCAGATTTGATAAGCATGACTTCTATATCTTCATCCAGGATAAAACCATTGATTATAGAATTGATAGAATTTGTGGCGCACCAGTAAAGGAAGTCACCATTTAGGGGATCCCTGAGTGAAGATAAAGATGCTGAGAGGAAACAGAGAATGTGTTCCAAATTCTGGAGGTTAGGGTTAGTGAAACATGAAGATAGGAGATGGAATGCCAAGTTTGGGGAACACTCAGTAGAGATTAGCATGAAAGAGAAAAGAGAAGATTATCATCTTAGATCCAGAGGTCATTTAGTCCCATGTCCCTTATTTTACAATGAAGACAGTGAGACCTGGAGATGTTAAATGACTTTGTGACCAAAAGTCACACAACCAGTAAGCACAGCAGGTAGAATTTGAGCCCAGGATCCTCTACTCTAGAATCATTATTCTTTCCCCTAGATCACAAGATAGAACTTGGAAGTATTATCTCCCTAACACTGGTTAGAAGGTGAAGTCAGTCACCATAGTGAAAAATGAGGCGAACCATGAAGCATTCCTTTACCATGGTTTGCATTATATCTTAGTTACATGCTTTCTGCTTACTTAAGTTCTGAAATTAATTGGACTTCACTTCCCCTACCCCACCCACAAAAGAAGTTCTGCCTTGAAAAACCAAAATATATTTTAAATGACCATTTAAAAAAAAAAAACCTGGAGTCCTAAAATACGACTTCTGAATCCTAACTGGACAACTCTGCCCAGTTTCCTTTCTCCCTATTTTTGCTTTACATGCATAATTTGTTAGGAAATTCCATGTTCTAGTCCTCTAGGAAATGCAAAGGAGGAAATTTTGTTGTTGTTCAGAAGTATCCAACTCTTTGTGATCCCATTTGAGGTTTTCTTGGCAAAGATACTAGACTGGTTTGCCATTTTCTTCTCAAACTCATTTTACAGAGGAGGAAACTGAGGCTAACAGAGTTAAGTGACTTGCCCAGGGTCACACAGCTACTAATTTCTAAGGCCAAGTTTGAACTCAGGAAGATGAGCTTTCCTGCATTCTATCAGATCTTTCAGATCAGCACTCTATCCACTGTGCCACCTCACTGTCCCATGAAAGAAGAAATAAAAACCCTCAAATTTCAATGAAAACATCATCTATAAGAAAATAAACTAAATCTGTACTTCACACTTTAGCTCCTTCCCAGAAGTAGTTTAGTTATTTAGTAATTTCTTAGATAAATTTACCTAGAAACTTCATTCACAGTCAGATTCTGGAGGATCGCAGAATGTTTAACATGGAAGCTATTTTTAAAATAACAGTAAATCACACTGAGATAATCTTATGCAGCTTTAAAACACACTTTTCTCATATATTACAAAGTGATAGTTCAAGTATAATTATTCTCACTTTACAGGTAGGGAATTTAGACTCTGGGACATCATAGGATCATAGATTTAAAACTGGAAGGGATCATCAAGGCCAACAGATGAGGAAACTGAGGATCAGAGAGGTTAAAGGACTTGTCTAAGTCATACAATAAGTAAGTGTCTGAGGCAGGATTCAAACCCAGGTCTTCCTGGACCCAGGCCAATCTAGCCATATCATTCTGTCTCCAAGACGAAATTACTTGTTCCAGATTACACATCTAGTTTGAGAGCCAGGATTCAAATTCAAGTATTATGAAGTAGATTAGTGGCTGTTTTCCTCAATCCATTTATTGTATAACTAACTGTTTATACAATATACTGGTCTTAGGTTCAGGATAACCTAGGCTCAAATCCCATGGCAGATACTTTCTTAGCTGTGATTCTGGGAAAAATCACAATCTCTCTGTTGTCTCATCCATAAAATAGGTGGGTTGAACTCAGTGACCTCTACGATCTCATCCAGTTTTTCATCTATGATCTTTATGCCCTCCTGCCTCTCTGATTGTTTCCAATACCGATACATTCTAGGTATTGGACCTCTACATGTGGCACACTCTACTCAGCCTTCTGTTTCTCTTTCCCCACCAAATCCCTCATTCTTTTTAATATTTGTGAGCTGAAGGAAAATGTCCAATCCTCTTAAATTTATGAAAGAATAAAACATATGATGAGCTATAACCCATTGCTTCCATCTTTGATGACTGATATAAGTTCT
The DNA here is from genome assembly GCF_028372415.1 of Notamacropus eugenii. Lineage (NCBI taxonomy): Eukaryota > Metazoa > Chordata > Mammalia > Diprotodontia > Macropodidae > Notamacropus > Notamacropus eugenii. Next base: position 91,876,862 of record NC_092878.1, read on the forward strand.
CAATTATTTCTCCTGATGCCCACATACTGTCTGTTATTGTTGTTGTTCAGTCACTTAGTCATGTGCAACTCTGCGTGATACCATGGACTAAATAATACTGTCCATGGAATTTTTCTGGCAAAGGATATTTAAGTGGTTTAACATTTCCTTCTCCAGCATATCACCTTTGGTCAGAACTCCCTTCTATGACCTGTTCCCTTTGGATAGCCCTACATGGGCATAGCTCATAGTTTCACTGAGCTCTACAAGTCCTTCAACCACAACAAGGCACTGATCTAGGAGGGGCACATACTATCTAATGAAGGTAATTTCTCACTAAATTGAAAGGAATGTTATGTCAAAATCTCAGAGCCAAACATGCCAGAATTGCTGAGCACAAGAAGCTTTCTTCTTTACCCTTCTTACCTGGTCTCAACTAAAATGATTCTAAAAAGTAAGTCAATAAGAAAGTAAAAAAAATTAAAAAGTGAAAAACAGGACTTCTCGGATCCTGGCATCAAGAGAGAAAGCACATAAGATATTCACCCTTGCGAAATAGCAGAGACAATAGAGCAAAGAAAATAAATCAGGAAATCCTTTTTGCTCTTGACAAAGAACTAGTAATATTATAAGTGTAGTATTATTCTCATTTTCCATTACAGGGTACAGCCTGAGGATTTTTTTTAATTGAAAAAGACAATACTTTAGGGATAAGAGTTCTGCCAACTCTGGAAATTTACCTTTCAGGAGTTTTATTTTTTTATGTAATACTTACCTAGCTAGCATTGTAATGTGGTATTATTTTAGTAATTTGACTCCAGTGGAAAAAGAAAGTACTTAAGCACAATGACCTGGATCACAAAACTGGTTGTTTTTTGTTTTTTGTTTTTTTTTTTTTTAATTCTAAAGGCTGCAGATTTGGATATCATTATAATCAATTCATAAACATTTTGCTATCTTGCTAGAATGAATCAATTTGAAATGCTATTGTCCAGTCATTTTAGTCACGTCTGACTCTTCATGACTCCATTTGGGAGTTTCTTAGAAAAGATACTGGAGTAGTTTGCCATTTCCTTCTCTAGATCATTTAGAGATGAGGAAACTGAGGCAAACAGGATTATGTGACTTTCTCAGAGTCATAAAGCTAGTAAGTGTCTGGGGCCAAATTTGAAGTTGGGAAGAAAAGTCTTCCTGACTCCAGGTCCAGCACTGGGGCCAAATTTGAACTTGGGAAGAAAAGTCTTCCTGACTCCAGGTCCAGCACTCTAGGTCCACACTGAGCTACCTAGCTGCCCCAATTTGAAATGTAAATACTTGATTTCCTGTGAAGCAGGCATGCATTGTATTTGAGATCTCCAAGGGACCCCAAATTATTATCTGACCCATTCCTAATAGAATGTAAGTTCCTGAAGGACAGATACTGTTTCATTTTTAAATTTTATCTTCAGCACCTAGGCCAGTGACTGGTATAGAGGAGGAATTTAACAGATACTTATTGAATCAGTAAATCTGTATCTGAAGCAGAAATCTTCTCTACAGCATCTCCAAAAAGGGGTCCCCAATTTCTACTTTAATTGACAAGTAATTCACTACATTCCAAGTTAATTCATTCCACAATGGGACAGCAATAACTGTTAAGGATGTTTTTATTTATTTCCCTCTTGTCTTGATATAGAGGCAAAAACAAAAACTATAGTCAGGAATTTCCATTCATAAGTCTTAGTTCTTCTGCCTTCTGGGGCCATTCATTTTTGCTATAACACCCTCAAGAGGGAACCCCTAAATCTTGTAAACACTAAACAGATGAAGGAGCAGCTCAGTAAGACACATTTGCCTCCATAGAACGCTGGTCATCAAGATGCAGGGTGGAGGACTTTCTATCAGATTACAGCTAAACACTGCACCTAAGGGACTGGATAAGAGTCATAACTAGGTCAGGGCAAATGGCACCTTATGCCAAGGCACAGGCCCCAAAGGGACCATGTGCCCTTGCCCGACCTAGGGTTTCTGCCAGAGGTGTGTAGCACAACCATTTCAAGCCTTGTTCCCCACTCCCTGGGCTGTTTTTCCCAATTGCTTAGTAGGGTAAGGGTTTGATTCTCTGGAAAAAGCTTCTTTTTCTTCTGGCACAACTATATAGCAACGATTTCACTCCTCCAACCTCCATTTGCCTCAAGTGTAATTGTAGCTAATGATTCTTGCCTGGTGTAAATTCAACTATTCCTCATGTACCATATATAATATGGTTTGTTCATTATGTGTCTTTAAACCAGTATAATTTTCCTTACTGTTTTGAATAAAACTTTTCTTTCAGTACATGCTGCTTACAGTGCCTAGAAGTGAGAAAGTTAGTATTAGTCTATTGGACCATCCAACCAAATAGTTTTTCCTAGTGTTTTTAGGATGAAGCAAGTGCCATATGCCTATTTTAGGAGAAAGTTCTCCCCTTTTGACTAATGGTCACATCATCAATTTAGAAGGGATCTTAAATGACCAATATGCTCATTATTTGATCATAGATGGGAAAACTGAGGTCCAGACAGGTTACATGATCATATGATGAAGGTTATACCAAGTAGCAGAGGTGAGGTTAGAACCCAGGCCCTCTGATACCAGATCTAGCACTACGTCATAGTGGACATTCTACTTCACTCACTATTGCCATAACTTTCTAAATCAAAACATTTTCCTGATTGCTGCTTACCTACAGCTGTTGTTTCACCCTATTAGAATATAAGCTTATATGAACAGATGTAGAGTTGAAGTGAGGATAGGCAGAAGAGAAAATTTTACTATAACATCAGTATTATAAAAATGAACAATTCTGAAAGACTCAAGAACTATGGTCAACAAGTTCTATCATTTCTATCTTCAGCAATCTCTCACAGATCTCTTCTTTCCTCTGACTCTAATTGCCAGTACTCTGGTGTCAGCCCTCATCACTTCACCCCTGGACTGTTATAAGAGCCTTTTTGCTTGTCTCTTGCCTCAAGTCTTTCCGTGCTCTAGTCCACCTTCAACCCAGGTGCCAAATCAATGTTCATAAAATCCAAGTCTGGTCATGTGACCTCTCTCTTCAACTGGACTTAGATGACTTTGGAAGAGAGAGTGAGGCTAATGCCTTTGTGCAGCTCTGCCTCACTTAAATCAAACTCATGTGCAAGTCAAGACATTCCCAGTGATACCCTTGATTCTTTCTGAAAATGAAAGATGAACAATAACAACAATAAATCAGTGGCTCCTTATTGAATCAGGATTAAATGCAAAGTCTTTAGCTCTTCTATTAGCTGGTCTCCAGTCTTCTTACTTCCTTTTGAATATTTTACAATTCAAGTGACACTAGACAACTTTCGGTTCCTCACACAAGACAATCCATTTCCCAACTCTGGATATTTTGACTGGCTATAACTAAGCCTAACACTCTTCATCTCCACCTCCTAGATTCCTTAATGTCTCTAATAAAACTTCCCTTCTGCAAGAAGCCTTTTTTCAGTTCATTAACCTTAGGGCCAGATGAGCTCGAATTTATCTTGTCTATACCTTGTTTGTACCTAGTTGGTCTCATGTTATCTCTCCTGTTCAACTGAGACCTCCTTAAGTCTAGAGACAACATTTTGCCTTTATTTGCATACCCAGTGCTCAGTACAGGGCCAGACCTTTAGTAATAGTCATAGTAATAAGTATAAATAATGGCTGACTAGAACTAAAGAACCAGTCATTCCAGAGATAAAAAAGAAGGCTGCCTACCTCATAGCAGAAAGATATGAGGAGTAATATGCTTTTAAATGGGACCTACATGGGAATTCATTTTGCCTGACTATGTTAACAAGAGTGTTTATTTCTCTCTTCTCTTCCATCCATCTTTCTAGTGGGTTAAAGAGAGAAAAAATGTATATGTGAAAATTGAAAAAATATTGTTTTTAAAATGAATTTAAGATCAGGGAATGTCTTCAATGTCTTTCCTCTTTAATTTATGTTCCCACAACTTAGCATAGTACTCAATAAATGTCTTTTAATTCATTCATTCATACGAGGACAAGTACCAGAAGAAACCCAGTGAGGGAGATCCTTCTGCCTGTGAGAGGTTGTGAGGATGTATCATATCAATAGGAGTAGGATATTCCTGAAATGTTACCCTATATGTGCCACTTATTAAGATGGGGATTCAAAACGTAACTATATGTCCCACTTGTTCAATGAATGAAAGATGTGAGCAAAGGTCACAAGAATGGCCTTCAATACACACCAGGAGAGGAAATTCCAACATCAATGGAATCACAGATTCAATTGAATATCCATGAGGTCATATTGAGCTCAATGCCCAAAATGCTCCAAAAGTTTGGAGATGCAAAATAAAACAGTTGAGGTCAAAATTCACTCAAAACTTTGGAAACTGTGAATGTAGGCAAAGGGGTCTCCATTTATCATTTCTATATTTCTGGGTTATATACTCAATTTTTAATGTATCCCTTATTTTGCCTTGAAGTGATTAAAGCACAATCTACTATGAAATAATGACACGTTAAATAATGTTAATGCATAGTTTTCTAAAATGTCAATGTTTTATATAAAGCAAAGTATACAATTTTCATTTTGTGAGAATGGTTTCAGAGCTTATAAATTCTATGGTGTGCTGTGAAAGCATAGCTATGAAGATGTCTGATTTAAAAAAGCAATCCTGGCACTGTAAAATAAAAATAAGTGACAAAAGGCACCCTAATAATACAGGCTTATTAAATTTTACACTGAGACATACCCACATATATGCTTATGTATATGTATATATGACCAAAATCCATTCAAAAATTGAAACACGGGTATGTATGTGCATTTCCCTAGGTTCTGAAAATAGGGGACAAAAATTCAATGAAATTTTTGGTTTAAAAAAATAAATCTGCCAAACACACACAAAAAATCCTTTCTTTAATTATTCAAGCACTGAATCCCCTGTGGGATGATAAACAGTTCCTAAAAGAAAGACTGTGAATTTGACTTAATGCTATATAAGTGCTAATTATATATATTGAACAGGATGGAAGTTTATTGGTAAAATGTTTGAATAGCATAGTTAGGCAGGGAGAAAATTACAAAAATATAAAAAGAATGACAAATAGGGGACAAATTCAGTGGAGAACCTAAGTTGGGCCTAAGCATGTATTATAACATATGTTGCTTCTATAAAAGTAAACTAAAGTGGATTAAATTAACAGGAGAAAGAACACCTGGGGGCAATGATAAACCAAACCCCCAAATCACCATTTTCTTCTTTACCCCTTCACTATAAATACCCCTAGGCAAAAAGGGTTTTCCCTCCCTTCCCTTCTATTAAAACAAAAACAAAGCACCTCTAGCTGATGCCAAGTGGAATGCTAATTTAAAATTTTATATATCTCTATCTATACATACACACATACATATATAGTTATATACACATAAACATACACACATAAGCAGCATTCATGTATCAACTTTATACATTTTTTGTATTCACTTCATTTACTTTTCTATTTACTTCATTCTCTCATTTATTTCACAACTTTGTCTTAAGAGGATGCCCACAGTATGAGGAAACTATAAACCTAGGTTCCTTCCCCTAATGCATGAATGCAAAGAAAATAGCATTATTTTCTCCCAATTCACTAAGAAAAAGCTTATGTTTGATCCAAGATTTTCCAGATGGCATCTGAGAGGATGCAGTTGAGGCTCTGGGTGGTCTCTATGGCAATTTTCAGAGTACCCAAATTACATAGACAAGTGGCCACCCTCAGAAGACCCTATGGTGACAAAAATTACAAGATATTTTGGGGGGCCACCCACATGTTCTAGGGCAGAGCAGGCATTTAAGTACCTCTGTACAATCCTGTTTTACTCTGGCCAAATTGTGCTCTGGTCATGCCAGTTACTATGCAGTATATGAGAGGGGGAAGAAGGCAGCAGGTAAGAATCCAATAAAAATACAATGGTGTGACTAGGGAAGTCTGAGGTTCTCCTCCCCTCTGTTCCCAGGTGTAATTCCCTACGTAACCCTTGAAGTTGAAAATATGGAGAAGGCAATCAGTCAGGAACCTGCATGACATTGTGAAGTCCTGAGTCATGTCTAATATCACTTAGGAAAAAGGTATATGATGTTTGTATACACACACACACACACATGTACACAGTATATATGTGTATATATATATATGTATATATATATATATATATACACACATATATACAAGAGTCCTATGGATTCTGAGCCAGTGTATTTATTGAATTCCCAATACAATGTTGGACTCTAAACTCAGTAGCTACACCACTACCATGGTGTAGCTACTGAGGAATGACTGCATGAGGTAATCAATTCCTGGGATTCCCTCCCAATTCAGAGACTCTATGATTCTATGATATAATATTTAATGTCCCTCTGTTGACATATCTTCTATATAAACCAAAACAGAAATGGGAAATAGGAAATCTTTTCAGTATTTAATATCATAGCTTTTATATGACCAGAGTTCCTAACATATAGTTAGTGAATTTTTAAAATATATATACATATATTTGGATAATTATTTCAACACAGTTGACTTTTTTTTTTTTGGTAACACTATGTTATCTTATGCATTTTTCTAAGAAGAGCTTTATAGACTTCATTAGATGGCCAAATGGGTCCATGACATGCCCCTCCAACTACTGCAAAAAAAAAAAAAAGGTTAAGAACCTCTGAACTAGACCTTTACTTTGATAGTTTTCAAGAGTAATTAGTTTTAGCAAATAGACAAAACCTATGTGCCATAATTTAGCTAAGGCCCTGCAGAATCTGGTTCTAAACCATGTTTGCAGCTGAAGTTCCACTACTTGCCTTTACTCACTCTACAATTTGCATACAATGGAATAGCTGTTTCTTGTTCTCATCCTATCTACTTTTACCTCAGGGAATTAATGCAGACCATTCCCTGTGCCTAAAATGCATTCCCTGCTCACCTCCAATTTATGAGATTTCCCACCCCCACCTCTGCTCAATTTAGGTACTGTTGTCTCTATGAAATCATCGTTGATTTTCCCCACCTAGCAGGGACATCTCCCTCTTCTAACTTTCTCAAGAGCTTTGATTCTTCTGCCTTTTTTATACCCTACTTTGTATCATACTCATCTACATATGCTGTATCCTTTCTTCTCCAGGGAAGACCTATAATTTTTCTCACCTTTATAGTGACTTGAACATAGTAGGCACATAATAAAAATCTGTTCAGTGGGAAAATGAATGCTAAATAGCCTAGTATATACTTCTCAAGAAAGATACCAGTTGGCCTGCAGACCCAGTCTTAAAGAAGTACATTGAGCAAAAGGCCATTTGTCAGCTAGCAAAAGTATATTAAGAACAACTGAAAATATAACCTTCCAAACCTTCCTTGATTTATATTATCTTGACCTACTGTTGTTGGTCAGTGATATAAGGTATATCATTCATGGATTCAATAAATATTTTTGAGCCCCTGAATTTATCACACTTAACTTTGGGATAGTCTGATTTCCTTTTTTAGTTTAAGAAATATTTTTTGCAGCCCTGAAGCTTTTTTTTTCCAACCTGTCTGCAAAGTTGAGATAAACCACCATCTGTCTGGAAGAGTTTAGGTGTAATATTGGCTGAACACAGGGGGTTAGACTGTGACCATCTGTCAAACTCATTTCCAGGTCTCTGATTTCCTATGTCATTTTCTTACTCTCCTCTAATGCACAAAATGCTCTACAGAGTATCAGGAGAATAGGGTTCCCCTACTCTCAAGGAACCAGAGCTTCTATTTTACCATATGCAAATAGGGAGGCAAATACCTTAGGCTGCTTATCAAAAATTGTCATTTATTAGTGCTGTGGTAACCACAGATAAAAAACTCCTTACCAAGGCTCTGTATTGTTCCATTTTTGAGACTACGTACTCAGACCTTCACTGCTTATTGGTAAAAGACTAGTATTTCTAGAAACTACTCATAGTACTTTCCATTTTTTAATTGTGCGACATTTTCCAAAATAAGGAAAAACCAAAAGATGAAGCAATCCTGCACAATTTTAACTTTTTTTTTTTTTTAAAAGACCTATGTAGGACATTTAAAAAATTTGCTTTATTGGACTGAAAGGGCTCCTCTGCCTAGGAAGATGGGAAAAATAAACCTCTCATCAGTTGTGCAAATAAGATTGGAATACAGCAAAAAGTTAATTTGCTGCTGTGGATGAAATTACTTCTATTTTCTGTCATATAAACCACGCCAATTTTGACTTTCTTTAGCTTTGATATTTAATGGACTTTTTTTTTTCTCTGAAGAATCTCTATTGCTATAGATACACTATATTCACTCAGTAGCAAGGCTAAAGAAATTACTTGCTTCTTAGAGGAGACTCAGGAGAATGGAAAGAAAAATAGGGCAAGGTAGCCTGTCATAGGTTACATTAGTTCAACTACTGCCTGGATATTTTGCTGCAAAATGATCTTTGCTTGCTTCAGGCTAGTGAGAAAAATGCAAACAAGTATTCCAATTGACAGCATTGGTTTTTTTGAACCTTACCCAGTTATTCTTGTGTAGTATAGAAGTTGGATGGGTTTCAGAAAAATGCCAAACAAATATCTACGCAGATTAGCCAACTAGAAAAGGGTCTATGGAGAACAAACAAGAACTATCAACTCTTAGGGTTGGAAGGGACATTAGAGGCCTGCTTGTCCTACCCCTACATAGGAATTCCCTGCATAATATCTGTGACATATGGTCATTCAGACTCCAAAGGCCTCCCACCTCTCCACAGAATTATAGTATCTCTTACCCATCACCTCTCAAATGTCCCACTACCCATCTCCCCCACATACTCCTGCATGAATAGTCCAATTCCACTTAAAGCAGGGAATGACATAATATATTGTACCTGCTCACACACAGGCTTTGAAACCTTTTCAAAATGTCTGACCCATACTCACTCAACACAGAAATCTAATTTATGTAAAAAAAAAAAAAAGATACATGAAGTAAGAAATCATATATGGTTGGGGCTACAATATGGAGACCTTCAAGTTTTCTTGTCAAGATTTTTCTGGGTGGTCAAGAAATAACTAGGAAGGTCAATAATAGCATAGAAAAGCAGCATCCCACCCTGCACCAAACCAAATCTTGAAGAGTATTCTCTTTCAGCAAATATTTAAAAGCAAGCTAAAATTAAATGTCTGTAGATTTGTCTGCAGTTATATGGAGTGCAAGCCAAAAGTAACTTTTTATTACATGCAGTTATGTAAATTACACAATACTGAATAACTCCCCCCCAACCATGTGTTAGATTGCATTTCCTAAAATTTGATTACTCTCAAAGAGAAGCGTTTTAATTTGTTTTTTTCTTTGAAGATTCTTCTATTTCAAATATACTCAAAATCAATAAGAATTATAATCTGAGATACTTGTTCACAGGGTACTATAGAACCCTAAGACGGCCCTAGCTTCTAATAGCATTCTAGTCTCTTGTTTCCTTATATCACTCACCACAAAGCCAGATACATTTTTTAATTGTCTAAAACAGTTAAAGGCAAGGCGTTGTACTGGATAGAGGGCCAGGAAGCTTGAGTTCTAATCTTACCACTAATTCATCCTGACAGCATGCCCTTGGACAAGTTATCTCATCTTTTGATGGCCCAGACAACTTTCTAGAAGAATGAAGGTTGCAGAACACTTGTCAATATGCTCATCATATATATATAGACTACTTAGCATATTTCTTATTTGTATATACACTCCATTCACTGAAATGTTGCCCAATAGCCACAATGGCCAGGAAATCATTACAGAAGGACTGGGAACTCCCAGATGAGGAAATTCCCTCTATCAAAGCAGACTGACACTTTGAAATGTTTTTCTTAGAATTGTGAAAAATGATTTTTTTTCTAACATACCTTTATTCTAGTCTTATAGGAATTTTTGGGAACTGGTACAAAATTAAGACTTCTTTCAAGGAAGCTACTTGCTCAATACTAAACTTACAGAAGGGATGAAAAATGGAAATTTGGCATTATAAGAGGGTCCAATACTCATGTTTCTGATTGTGGCCAGGAAGGTACCTTGGGTTATTGAGGTCTCTAATAATAGATCATAAACTCCTCTTCTACAAATCTGGAAAGGTTTTGAGTGTGGTCCTACAGAACAAGTGGTACCAATCTGGTTAACTACTGAGAGGTTCATCATTAGCATATCAGGAAATAGGTGGTAAATTCTTTAGCCATGGAATAAATGAAAATACCAAATGACCTTTCACTTTGTGTGTGTACAGCGACAGAACAGCAAAAAGATGAGCAGAGAGAGCTTTGTGTCACAGATGTTAGTTCATCTATAAACATTAGCAGAACTATTGGTATGCTAACAAAATCCTTGTCCAATGACAAATGAGTCAACATATGAATAGAGGAGCTGAATCATAGCAATACTGACATTCCCTATAAAGGCACAGGAAAAATATAAGTAAGTACTGTTAAAATGAAATATGGCCCACAGGTTTTCCTTGGAGAGGAAATAAAGGAATTGGTAAAGTCAAAGTGCATTGCAACAACAAATCAATAATAATAATGTAAGAACATTTAGTCATCTCACCTTGAAGAGCCCACGAATAAGCAGTACAGAATGACAATTATGATTATTGAAGTGAATAGGGCAACTCCCACTGCAGAGAATATGGAAACTCTATGACAGACTTAAGACCCTCCAAATCAAATCAAGATAGACTGCAAATATTTTGGGATTTCAGCATAAAGATAGGCAAAGAAGACAACAGTGAAAGTTCTGTTAAAAAAATATGACAGGATAAAGAACTGAAAGACTCCAAATCCTTGAAAATGATAGATTCTTTATATCTATACACTGGAAGTACTGGGAATAGAAGGAATTGAATATCTTACACACACAAAAATAAAATTGGCTATATTTCAGACTGGAAATTATTGATTGTTACTTAGTATTGATAGTCATTTCTCAATGGGCAGGCAAGCCATCAAATTAATAAAGCAAGGATCAAAATCGATGTCAAAATAGAATAGGAGATGCCAAACCATAGTAGGCACTTAATAAATGTTTGTTGATTGATTGACTGAAAACTGCTCCAGTCCAATGCATTTAAACAAGCTACTGATTCTGGGAAAAACCGGACACAGTTGAAAAAACTATGAAGAGACATTGCCCCATTTCCTTTGAAAGTTTCATTAACGTAAGGTATTTGACACAGTGGGGACGACCTACAGAGCCTAGAAATCACTTCATTCACAAGCTCATTGTCAATAAGAGCTATATGGTAGTCAAGGGCTATGTCAGTTTAGAATACAGGCTCATTTGTGAAATCTTACAATGGAGGATGGAGAAGATTGTGAATAACATTGCCTCATAAAACTGCAAGAAGGGAAGAAAAAGAAAATTTATAAAAGTTTCACATGAGAACAAATTAGACATCATTACCAAAATCATTTGCTATTGGTTAAAAAAGAGAGAATCAAAGTTGAACAGTCTAATTGAACAAGACCCCAAAGTATCAAATATAGTGGCGTAACCTTTGATTTAAATAAAAACAAACCCACCAACTACTAAAGTTAAGAACTTCTGGGAAGACAGGGAAACTTTCTGGCAGAAATTAGGTTTAGGCAATCATCTCATACCATCTATAACAATAAGCTCTAAATGGATATGCAACCTAAAAATAAAATCATTAGGCATTTTTCAACTCTATGGCTATGAGGTCAATTCTTAACAAAACAAGGGATAGAGGTAGACAAATTTAAATACATAAAATTGAAAACCTTTTTTTTGGTAAATGCTGCTAGAATGAAAAGACAAACAATAAACTACAAATAAATGTCTTTGATATAGAACAAAAATGCAAGATAAAAATGAAATAATAGAGGTATCATTTATAGATCACTTTAACATTTGTAGTTTCCCAATTATTTTCTCATTTGATCCTCACAATGACCCATCACTGTTATACAGATGAGAAATTTCAGACAGACAGGTTAAGCAATTCGTCTAGGGTCACACAACTAGTAAAGTCCAAACCTGGACTGAAACTCAGGTTTTCCTAACACCAGATCCAACACAAAACCATTCCTCAAGGGGCAGTGGTCAAAGGATATTAAAAAAAAAAGTGTCAAAAGAAGAAATTCAAGCTGTCAACAGCAAAGAATGCTTCAAATTGCTAATAAGAGGACAAATTAAAACAACTGATATTTCAGCACACACACATAAGACTGGTAAAGGTGACAAAAGAGGAAAATGATTAAATGTTTGAGAAGATGTAGGACAGGTACACTAATGTACTCTAGGTGGAGCTGTGAATTAGTACAACCACTCAAAATAATTTCTAATTACACCTTCAAATTCGGATATACTCGCTGATATAGCAATACCACTATTAGGTGTGTGTGTGTATATGTGTGTATATATACATATATGTATATATATATATATATACATATATGTTCCCAAAGACATCTAAAAGAAAATCATACAGGACACATATGTACAAAAATATTCATAGCATTTCGTGTGTATGACATCAACTTTGACAAAGCATATGCTTAATAACTAGAAAATAACTATACAAATTATAGTATACAGATGCAATTGGATACTATTGCATATGAAATGACAAACTGAAGACATCAGAGAAATGAAGGGAGAGTTGTTATGAACTGATATGAAGCAAAATAAGCAAAAACAAGACAACTTAACCAATGATTAATATAATGATGTGAAGAAAAAGAGTTTGAAAGACTTCAGTATTCATCCATCCAGTGACTTAAAAAGACTAATGATAAAACCTACCTCCCACATCTTAGCAGAGAAGATGTGGGGTGTTAGATGACAAATGAGACATACATTTTCCAACACAGTCTACGTGTTAGATTTGTTTTTGCTTTAATTATCTGTTACAGGGAAAATGAATTAGTAGAAAATGACAAAAGCAAAAAAAACAAAAAACAAAGAATGAAAGTAGAAACAAATTGTATACAGTGTGTCCAAAAAGTCTTAGTCTACTTAATGGTTAGTCTACCAAAGGTTAAAATGGCACTAAGACTTTTGAGAGACTTCATGTTACAGAAGATTGTTATTTCATATGCATTCCATACTTTTGCTGTTCTTTGTGTGTTTGAATTTGAATTTAAGTTCATTATTTAAAAATTGAATGAACTGTATAGTACTACATAAGCATGAACTATTATTGTTACTAAAAAGCATTCTAATAGAAGATTCGATATCAAGGTCCATGATTGGAGGACTGGGGATAGAAGTTGAAGAATTATTATATAGCATTACCAGTACCGAGGACAATACAAATATATAGCTATCTGGGTGACCCTAGGCATGTCAACACCATTTTAAAAGAATTCTTTTTTTCTTTTTCTTTTGTAGATATACTTTTCTGGTTTCATTTGTCACCAAATAAAACGCAACTGGAAGACCACTTATCTACAAAAAGAACCATAAGGTTTCTTGGTCTACAAGCCATGTACATGGTGGATTATTAACTGACATTTCAAAGCAGGGTTATTTCAAAGACTTTTGTTTAAATTTGCTTTTTAAATCAAACTAAAATGAAATTATTTTAGGTTGGTATTTTAAGTGTAGGAAGCAATACAGACAATTTGAAGCTCATCTGACTAGTTATGAAGGAATCAAAGCCATCATGTTGGAACTCTCTTAAAAAGAGAGCCATCTCTTTTTGCAAATATCACATGCTATACATTCCTTCAGGCCAGTAATTTCCCACTGAAACCAATTAGGGAGGGAGTGGAAAAGTAAGGTTCACTTTTTAATCTTAGGTTTTAGTTCACAGCTCAGTGCTGATGCTTCGCCCCAGAGGACAATCACAAAGAAGAAGAAAGGTCTAAAGATATTTCTCTTTTATTTCTCTTGCTTTAAGTTCATTTGCATTATCGAAAGCATAATCCATAGTCCTTTGCCAATAGGACAATTCTCTGTGCTGATCAATAAATGATACATTACATAAATACAACATAAATTATACCAATTTCAAAAGTCATTTTTTATGTCTAACACATATTGTCATTACTTAATATGTCTGGATTTGCAAGACCAGCCCCTCCAGAACTGATTTAATTTTCCTTAAGTGTGAGACCTACAATCCAAATGACATTTTGATGATAGCTTTGCAGTCTAAACACTTAGGCTTCTTAAAGCTTTGATTAAGAATATCAGTCTGCATCTTTTAATATTCTATTATGCTTTTTCCTACAAAGAAGAAAATTCTTTTTTTTAATTTATAAAAAATAAAATTCTTAAGCAAATATATATGCATGTGGATACTAACCAGCAGACTAGAAAGGTAGAATCCCAGGTCAGAACTTGTGTTTTCTAATTAGCTTCATGATCTTTAGAAAGTTTTTTATTCTGTACCACAATGAGCGTACCTATAATATTAGAGGATTGGACTAAATGAGTTTTCACACCCTTACCAGTTCTAATATTTCATCTGTAAAATATTCTCTGTTCATACTAATTTATTCAATGATACACAGTTCAGAGCAAGACTTGAAAGAATGGCAAATGCTAAGTACAACTGAATGTTCTTACACACGAATTTTTCTTTAATCCAAGTCACTTCTTAATTATCACATCCAAACAGAACGAAAATTTTCATCTTATTCTTATTTTTTTTTAAGTTAAAAGCTTATTCAGCTTCAAGGAAGCTTTGAGTCAAGGGCCCCTGTAGTTGGCTATTTTAGCCTTTTGTTTTGCTTATTAAAGGATCTGATTACTTTTAAATTAATAATAAAAAACCTACTAAGTTACTTTCTTAATACTAAAGAATATTCTTTATATTTATATATTGACATATATATGATAATAATATAAATGTGGATTTATATTATTATCATAGTTCCTGACAAAAGCAAAGAGGGGGGAAATCACTTTCTACTGCATGCTGTTAATCTGCATTAAAATATTATATGCACTCCTCACTCCTTCTGCTTCTTGTGAACATGCATTTTCCTGACTGGCTATAAGACTGCCTGGAAATTCCCTCTTTGTTTTTGCTTTTTAGCTTTTATAGCCTAGTCATCAACAGCCCTCAAATGGACCACATTCCCTTTTTTACAGTACATTCTAAAACATTTAAACCCAGAACGTTGTTTTGAAATTTAAAAAATGAACCATTCACATGTTTTTGTCTGTCTCTAAGATTGTATATGCCTTCCGAGATGCAAATCTATTTGCCCGTTAGCTCAACTAGCTCTTGGCTTGATTTCACTTGGTCAGGGTCTCAAACTATGAAATGATAACCACCACCAATGTGTAGCCTTGTGGTTAATTACCCCCTTTGTATGACAACTCCATTTAGGAAGGAATCTCATCCATGTGTTCTCTCTCCTTCTCTGCTCAGTTTCCCCTGCAATATGCTAGTTTATATATGTGTGGTATCTGCCCAGTAGAATATAAGCACCTTGAGGAGATGGATTGATTAATTTTGCCTTTGTGCACAGAACCTAGAACATAGAAGGCCTTAATTTTTATAGTTGTTGAATTGCTAAAAGGTTAGCAGTTAACTAATGAACTTTACAAAGGGCAGCAATTACTAGGATCACTTATTCAGTAACCCATAACCCAAGTAAAAAATAGATAACAGATTTTATCATTAAGATATATTTCAGAGTCCTTTGACTGCCTCCTCCTCAACCTCTGTAAGTCTCTTTCCCCCAGTTATCTCTCCTCTCATTTCCTCTTGTTTATTCCATTCTCTTTACAGTGACTTCTTGCCCTTATTTTCCTTCCACAGACATTTTTCTATGTTTTAAAATTTCATGGACTCAAAAAAGTCATAGTCTATAACATATGTATCTGTCATCCAAGGAACAGCCTAAGTCCAGAGAGGTCAATCAGTAAGGTTTGCATGTTTTAGGCCACAACAGTTCATGAACTATGACACAGAGGGGGTTGATCTACATCACTAAACAAAGCACCCATATTGATGAGATCACAGATCTACTGGAGCATGGGAGAAAAGTCAAATCAAGTCAACAGAGTGTATTAACCACATGCTAAGCACCAGGCATTGTGCTGAGCCCTGGGATGCTCTTAGGCTTGGGGTAAAGAGAGTTTAATCCAAACCAATCAGCTTTCTTATCCAAAAAAGGAAGTTGGCTTTTTTAATTCTAGTCAGCTGTGTGATTTTTTTCTCTCTGGGTCTCCATTTCCTCATCCATTTAATGAAGGAGTGGGACACAGTGCTCTCCAAGGTCCCTTCCTCAGCTAAAATTCTGTGATAAAGAAAAAGAAAATGGAGCTACATGAGATAAAAATAGAGCAGGGGAAAAACAGTGATGCACATAGCACACAGTGCTCTTTTAAAGGCTAGCAGACATAAATGTTAACGATGGTGGGTGTCTCCAATGATTTCATTTCACCCTTGCACGGATATCCAAATTACAGCATTCAACAAGCATGTTGTACTGTGTACTTGGTGTACCAGGCATTGATGCTAAGCACCCAGCAATATAAAGAAAGCTAGGGGTGAGGGAAGGGGAGGAGGACATTCACTGCTCTCAAGGAGCTCCCAGTCTAAGGGAAGAACATGTAAAAAATTATGTGCAAACAGGATGCCTGTAGGAAAAATTGGAGATAATGAAAAGCGCTAAGAGTTGAGGACTATATTTCAAAGGGCTCTCAATGCATTCATATTTGCTATCTACAGAGAATTATAGTCACAGATTTAGAAAGAACCCCAGAGGCCCACTAATGCAGCCCTTTCATTCTACAGCTGAAAAAACAGAACACAAGAGTATTTTAAGTGACTTGCCCAAGATCTTTAACCTTAGGCATTTATTGTTGTCTTCATGGGAGAGACAATAACCTGAAATATCTTTCAAAACATGGACCAGTCCCATTTTTGTCCTCCAGGCCAAATCTTAACTCTTTTCCCTTCTTGATAAATGAACTTCATATATCAGACTTTCCACCTGCATCTTGCAACAACTTGAGACCCACAGTTTCCTGTTTTCTGTTTCAGTAATGGCGTATCCTTCATTCCTTCTAATTTTGATAATTTTTGATTTGGCTTGGGTATGATGTAGTACTATCAACTCCCAACAAAGAGAGCATTAGGAGATGTTCTCAGCTTTAGGATACAATGTCCTAGTTAATAGATAACACTCTCTCTCTTTTTGAATGGGGATGAAGGAGATGAGGGCAGAAGAGCCAGCTTCTCTTCTACCTACTTCCCCATCTAGCTTCTATCAGTATAGGAAAGTTCCCCACCATGTCAATCATTGAGGGAATAACTTACCCTATAGGACAGAATGATCTTGATTCAATACTGCAAATCTCCAACAGGAGTGATGGAGCTCTGTTTACTTATTAGGAATTAGACTGTCTTCCAAATTGATTTCTACTGGAAGACCTTTCAACACAGAGATTACATTTAATACAGATGGATCTCTAAGGAGGACAGAGATAGGTGAGAAGGGTTCTTTGACTAAGCATCAGATCTAGCTTTCCCAGGTTACAGAAATTCTTAACCTAGGGTCCATGAACTTGGTTTTTAAAATATTTTGATAACTTTATTTTAATACAATTGGTTCCCTTTGCAATCTATATTCATTTAAAATCATTATTTTAAAGGAGAGTCTGTAGGCTTCATCAGAGGGCCAAAAAGTTCCACGGCGCAAAAAAGATTAAGAACTCTTGGCCTAGAAATGAGAATCAAGGCTCCTGGTGTTTTAGTCCTTCACCTCCCTTCTGTATATTGCCTCTCTTTTTACTTCCGCTCTCTTGCCTTGCCCCTGGGAAAGGCCCAAAGGCCTGACAATTTTGATACCTTTGTTTCTCCTGCTTGAATGCTGTTAAGGGAGCAAGAGACTGGAGGTTCTGCTCACACCTTTCTTCCCTCTCCATCTGGTGGCCTATGAAAACTCTAGGCCTCCTTCCTGGCTTTGCTTGCTGACCTGTAACTGAGCCAAGTAGCAGAAGGCTGGGTTTGCCCTCTCTCTCACAACCACCCCTTCTCCCTATGCTAGGGAGTTGAGAAGTCTGCTTTGAGATCTGGCAGGCTTCAGGAAAGGTTATCCAGTGCCATCTCCTCTTCTGAGGAATAATTGTATGCCTTCTTTGTTTGGCATTGTTGTTAAAAATTGTATTCTTATTAAACAAAACTCATCAATAGATTTATATGTCATTTAGCTAAGGATTCCTCTACTGGACCATGAACCATGTTCTCAGTAATTCAGTTTATACGAGATCAGCATGTTCCTCACTGATTTAAGAATTTTCCTGTAGCTTACATTGTGATGAACATCATTGAATATTTCTCTCTCTAGAGCAAAACTGCGATGTTGTTTTGTGACTTTAGCTTCAGTGACATGCTAAAAAAAAGGCAGAAGGGCTCAGGAGTCCTGGTACCCCAATAAATTTAGGGGAGTGGCAGATTCAGCAGCTGGAAACCAGAGAAAACTCCTCCTGCCAGTTCAGCAGATTCCTTAACACCAAAGGGCTCAAAATACTTCCATATTTACTATCTCTTCATCCTCAGTGATGTACTAATGAATTGGTCTTCCAAACCAAACATCAGCTCCATTCTTATTTTGCTCAACAACATTCTAACACATCCACATTTTGATCCATGAACTGCTTTGTATATCAAATTTCCACTTGCATCTTTAAAAAATTGTACGCTCAAGTTTTTCTACTCCTTATTTGAGCTGCTCTTGTCAATATGTTATAATAAAAGAAGATGAAAAAATTTATTAATTTATTTATTAATTAATTTATTAATTAATTTATTAATTTAATTAATATTTTAAGGTTTTCAAAGAGCTTCAATCAGTCAGTAAGCACTGATAAAGTGCCTGCTATGTGTCAGGCACTATTGCTAAACACTGGGGATACAAACAAAGGTCAATACAATCCCTGCTCTCGAAGAGCTTCACATATAGAAACTTCTTTGATCCTCACAGCAACCCACTTGCGTTATTCCACTTTTACAGAGGAGGACCCCAAGGCTAAGAGAGGTTAAGTGACTTTTCTGGGGTCACACAGCTAATGAGTGGAAGAGGCATGACTCGAACCTTCTGGACTCCAAGTGTAGCACCCCGTTCACTCCACCACCAGCTTATCTCATTTCTCCATGTGGAATCCCGCCATGGAATGTTCTTACATCTCTTCTTTCTTTTTACATTTGACCCTGGGGCATAATAAATTTCTTTACCTCAAAACTTTGTACCAATATTCCCCCATCCCCATCTTGAACAAGTGGCATTGTATCATGTTCCCTGACAACTCCATATTCTCAAAATATATACCTCATTGACTGTGTTTTCCCTTCTTCCAACTTTGTTCACCTATGTTTCCTTTAGGAGACGGCACAGAGTCTCTCTTCAGGCCAGCCTTTGTGCCATCCAAGTGCCATAGGCCAGATATCTAGTCTTCTCTCCTTCAGACTGGTAGTATCGTGTCATTACAGGTCAATGCATCCCCCTTCCTGACCATCCCTCTCAATCCTCCACCTTCCCTGCTTTTTTCACATCACTACTTGCAGGTCCTTCTGGTGTTTCTCCTCTTACTTGCCCTTCCTTTTTTTCCCTCAGGGCCTCTAAACGAAGGGGTCTCAAATCCTCTTTTCTCTTCCCTTGTCCCTAAGTGCTTATCCAGAGCCTCAAACTTTACCCTTTGACGATTTGGTTTAACATAGTGCTTCCCCCATGAATCTTTCCTTCTCCAATCTCAGGTGCTTTGGGTATTACTAATAGAAATACTTGTCCCTCTTCTTGGTGTGTCAAGGTTCTTCTCTGTGTTTTTTTTGTGTTTATCCTATTAGTGTTAGTAATCCCTACCTTAAGTTCTCCTCCCCCTCTAGTAGCACCATCTCCATTGCTTTAATTTTCATTTTACTCTTGTTTCTCTTAGGACAGTACAGTCACCTTGCTATTCACTTTATGTGTTTCATATCTTATCTGGCTCACAGCATAGTGTTGCAATGTCTCTTCAACTTGGCAGCTCTTTTTCCAGTGGTAATTTTATATGTAACAAATCTTTATCTCTGGTTTGTGCAAAATCATTACTGCAAAGCCCAACCAATGAATTTGCAATTGTTTCCTCCCTCCCCTCTTTCCAAATGCTTCCCAAATAAACTACAGGTTGTCTCTCTATTAAGCCTTAATTAACATTCTTTCATCCCTGACACTTGCATCACTAAAAATATCTGACTAATCCCCAAGGATTTTGTAATTGAAGTTCCTTTACAATCTAATTCCTATTTGAGGTCTTATTGACTTTTCCTTTGCAAAAGCTATTAACTATGAAAGATCCTTCAGTTCCATTTCACTTCTCAAAGAAGCTCTGTACCAGCATTGATTTACCTCATCCAACCTTTGTTTTCTCCCTACTTAAGAGAATTAACAGCAAATTAATAAAAGCAACCACTCTTCCCCTTCCATGATCTCTCAAATGTTTTACATTTTTCCCTCTTCACGAGCTGCTCTAGTCCCAACTCTTTCACACCTTCCCTTCTCCCACATCTTCCAACAGTGTGGGACTGGTACTCACCAAGGTGCTGACTACTGGTAGATAACAGTTCAGCTTTCTGCACTTTCTTGGGGTCCTGCTCTGTGCCCCGTTGCTGTTTCTCCATGTCCAGGCTGCTTTCGAGTTCCTCCACCACCTTACTCCACTCCATAACTTCTCCCCCTCCTCTTTTTCCCAATCACTCTGCAATTTCTGGAAGAGAACCTTTAGCTCACAGCTCTTACTCATGTACAACAGCCATTTTGACTCTTACCCAGGAATCCTCACAACATTCCTGAGCCATAAGTCAAGGCCAGTATTTTCATTTAAGAGAAGGAATGCCAAGGCATTGAAAGGTTAAGGTCACAGCTTCTCAGCAGTGGGAAAAGGATTCCAGCTCTTTCCACTGTAAAGACTCTCTTTGCTATTAAGAGCACTATACATTTCCTTCTGGATTTGTGTTATCACAGTGAATTTTAATTAATATCCTTGTCCTTAATACAAACTGTTTTGGCTCCCTAGGGTAAAGACTCTACCATGCTATTTAGGGAGATAAAAGGGTTAATGTGGAAACAATACTATAATTTATGTGACAAGTAAAAGGTGCAAAGGAGTTAACAACTAAAGCAGTGAATTAACATGCAGACAGATGGTATAACCTTCCTGTGAAAATAAGATTCTAAAATTTACACTTCTGTGAAGCAGGAATGTGATCAGCATCCTGCCCTCCAACAAATCTTGGGAGGGCTGTGACTGATTTCATTTTTTCTCTCCCTCTCTAGTTTTTAGAAAATGTTTTATAACCAACCTGCACAGAGAAAGACAGTTGATGATAAATGTCAGTGTTCATTCACTTGACAGTAACATGATTTTTTTTTTTTGATGGGAGAGGTATTTTTTAGGAAGGAGTAGGAAGATATAAGGCAATGTTTTCAGTTTTTTAGTTTTGGGGGGTGTTGCTGGGGTTATTTGATTTACGATATATATCTGAAGAGTTTCACTTCTTGTGATTAAGGCAGGTAAATAAGCATGCATTCATGAGCTTGATGGGTTAAAAACAATCCTGTCTCAAAGGAATTATTTCCTTAGCCTGACTTCAAGGCACAAACTAAAGCATGACATCCCCATTTTCATGATAGCATCCTATTTTCCAGTTGGATATCTGCTCAATAAGCCTCCACCAATCAGAAAGACCTTTGACTAATGGAAAGGAGAGAATGCAAAGCCACCAACGTACAACATTTTAGTTCTCAGATACACTTAAATTGATATTATGGACTATGTCATTATTTCTGCCATGTTTGAGGGTTAATTAACATTGAGATTTATTAAAGCCTACTGAAGTATTATCTTTTTAACAAGTTATAATGACTACCTCAAGAGATTGATTTAAAAAGATCTTAGAAAATAGACTCAGCACAGTGTCTTATACATAGCAGGTACTTAATAAACATTCGTGAAATTGAATTGTATTTTTAGAAATGATTTATAAGTCAGTTAACTGTGATATGTAGAAGATGTGAAAGATCATTTCTTATTTTCCCCACCAGATATAAGACAACTCTACAAATGTTGTTTTCCAAATAGAATTTTAATGTCTGTTAAAATTTTGACATCTTTACAGTGCTTCTAGAATTGATTTCCTTAGAATGGATCACTATATTCTAAAGGAAAAAAATGGAAGGAGAAAGAGATGAAATGTCTCAGAGGCAACATGGTATAGTGGAAAGACCTGAAGTAGGGACTAAATTGATTTCAAATCCTGCCCCCTACATTTAGCAGTTATATGACCATGTACCAAATCGATTAATGTCTGTGAACCTTAATCTCTTGATTTGTAATAAAGGGACAGTATAATACCTGTAATATCTACCTTATGAGGCCATTGTGGGAATCAAATTAAATATGTGAAAAGGGTTTTTTTTTTTAAATAAATGCCAGCTATTACTATTTTTATCTATTTTTCCATGTAGCAGAATCATACCAGAAATTTTCTGTCATCTAAAAATATGAATAAGCCCTACTTAGTCCCATATCAGGGTTACTAATTATTTCATAATTAGCCAATGTTAACTCAGTTTTTTTCCACCAACTTATTGCTAAACATAGCTATTACATGCTAGCTGTTCCACTGACATAAGAATGAATGAAATAATGACAGAACATTGGAGCTAGAAAGAACCTTAAGAGGTAATCTAGTCTATCATTTGATGGATGCCGAAGTCATAAATCTCTCGTCTGATAGAAGAGAAAGTCAAAGGTACAGTCTCTGCCCTCTAGGAATTTCCAACTCAGTAATAGAAAAAAAAAAACAAAACAAGTATGTAAATGGCTCTGTCACATGGCAACATGTCATAAGTACTATAATAGAAGAGTAAAATGCTATAGTTCATTTTCAGTGAGCAGGGAATCTCGGTGTCGAATTGTATAGTGCCCTGGATCACCCAAGCCCCTCTTTTAAAAGGAAAACAAGAGGAAAGGAGCTCAGCTGTCCTCTGTTAAGACACACTGTACTACACAGAACCTGACCTTTTACTCTTGCTCACTGCACATGGGCATATAAAGTTTGTCTAATCGCTGTCAAGCTGCAGTCCTGACCCACTGACAGCCACTAATTTCACTCTCTTTCAAATTTCCAAGCCACGAATGTCTTTTTGCCCCAATCTCACTTGTGCTGTCTACTCGACTCGCTGCAAGAACCCTCACTCTGGATTTCCCTGCTACTCACTCTCTAACATTTCAGGAATGAATGCCTAGAAGAGCCCTCACAACAGCTACCACTTTTTACAAAGGGTCCCTTTCACAGCATCCAGAATGCCTTCCAGAATACACTGAGGGTTTATTCTAGGACACGAGGCTATTTCCTAAAATGGTCTGCAGAATTTCTTTAGGGATCTATTGATAACATGGATTTCTTACCTTCAAAACGGTCTGTTCATATTAATGCAAAACTTCAACGTCTTGCTTACCCTGAACTGTCCTTCTTCTCCCTACCTTCCTGCCACAATGGCAGGGGAATAAGAAGAAAAACCTGGGTCTCTCTCCCCCACCTCAGTTCTATAGCTGTATAACACAAAGAATGCTTAGTTTAGGTGGTATCATTCTAGTAGGTCCTTGAAGGAAACAAAGGATTAAGAGGAAGAAGGGAAGAACATTCCAAGTAGAAGCCATTAATTCAGAGTGATGAGTACTGTGGAAGATGAAATATGCCAATGTTAACCCTGGCAGTTTCTGCCTACACAAAAGCAGTAATGGTAAATACCTTCCAGTGGATTATTTTAACCTCTAAGCCATCAAGTAAATACCATTAGAAAGAGAGGAGGTATGGTATAATAGAGTGCCAGATTGGGAGTTGGAGGACCAGTGTTCAAATCCTTCCTTTGCTACTAGCTGTATGAGTTTAGGCAAATCATTTCACTTTCTCGGTATTCAGTTTCCTTATAACTGGTCTTGATTAAATGAGATAATAATTGCAAAGTATGTAGCTAGTGTCTAGCACATAGAAAGTGCTATATAAATATTAGTTATGATTATGATTTTTCTCCCTCCCAAGTTATCCTAACCAGTAATTCTAGATTAATACCCTAAAATGAAGTTCTGATTACCTCCCCTTCCTTACAAATCCATAATGGCACCTCCCTGTTTTCTGCATAAAGTTCTAACCCCTAAAGAGCCTGACTAGGTGGCATAGTGAGTAAAGTATTGGTCCTGGAATTAGGAAGACTTGGGTTCTAATTCTGCCTCAGATATTTGTGTGTCTCTGGGACAAATTATTTAACCTCTGCCTGCTAGAGTTTCTTCATCTATAAAAAGCATCTACCTTCCAAAGTTGTTATTAGGATCGAATGAGATAATACATTTAAAGCATTATATAAATGCTAGCTGTGATGATGATGATGATGATGATGCATGGGAACTCATGCTATAGAAAGTATTGCTTTAGTTTCCTAACATCTAATCCTTTCTCATTATTTCTGCAGTTAATGAATTTCAGGGTCAACAGTTTTCCTTCTGTGGTCATTTATTATTATCATTTGGGGGCCAGACTTGTGTTTTCCTCAGTATAGAGAATGTTCAAAAAGGAAACTCCTTCTAGTAAGCAGATTGCAATTTATAGTCCCACAGAGTAGCCCGGGGAAATTGAGGGGTAAATGACTTGTCCAGGGACAAACATCCAGTAAATGTCAAAGATGGGACTTGAATTTACATCTCCATTATCTTAAAGCCAGCTCTTTATCCAGCTCCCAACACACACACACACACACACACACACTCACACACACACACACACACACACACACACACACACACACACACACACACACACACACACACAGGTCCAATGATACTGGTCTCCTTTTTCCTCAGACAAATCCCTCCTTCTCCAGACTCTGGGCATTGTCACTGGTTTCTCCCATACCTGTAATGCTCTTCCTCCCCTTCTCCATTTTCTGGCTTCCTTGATTTTCTTCAGGTCCCAGCTAAAATCTCACCTTCAGCAAGAAACTTTTTTTATGATCTCCCCCTCAAAGCTAGTTCCTTCTCTCAATGATTATTTGCAATGCATCCTGTTTATAACTTGTTTGTGCATAATCGTGTGCCTGTTGTCTCCTCCATTAGCTCCTTGAGGGCAACAGTAGTTTTTACTTTTTTTTTTTTTTTTGTATTTGCAGTACCTAGCACAGTGCCTGGCACATAGTGGGCATTTAATAAATACTTTTTGACTAATAATAATGCCTCATACATGTAGTCCTTCCTTTAATGTTCACAAAGAGCTTTATGTATATTATCCCATCTGGGCTTCATTTCCTCCCAGTGAGGTATGTGCTATTATCACATCCATTTTCCAAATGAAGAAAGTTGTCAATCTCCATTTCTTAGTCTGCCATTCTCCAAAGAACTTTGAAAACATCAAGGAAGGCAATTGAATATCTTCTCCGCTAAGTCCCATCATTCCTCTTCATCAATTTCTTGCTTTTTTTCTCCATTAAACCTTTCCATCTATGACTTTTTCACTGCAAATCAGGCACAAGAGGAAATGGGTATGAGCTGGTACATCACACTAGCGGTCAAAGCATCTAACAAAAATGGAAAACATCTAGGAAGCTTCAAAAAGTATAGAAAAGTCATGATCATCATTCAAATTAAATATCATTTACATTCTTAATTGTAGGAGACATACTCTGCTCAACCACCTTCTTTCAGTTTTCCATTTTAACCTTTTTATTTTTGCAAAAAAAAAAATCATTCATATGATTTTGAATGCTATCTTTTCAGCACCATGGCAACTGCATGCTCCTAGTCAATTCTGCTATGTAATTTGAGAGATTTAACATTTCCACCTAAGAAGACACATAACTAAATAGAGCTGAATAGTTGTGTTCAAATGCAAAAGTGAGAAAATGGAAGCAAGAAATGTCAAAAACAGCAGTGGGAGCTGTAGTGATCCTCAGAAATTTAAGTTATGTTTATTTCTGCTCCAAATATTGCATTCATTTTTCTCCACATATACAGAGCTGATGTGTATTTCTCTAATCCTGCAATTCATCACATGCATGTTTCCATGACTATTTTTAATGTCTCCATAATAATTGCATTGTTGCTTTCTTAATACCTGGAAATGTCTTGAGATTTTCATGCTATGACTTATTAATAGTCCCCTCTCTGGCATCCAGCAAGCCCAATAAGAAAGTGTTCTTATCAAATGGCACTGCTCTAGCAACCAGATGTATACAAGTTGAGTCATAGGATCATTGATTTTGAGTTGGAAGGGACCTTAGGGGCCCTCAGATCTAATTCCTCATTTTACAGATGAGGAAATGGAGATATAACCAGCTAAGGGACTTGCCCGGGGTGGTATAACCAGTATACCTCAACAGCAGGATGCAAACTATCACATATTCTTCAATTCAGTGACAGTGGGCTCCTGGCTGTTCCAAAGACAAGACACTTTATCTCTCAGCTCTGGGCATTTTTTTTGACTGTCCCTCTGACCTGGAACTCCTCAACTCCTTCCTCAATTCCCCATACTGACTTCTCTGACTTCCTTGAAGTCCCACCTAAAAATCCCATCTTTTGCAGGAAGCCTTTCCCAAGCCCTCTTAATCCTAGTACCTTCACTCTGTTAATGATGTCCACTATTTCCACAGCTTGTATATATATTTACATGTTGTCTTCCCCATTAGATTGTGGACTCTTTGAGGTCAGGAACTGTCCATTGCCTTTTTTTGTAGACTTAGTACAGTCCCTGGAGCATAGTAGACATTCAAGGTTCAACTGCCTACCCTCACTCTATACTATGTTGTCTCACAACTATAAGAAGTTTTTAATTATGAGTCAAGGTTTGAGAAGCTGGAGTTCTTTCACTATAAGATTTATGTGAAACAGGATTTTCTTCTTGCCAAATGCTGTCCATAATACTCAGTTAAAAAGTAATACTTATATCCATATGAAAGCACTGAAAAAAATGTTATTTGATACACATCATTCATTATCTTTTATGAAATAGGGATATGATTTTATTGGTTTAGGAAACTCCTAGATGAGCAAACTTCTACTAATGTAGGGTGGCACCTTTTCTAAAACTTATATACTTAGAAAAGTGCCAAGAACACTAAGAGGTTAAATGACTTGCCCAGGATTACAGTTAATATGTGTCAGAGGCAGGGCTTGAACTCTTACTTTTCTGGCTTTGAGGCCAGCTCTTGATCCATTATACCATATGTATCTAAGAACAGAGACATTGAGAAAGAAATTTGTATTCCTTGATGATTGGGGAGGGGTGGGGATATCAACTTAAAAAAAAAAACAGGACTACATCCAAGAGATAAAAGGAAGGAAGGAAAGAAGGAAGGAAGGAAGGAAGGAAGGAAGGAAGGAAGGAAGGAAGGAAGGAAGGAAGGAAGGAAGGAAGGAAGGAAGGAAGGGAAAAAGGGACATATTTGTTAAGTGTCTACTATGTGTCAGGAACTATGCTAAGCACTTTACAAATATTATTTCATTTGACAAGAAGAGAGATTGGACCTATGATTTCTGCAGTGCAGGGAATTTCCAGATGAGGCAAGTTAGCACCTTCCCCACAGTTTCTAGGCTGAGAGTTGCCTGGAACAAAGGAAGGTTAAAGGTTTTTGCTAGTCACCAGACTAGAATGTGTGAGAAGCTAGACTTGACCACCACATCTTTGGTTCTGAGGCTGGCTCTCCAGTCACTAGGACACATTACTTCTTCTGTGTTCACAAAGTAATCACACACAAGGATTAGTAGTTAATTTTGTAACAATCAAGTTAGAAAATTCAGTTCATTATCTGGTGGACCCACTTCTATAGTCGTTATTATGCCTTGCATTGATGGTGCAAGAGGCTGTTTCATTAATAATGATCATTATTTGCTGGGTTTTTCATTTGATACTATTCACATCAATTACCCCTACCTCTTAGTTTATATAATATTTAAAGATTTGGTAACACCTTATAATTTAATACACCAGTGAGGATGAAAATTAATTTACACTTTTGGAGTGTTAATAATTCTGCTGGCAAAGAAGCACTAGAGGGGAGGCATCATTGTTCGTGATGATATTGCTGAGATCAATAATAAATACCTTGAATTTACAGAATGCTTGATTTTAAATCAAATCAACAAAGTGTTGATGCCAACTGTGTTTGTGTATCTGATGGTTCAATTTTTTTTCATGTTATCACATTTATTCTCACAGTTTTATTATAAAATGCATTTACATATTCAAATTGTGTACCAGATTTTCAGACTATAAATTCCAAAAAAGACTTAGAATAAATATTACATATTTACAATTCTTTCCTCACCACCAAAGTCAACAATGTTTCCTCAGACATTATAATAAACTTTCTATAAACTTTCTGCTTTGTTAAACTATTTCATTGTTTTCTCTTCATCTGTTTTCCCTTCCACTTTCCTGCCACTGTATGTATGTGTTTTGTTAGCATATGTGCACAGTAGAAAAAGGACTAGATTTGAAGTCAGAAGACAGGAGTTCTGAACATGTTGTTTGAATGTGGACAGATCATTTCATCTCTGAAGGTAGAAGTTTTCTCATCTGTAAAATGAGGGGGCAGTTTGACCAATGGTTATTAATGTTTTTTTTATTGTCAATTCTTTTGACATTCCAATGAAGCCTAGGGAACCTTTCTCAGAAAAAAAATATTTTTAAATGAATAACATAAAATGCAGAGAATTCAAAAGGAAATCAAAGGTTACTGAAAAAGATGTGGTATTTTCCCACATCCAAATTCACAGATCTCCTGAAATCTGTCCATGGACATCCTGGTCTTAGATGACCTATCTCACCTAATTCTAAAATATATGGTTTTTCTGGCCTGTTATTTTCCTGATTCTTTTATATTTTTATGAGCTTTTACAGTACACGGTAGGTGCTAAATAAATGTTGGTTAGATAGCCTAAATCCATCTTCTTTTTAATTCATTTCCCCTCAACTCCAGTGAGAAATAGAAATTCTTTCCCTATTACCTTGATTTTTCAAACAAAAGTAGTGACTTACTTATTTCAGTAGTAATTATTTCAGAGTAGTTAACAGAAGAACAGCCTTGGAGTCAGGAAGACCTAGATTCAAATCTTGCCTCAGACATATTGGTTATGTGACAATGTGCAGGTCAATTAATCTCTCAATGATCGAGGTCTCCCTAGGATTACTAATTAAAGAGGAGTTGCTTGGTAGAGGGAGTAGAAGCTTCTGCTCCTAGATTTCTCTGCACTGATGAAATCACAACCCTTGATGCATAAGAAAAAGTATTAGTCATAATTTTCTTGATGCTTTAATGCTGGTACAAGCATTACTTCCTAACCAAAATTAATACGGGCACTTAATTTTCAAGAAAGAACCTCAAGCTTCACAGATGTCTTACAGAGAGAAAAAACGCTTTAAAAATCCTTGGCTCATATGCTGAGATGTTTATTTGCCAGTGCTCAATAGTCATGTATTTATAATGAGAGTTTAATTACTTTCTACAACAGTATTGTGCTGGGCTCTGAAGACAGAAATACAAAGAATTAAATGATAATTACACTCAAGGAGATTGCATTGTATCTGGATAGACAACATATACACATGTAAGTATATGCTGAATGAATGAATACAACAGATGAAGATAACCTATAGATATTCAAGTATATATGCCAAAGCAGGAAAAAGTAATTAAATAAAATGGGGAGAGCAGTATACATTGGATCAACAAAGGCTTCATGGAAAAGTTAATGCCAGAGCTATATTTTGAGGGAAGAGAGGGCCTTGATGAGGAAGCAGGCAGTGTAAGTGCATGGAGATGAAAGATAGACTGCCATAACTATAGTGAAAATATACTCAATAGGAAAGTATATGTAGAATCTATACAGAATTGTATGCAGTCGTGGGGAGGGAGGGAGGTAGTGGGGGGTGGGTGGGGAGGGATAAAATCGCAATTGTATGGCAGTGATTGTTAAACATTAAAAAAAATAAAAAAATTAATTATAAAAAAAAAATAAAATTAAATTAAAAAAAAAAAAAAAAAAAGATAGACTGCCATAGAGAAGGCCAGTTTGGCTGGCTGGAAAGGTAGATTGGAGTCAAGTGGTGCAGGGCTTTAAAACCCTAACAGGGTGATTTATATTTTATTGTGAAATGAACAGGAAGGCAATGGAATTGATTAAATATGGGTTCACATGGAAAGATCTGTACTTAACAAATATGATTTTGGCAGCTAGATCCATAAAGTAGTTGTCCTAAAGTAATGACATAATTATTGGCAATTAATATTTTATCATTTACTTGATTAAACTAGAAAACAACTTATTGTTTAGTCTTTTATACTTCATGCTGTTTAGGAGCCACATCTATATTTGAGATGCTTCATGGTGCAAGGGTAATGATCTTGGGGTATCAAAGACAGTGCTAGGAGAACACAATCTTAGGCCAGTTTTGTGAAATTAAAAAGATTTTGAATACAAGACTGCTGACAAGACTCTCCTTTAAAGACTAGCCTAGCCAAGTTCAGAGTGGCTCACCCCAGCGTGGCTGCAAGGCAATGAAATTTTCATCCAACTTTCTGAGACCATCACTGAGTCATACTTATATGAAGGTCTAAATGTGAACAAATGGAGAGAGCAGCCCATGCCAACATAATCATAGAGCTTTGAAGTACTCAGGCCAACAGAAGCCTTCTTCAATACTTCTTTGAACAGTTTTTTTTTTCCTTTTTAGTTCTTTGGCATTTATTTCCCACTATGATTCCTTTTCCACTACATCCTTTGCTCTTTTCCATTATGAAAAATCCATTCTCTCCAGGGAAGCAACACCTTCCTGTGAGTATTTGCACATAAGCAGACAGAATTTGAAGTCTGAGTCCCAATTTTGGTCATATTCTACTTTCCTGAAACTGAAACAATAGAAAAAAACACCTATAAGATAAATGTGTTAATCATATCAAACACTTATGTCAGCTGGGGTAGATAGAAATATGATCCAGGGAAGTCACTTCACTATCTCTAACTCAGTTTTCTCATTGGTCAAATAGGGATAAAAATAGCAATTACTCCTGAGGTTGCTGTGAAGATAAAATGAGATGATATTTGTAAGGTGCTTTGGAAACCTTAGAGTGCCATATAAATGTTAGCTATTACTGCTATGACAAATATTACTAGTATTACTACTATAAATACTTCTTTCTAACTAGTTAGCTCAAGGTTAGCTCTGAATCACAAGGCCTTCAGATACTGGCTTTTACATGAAGCCTTTGTTGATCTAATGCATACTGCTTTCCTCATCTTATGTTTAACTACTTTTTCCTGCTTTGGCATATATACTTGAATAGCTGCAGGTTGTCTTCATCTGTTGTATTCATTCATTCAGTATATATTTAAATGTGTATATGTTGTCTATCCAGATACAATGCAATCTCCTTGAGCATAATTATTATTTAACATTTTCTTATTGATTTTACTTGTAGAAATTAAAATAACATTCAGATGATGAGTCAGATTTTCCGATAATTCCAAGAAAATATAGAAAAATTGTTACCTTAATCTTTACAAAACTCTTGTGAACTAATTAGTACTAGGCTAGCATGTATATTACATTTGTTTGCAAAGTACTTTACAAATATCACCTTATTTTTTCTCACAACAATCCTGGGAAGCCAGTGGAATTATTATCCCCATTTTACAGATGAAATTGAGACAGACAAAAGTTAAATAACTTGCCAGTTTCACAGCGGGGAAGTATCTGAAGGTGGAACTGAACTCATGTCTTCCTGACTCTACTGCTCCACTGTGCCACCAACTGCCGCTACTATGAGGCACTGTAGAGAAAACTGTTGCTCACTGTTCAAAATACTTAGTTCTGAGATGATAGCAGGAAAAAAATGGTGAAGAGGTTTCTGTCAATAAGATATCCAGGCATAAAACTTTCCCTGAGGGGAAACAGAGGCTGCCAATTACCTTCCTCCTTTGTCTGGAAAAAAGCAATCTCTAAAGTAAGTCCAGTGTAGGGAGATAAAAAACAGGAGAGGGAATGGAGACAGGAGACAGAAAAAGAGAAAAGACTGTCAAAGAGAACAACATAGTGTACACAAGCGAGTTCATTTATCTGGCTCCTGCCAAGTTCCTCTTTTGTGGACAAGAGGGCCACAAGGAACAAGAAAAGAGAATGTGCCAACTTTAAATTGAAGTAAACAGTTTCAGTTTAGACTTGGGTGCATAAAAGAATAGGAGTAGAGACAAGCCTGCAACTTCTAATCAATAAGAACAATTCATTTAGATGAAAGTAAGTACATAATTAAATAAATGAAATGTGAGGTTAAAATTCCTCCTGATGTAATTGGCACTGAGTCATACAACTGGGAGCCAAGGGAGCTATGCTGAGCTAAAAGCTTGAAAGGTTCTTCCAACCAAGAGAAATACATTTAGTTGGAAGCTACCTTTGCATTTCTGGGAGAAATCAAGGCGATTGTTAGATAGTATGTTGGCATTTATTTCCCACTATAATTCCTTTTCCACCATATCCTTTGCCCTTTTCCATTATGGAAAATCCATTCTCTCCAGGGAAGCAACACATTCCCATGACTATTTCTCATGCTCCAAGAGGAAGTGTGGCTGGGTCCACAAGGGACTTTGGTCATGTGTCCCCTCCCCTTTCTTGTACCTCAGTGTAAAAGTTGGACTTGTGGACATGGCTCAGTCCTGAGGGATCTGTGTAATAAGAAGAGTTAGGGTCCCTGGTCTTATACTCTTTGGTTCACCCCTTTCCTCTACTACCCCACCATGGGATACTGAGAAATACTCTACACTTAGGGTTCATATCTACGGTTCTTTCGAGAAACTTAAAAAATAAAAAAGAAGTTATCCACTTCACAATTTGAATTTAGTATAGGGCAGGTAGTTTATTTCTACACACAAAAGGAGATGTTTGACAGAAAAAGAAATCACACAAATATACATTAAAAGAATAAACTGAGTAACCGGTATAATTATATTTATACAATTGTAATTTTATTATATTAATTCTATATAATTATATTAGACCAACCCTTAAACCCCATTTCACTCTGGAGATCACAGATTGGACCACAATAGCACCACTTAATGGCTGTATTTTGGGCCCTCCAGTCTCAGAGCCAGTGTCAATAGCAACTATTTCTCTTTGGACCAGTAACCCTGAGGGTCTTCCCCTCCCAGTTTGACTTTTTTTTTAATTAAATGGGCCATCCCTTAACTCACTTCTTAAAGTGGCCTACTGACTGAATGATCATTATCTCATTCAAAGTGAGGACCTGAAAAGGCCCTAGCCTAAAAAGTCTAGGATCTCCCATTGTATCCTGAGCCATCTCTAGTCATCCTGATGAATATCTGGTCACTGGACCCATATGGCTCTGAAGGAAAAAGTGAGGCTGGTGACTTTGCACAGCTCTCCTTTACTCAAAGCTAATTGCAAGTCATGTCATCATTTCCTTGATGTCATGGTCCTCTTTGAAAACAAAGGACAAAAGCAACCTGTGAGTGGTCTGAGCTGCCTGGATGGGGACGCAGCCAGTTGGGTAACTCAGCTCATCCTCTCCCTCTCCCTTTCTGTCTCCTTTTCTCTATCCCTCTCCCTCTCCCTCTCCTCTCCAAAGAAAGGTAAATTTTGATGGCTGGAAGCTGCCTCGTAAACTTGGGGTTTACTGGCTAGATTTCTTTCCTCCTTCCTGCTGGTCATTTTCTCTTTCTTTCATTCTTTCTTTTTTCCTTCCTTCCTTTCAACCTTCTTTTCTTTCTTCCTTTCTCTTTTCTCAAGTTATATAATTATACATTACACAATCTATTATATATGGCATATATAATATAATAATAATTATAATTACACCATACTTTAAGGGATCATAGTTATCATCACAACATCACACCATTTGTGAGATTGGTCATTAGGCATTTTGCTTTTCACCTCAGCTTCCCATTGTAGGTCCAGTCCAAACCTAAACCTCTTCTGAACTTGACTTTCTTCTCTGGCTGTTTTGTGCTGCTGCTCCTCTCACTGGACTCAGGATCTCCATACCTCACAAAATCCTGAGCATTTCCACTTCAAAAACCATGCAGTCACCTTCTCAGGAAAGAAAGTATCAAGCAAAAAGGACAGCCGGGGACCCAGGAATGAATTCACCTAGTTGGTGTGAGGGGAAGGGAATAAGTGCTGCACCTTCTGCCACCCCCCTTCATAGGTTTCTAGAAATTGAGTATATGATCTGCTGTATAGAAGAGTTACAGTTAGGAGAGAGCTGAGGATGGATGGTTCCTTTTTGCACCTCCCCTGAGTCATCAGCATGTCAGGCACTGAAGCCAATAAGGGATTCTTTGTCTTCTCCTAACTTAAGCTCTTCAGTGATAAGTCACACATGGTTGAAAGTAGACTTCAAAGTTCCCACATGATCCACCAGAAATGGGACTGGCAACTCTGAGCATGACCTACATTAAATAATCATAGATCTCTGCATCCAGGAAATTGCTGTGGTATTCCATTATATTTATTGGCAAACTTTTATTTTACCATTAAGGTGTTAAATTGCTTTAAAGATGTCATAGTCTTTAATTCCCTTATTAGTGCTTACCTTCTCTCTAAAAAAGAAGCATGCTGCTAGACTTTGCTAAAAAGAGATGATCTTTCTTATCTAGTGACAATTCAAATAGTGAGGAGACTCAGCACATCTTAGAGTTGGGAAGATCTCAAAAGTCATCTAATCCAACCTTTACCTGAAGTACATTTCCCTGGGTAATTTCCATAACAAATAATCACCTAGCCTTCAAGAGAGGAAGGTAGATTATTTTCCCTTTGATCAAGCCTAAATCTGTACGTTTGTAACTCCTGCCCACTGTCTCTTAAAGGACCAAACAGATAAATCTAATCCCTCTTCTGTATAACAGGCTTTCAAAGACTTTAACATGGATAGCTCTTCTTTTGTCTGAACTAAGCATTCTCAATTCTTTCAGACAGTTCTCAGATGGCATGTTTTCCAGTTATCTGATCCTTATACAGTATTCCAGAAAGGCAGATCTTTAGGATCTTATAAGATCTCTTAAAGATAACTTCAAAGGGTCTTAAAGAGAACATTAGGCTCTGAAAGGTTAAAGCACTTACCACATCCCCCATCCCCACCCCTGATTAAATATTTGAGATAACCTGACTACCTAGTGTCCTACAGCTAGTGAGCAGAACCAGAACAAGAATTGGGGTCTTTTTACCCCAAGAGCCTTACTATTTGTCCACCACCACCATGATGCTAAATTAACCACTATTTCCCATGTAGATCCTAAGAACAAGGTTATTTATTATTCTAACTAGCTTATTATGAACATAATAAAAGTGACTAAGAATAGAGACATACGAAACAAAGGACATAAATTCAAACCCCTTAGCCTTTGATAAAAAAGCATCAAATAGATTAACAAACAAGCAAAGACAATAATTTTCCCTCCATCTCCTCTGGAGACCTACCAAAGTTTTACCTTTTTTGATTTCTATTATCCTCTATGAAAGATACAACATTTGTAATCTACAAGTATAAATCCACCAATAATTGTCTAAAAAGACAGAAGGTAACACTTTATGACTCCTGTGTGAAGTGAAAAAATAGCATACTGCCTTATGTTCAGTAACATGATTCAATAAATACATAAGTTAATATTTCCATGTCACTAATTCTTACAGAGAAACCACAGCAGAGGATGACTGAACGTATCCTCTTCTCAAGTTTGGAAAGTGAAATTCAAGTCATAGTTCAGGAATCCCTAGTTTTGAGTTAAAATGAGAAGTTATTCCAATCATATTTCTGGAATGGATCTCAGAGGACACCCAGTAAACCCTGTCACCCCCCTCACTTTACAAAGCAGGATTGGAGGCCTAGGAACTTTTTCAAAGTCACCAGGAAGCATCATAGGAAGATTTTGAACTTGAGTCCTCTGACTAAAGAGCCCATGTACTTGTCTACTTTACCAGACTGCCTCCCCGCCTTCTTTTTAATTAGAAGTATCATTAATAGTGTGGAGACACTTTGAAAAACATCATCTCTTATGACCCTCTCTGGGGAAAAAAATCATCAGTTAATTCTAAGCCTACCCATTCAGTGTCTCCTTTTCCCTTTTCTCTGATTCTCCCTCCAGTGTCTGCCAAAGAGGGTCATTTCTACAAGTACCTGGTGACAAAGGAATGAATGCCTGAATCTCTGACCTATAGAATGAAGTGTGATCTGTCATTCTCCTACGGACAGAAACCTAAATGAACAGAAACAAATATTATCTTGATGGGTAACTAGGATACCACTAAGGCACAAATGGGTCTCAGAGAGAATACCAGAGGGAGAATGGAAACTCCTCACTCGCTGTTCTCATGTAGCACACTTTCTCCAGAGGGAAAACTTTCTGTTGCTATGACCCTTTTGCCACATGCAAGATGACTGGGGCCTTATAGCAAGTAGTGAACCCAAAGCAACCCACTACATAAGAGTGTCAAATACAGTGTTTATCACCAATATAAACTATCTACCATAGAGTTCTTCTATGGGAGGCATTGTGTCAGAATGGGTAGAGAGCTGACTTCAGAACCAGGAAGAACTAGTTCAAATTCTGTCAATGACTCACACTGGCTGTGGAACTCTGGGCAAGTCATTTAAACCCTTGTTGTTCCCAAAAAGGTGCCAGCCTGCACTTGAAGAGGGACTTGCCTCATCTGAAAGTTTCTTATATCAATGAAGTCACAGGTGCAGAATTTACACCACTTCCCCTTTTTTTTATCGTGGACCCCTAGGCAGTCTGGTGAAACCTATAGACCCTTTCTCAGAACAATGAATGGATAATTTTAAAAAAACCATAGAATTACCAAGACAGCTGATTATCTTGATATACAGTTGTAAAAAAAAAAAAAAAAAGTTTACACATGCCAGATTAGTAATATTTGCTATGGGTCCTATATAAAAGATAAAATTAGTATGATACGAGAGTCAGAAAAAACACAAGTTGAGATCCCATGACAGACATTCAATAGTAATGTGAACATGGGCAAGCTTCCTCAAGCTCACTGAGCTTCAGTTTATTTATCTATGAAACAGAGATAACGATACCTACACCCCCTCCTCCTGAAAGGGCTTTTGTGAGGTTTGAGTGAGTTAATGGATGATAAATGTTTTATAGACCTTGAAAGTGTTATACAAAATGTCAACTATTATAATTAAAATGTCATATAGCCTCGGTTCTCCAGGAGTTCCAGGGAGGGAGGACAGGGTTGAAGACAAAATCACTGTGAGTTCTGAGTCCCTTGGGACAGGGTAAATTTGTTAATGTGGACATTTGCCATATACATGGAATGGGTCAGTAGACCCCAAAGGCTGGCTCCCTTACTCTGTATGCACTCTTTTCAACAGGTTAGGGTGGCTTCTCAAAGGGACAACCATGCAGCTGCTATCAGGGTCCTAGACCTAACCTTGGGGTCACTATTCCCACTGACACTATAATAGCTCATCAGCCCCTACTAGTGTGTTTTCTTAGAAGCAGACACATCACTTATGGCAAATGTACTAGTACACTCTAGTGCACAAACAAGCATACAGAAAGGAAACTAAAAATAAGTATCAATTTCCATTGGCCCAAGTAGACCTTTTGGAGGCCTTACTCACACATTTAGAAGCTTTAAAATACTGCCTGATGGTGATCAAGCCACAATTTGCTCTGTTGTTTGTTTTAATTGTTTCTCAATCCTGTCCCCTTTTGGGGTTTTCTTGGCAAAGATGCTAGAGTGAGTTGCCATTTCCTTCTTCACTTAACTTTACAGGTGAGGAAACTGAGACAAACAGGGTTAAGTGATTTGCCCAGGGTCACACAGCTAGTAAATGTCTGAGGCTGGATTTGAATTCAGGTCTTCCTGACTCCACTGTGCCACCTAACTCCCCACAAGCCACAGTATCCCAGGAAAAAGAACTCAGGGAGCTACCCACAAAGCTCACAGTCTAAAGATTACAGTCCCTAAAGGCAACATTAAAAAAACCCCTCAGTTCATAGAATTGAAATATTTTCCATAGTTTTTTTCCTTACTTCCTTCTCCTCTATGGTGATATTACAAGCGAGCTATGGCCTTTCTGGGGCCAGAAATACTATTATCTTTGGTGAACCAAAAGGAGGAAAGCAACAGGAGAAATGTAGCATCTAGTGTGGCAAATGATCATGAACTTTGCTAGGCTGGAAGTTGGTGGGATGAGTGCAGTGGGGAGGCTTGCTGTTTTCTAGAGACAGTCTATGAGGGTTTTTAGCTACTCCTGATGGGGGCCTTTTCTTTCTATAGACCAGTGGACCTTGTATCTTTGGACCTTTGGAATCACGCCCTTTTCAGAGGCTGCTCCCTTTTGGTCTAGGTTTTACAGGTAGCTCACTGAAAATTCTTTCCTTAGATTCCTCTAGTTCATGGCAGGGGACATGCTAAAGCTTTCCAGAATTGGGACAAGACCTCTAGGGCACCCAATGGAACAACTGGAAAGTATAATCCCTTTTCACTTTTGTATATGTGTTTGAATGAATGAATGGATAGTTAGGATTTTGTATTAGAGCTAAGAATCCCCATGCAAAGAAATTACTTGGGTAAATTGACATATTTGGCTTAAAATTTAGCTTTAAACATTCCCCAAGTGACAGAGAGACAGATTGACAGAGAGAAAGGAGGAAGGAAGAGAGAGATTATTTCTGGAGTAATATGATCTGCCATGATATGCTGTTTGCAATTGTTAAAAGATCTTATGGTTTCCATGATGAGTTCTACTAGAAAACCTATGAAAGAATCCCATTTTACACTCTAGTAAAAAACTCAGAAACCCATGGAAAGGCATGAGCAGCCTCAAAATATGCTTCTGAAACTTAAAGTGCTAACAATTTGTTCAAAATCAGATTTCTTTTGAAAACATCCCAGTGAGGGAGCTAAGATGTAGCTGATGAAAAAAAGGGAGCAGCTGCTTTCCTGGAGTTTAAGAGGCACCAGAAGAAATAAGAATAAGTCCATATTTACAAGAGCCTAACAGACATGGATTATATAAGAATAAGAAAATACAGGCATCAGAAGAAGGTGTCCATAGCATTGAGAGGTGGAGGTTCTTGTATGGAGCACTTATAGAAAACCATGGAAAAGAATCACTCAGACATTGATAAAATGGGACCTGATCCAAAGGGAGTAATTGATCATATTGATGAGACCATGGGTCTGTCAAACCACTAAGGATAAAATAGAGTGAAATAATGAAAGTTAGCTATACTTCACCAGGTTTTGAATGTTTCTTGTTTGGAATCACAGGGTTGATCACCAAGTGGTCAATTTAGTTATAATGTCTTTTTTCTATTTCATTTCATACCTTAACAGAACTTCACACTAAATTAAGTTTTCAGTAGAGTAGCATATAGAGAATAAAAACCTAGATCGATCAATCTGAGAAGACAGAGGATGATGTTTTCAAAAATGATCATCTTTGTTCTACAACAATGGAAGCTATGGTACCATCATGCCAAGAACTGGCTTTGTCAAGCTTTTTTTTTTCCAATTCTGATTTCCATTTTAACTGGTCAGTAAGTTTCATTAAGGAGAAGAAGCAGAGGACATGTGACCAAAAATCTTATTTAATTTTCTTTTCTCTTTAGACCAAATTCTTGTTGATTTTAATAAATTTTAAATGAAAGCTATAGTGTCCCTGACTGTTATGCTAATTTGATGACTAAGTCTAGGATGAAAACCCATTATATGATGTTGATTTGATGTGCTAATACACTTGAATATATAAAAATGTTTTATAATTTTTACAAAGGAAAAATATCAGTAAAGTCTTCTTTAAAAGTTAGTCAAGTTCATGGGAAGAACGTTATTTCTGAAAATTCTTTTTGTTATCACAATGCTTACAGTCATATCATACCCTGAAGTATATCTTCATACTCTCATATCTATGGCTGTAAAGCCCATCTCTTCTCATTATATGAGTGTTCCCTTTTTACTGTAATAGGCATTAGTTTCCCCTAAAGGGCAACAAAGCTGTCTCTGGGGCTGTATTGGCCTGTGTCTCCCTTGGTTTCACCTAAGGACATAAAAAGTCCCATCCACTCAGGTGGACTCAAGTCTCTTCTAACTCCATGGATTTTGAAGAACACGAGTCACCTTCCCTACTGACCAGACATGTTTCTATTAGGGGAAGGGGTATGGTCAGAGAAGCTAAAAGTCTGGCATACAGTAGGAGATTGATAAATGTTTACTGACTAATACTGATGGCTCCATCTTTGTTGCATATCCTTGCTCTGCTAAGGCAAAGTAAATCTTTTTGTAAACTGTTCAGTGACTTGTACGTGACTTGTTTGATTCCAACTCTCAGGTGGAACTAAAGAGAAGACTGGAATCAAGCCCATTCCAACCTCAACCCTACCACACTGAAGTGGTACCCCAGCTAAGCACTTTGTGTCCATGTCTACTCAAAGCCACAGCTTATAAGAACTCACCTGTGTTTCTCTTACTAGACCAAACCATGAAGCACAGCGATTCAAAATAAAACACATTTAATTACATCAGATAAATAACAAGTAAATTCTTCCCATGTACAGAGAGGTACACTCTCCCACAAATACCCTCACCACCAGTAGAAGAAGGCACATACATGCCAATCAATCAATCAATATTGATTAAGTGCCTACTATGTGCCAGGCACTTTGCTAAGTGCTGGGGATAAAAAAGATGCAAAAGTCAGTCCCTACTTTCAAGGAGCTTAAAATCTATCAGGAGAAACGATATGTAAACAAAAATAGACAATGCAAATTATATACAGGATAAACAGAAAGTATAACAGAGGAATGGCACTGGAATTAGAAGGGGTTGGAGAAGGCTTCCCGTAAAAGGTGGGATTTTTGCCAGGATGTTTTAGTTTGTTAGTGGTAGGGAGAGAGTTTACTTTACATATACTGGCCAACTAAGGTTTCTGTTCCCAGCTGGAAGCTCTAAAAGCTGCTAATGGCTGTTCCTTTAGCTGAATTGCTGTGTCTTCCTTCGACTTGACGTTTTTCTCCATTGAACTTTATCTGATGTTACCTGCTGGGCTTTTCCTCTCTCCTGCCATCTAATGGTTGTTTTCTGAATTGCAGCTGCTTCATAGCTTCCCCCCACCCCCACCCCCACCCCCCGCCAAGGGTGCCTCGATGAATGACCACTTCCCTAGTAGCCTGTTATCTCAGTTAGCATTAGAAAATTCCCATCAAGCTCCTGGAAACTAGCAGTGGACCATTCACATTATGTGGACTTTTATTCTAATCAGACCAGAGAAACTGAATGGAGCCAATCACCTTTAGCAGCACTTAAATTGATGCATTCCATATAATTACATGGTAACCTTTTTATGTTCCAGTCTTTCTTCCATGAATCTGTGGATTTTTAATTCACTTCCATGCACATTTCTGCAATTATCTTCTAATTAGGAATATAACATGTTACCTCTAGAACTTTGAACATAACAGATTTGATCCAAAATGTGCTAAAGTCAAATTCTAAAGTCATTCCAGACAGGATCGCAAAAGGTTTGACATTTTGGGGAGAAAACCAACCTTCCCTTGTTCCTTTCCTCTTGCTCCTAATTCTTTCCTCTGGATTGCTAAACAGAGGGCCAATAAGAAATGGCCTTGGTTTAGTGACAAGAAATCTAGGACTAGGTTCAGAAGACCTAGGGTAAACTCCTAACTCAGCTATCTACTATCAGTATAAACTTGAATCACCTTCTCTAGAGCTCAGTTTCTTCCTCTGTAAAAATTATGGATTTGATCCTTTTCTACTGTTAAATCCTAAGAGTAGTAAACATTAATTCTACATAGTCCTCTCTTGAATTCCTAGCCTCCTTATGATTTCACCAATTAAACCCCTCCAAGTTTGAATTCCCAATTCGAATCTCACCCACCATTCATCACTTTTGCTCCTACACATGTACTGCTGAACAAAGGTGGAGAAAATTGCTGAACCATTCTGATTGGGTCCAATACAGATTTATGTTACACAGTCTTAAGTGGGCCCTCACTGCTGCTAGGCAACTTTCCATAACTGTCATTAACTCTCTATCCCACTCTTCACAGTGGCTCTTTCATATCTTTTCATCCCTCCTCAAGTCTCCCATGCTTCCTCTTTCCTCACCCTCTCAGCTAAAGGCTTTGCCTCATATTTTAGGCCATTCCTCAGGAGCTCCCCCTTCCTCATCTCATATTTATTCACATGCCTTCTACCTCCTTCATCCCTGTCTCACATGTAGAGACAACCTTACCCCTTACCGAGGCTAATTCTTCTACCTGCTCAAGAGATCTGAATCCATCCCATCTTCTCCAACAGATTTCCTTCTCTGCCATCCTCACTGTATTCCTTATCTTCAGACTCTCCCTGTTCACTGGTTACCTTCCTACTGCCTACCAACATGTCCATGTCTCCCTGACCCTAAATAAAAAACTTCATTTGATCCTCCTATCTCTGCTATCATCTGGTTTCCCTTTGTAGTAAAACTCCTTGAAAAGACCATCTACAATAGGTGCCTCCACTTTCTGTCCACTTACTCTATTGTTTACTCCTTATTATCTGCCTTTCTGACCTTCTTCCACTGAAACTACTCTCTTCAAAGTTACTAAAGATCTCTAAGTTGCTAAATCCAGTGGTCTTTTCTCAGTCTTCATTCTCCTTGACCTCTCTGCAGCCTTTCTTGTTGATCACCCTCTCTTCCTTGATAGCCTTTTCTCTCAGGGTTTTTGGGATGTCACACTCTTACCTATCTGCCAACTCCTCATCCTTTTTTGCAGGATCTTTATCAGATCACCACCTCTAACCATAGGTGTTCCTCCACCTTCTGTTCTGTGTCCTGTTCTTTTCTCCCTCCATACTACCTCACATAATGATCTCCTCAGCTCCCATGGATTTAATTACTTCCTCAGTGCTAATGATTTACAAGCCTACCTTTCCTGCCTCAGTCTCTCTTCTCATCTCCAATCTTACTTCTCCAATTGCCTTTCAGACATCTCAAACTGGATATCCAGTGGACATTTTAAATTAAGCATATCCATATTTTTCCCCTAAACCCACCCAGGGCAACACCATCCTCTCTATCCCATAGTCTCACAACTGGTCAACCTGACTAGTCATTATCTCTCACCTTCTCCCCACAGCCAAGCTGGTACCAAGGACTGTTGATTTCACTTTTGCAACATCTCTCAAACACACTCCCTTATCTTCTCTGATACAAACACCCCTGTACTGCAGACCCTTATCACTTCAGGTCTGGATTATTGCAATAATCTGCTGGCAAGTCAACTTGTCTCAAGTCTCTCCCCA
The DNA here is from genome assembly GCF_028372415.1 of Notamacropus eugenii. NCBI lineage: Eukaryota > Metazoa > Chordata > Mammalia > Diprotodontia > Macropodidae > Notamacropus > Notamacropus eugenii. Next base: position 91,920,203 of record NC_092878.1, read on the forward strand.
CTCCAGTCCATCTTCCATTCAGCCACCAAAGTGATTCTCTAAAAGTGCAGGTCTGTCTGTGTCACCCTCTATTCAATAAACTCCAGTGAGTCCCCTATGGCCTCCAGGAGCAAATGTAAATGCTGTAATTGACATTCAAAGCCTTTCAGAACCTAGACCCCTCCTACTTTTCCTGTCTCCTTCTACCTTTCTCCCTGCCACATATTATTTGACCCAGTGATACCGACCTCCTTTTCTATGAACAAAACATTCCATCTCTCCTTTCCTCTGGTTGTCCCCCATGCCTAGAATGTTCTTCCTCCTCTGTTCTTTCGACCTCCCTGACTTTCTTAAAGTCCCAACTAAAATCCCACCTTCTACAGACCTTTCCAGGCCCTTGTAATTCCAGTGATTTCCCTCTATTAATTATTTCTTATTTATCTTGCATACAGCTTGTTTTTATATACCTGTTGTCTCCTCCATTAGATAGTGAGCTCCTGGAAGGTAGAAATTGCCTCATGCCCAGGTACATGATAGACATTTAATAAAATTTTATTGATTGATTGATTAAATATTTATATAAAGTACTCTCTGAATGAATTTTGCTAAAAGTTTACGAAGGAAAGGGATTTTCAGTATGTAATCTGTATAGAACCGAACTCACATTTTGCCCAAAACTTAACCAAGTACCACTAAATTTCTCTGATGAATATATACTTTTTGTATAATATCAGGTAGGCGATTATTTCTTGAGTTACAAAATGCTGATAGTTTCAAAGGCATAAAATTATTTTTATCTGTGAAGTATTTCAGAAAGAGACAAGCTCCTTCCTTATTTCTTTATTTCTGTTTTTCTTACCCAGAATCCCCACTGTGTTGCCTGTTTCAAATTTCCCTACGGAAATTCTGTTGTATGAGTTACCTCCATGTCTTAGCATAATAAGTGAAACCAGACAAATTTCAGAACTGCAGCATCAGGTTTTCTCTGCTAAAAGTCACTGTAATTGAAAAATGGTGGCACTTCAATTAGAATTGCTTTTCTTTTGGCTACAGGAAGTGATGACTGAATATTTTACTAGAACTGGAAAGTAATGCACTGCTGTTTCATCACCTCATGACTCCAACTGATTATAATTAGGATGGGCAGAATTAATGATTCCAAGCTAGAATTATATCAATTATTATTTTTTTAATCAGAGCTGTTATTTCAGCATGTAGGAAGCTTCTTGTTTAAGACTATTTCTGCCAATGTAAATCAACACCTTCTATAAGGCCCCAAACTGTCCAATCTAGAATAAAAGAAACTGACGCAGAACACCTAGCCAATAGCACTTTATTAAAGGAACCATAGCTCCTCTAATGAAGTGGACGTCAGCTCTTCCTCACTATCTGAGATGCCCCCTCTCTCCAGGGCCTTAGTGCTATAGAACTTGATAAAAAGAGGTGAAGTAAAAGACAAAGTCTCACCGGTTGATAGACCTATATTTTGACCTTCAAGGAGAAGTTTTAGTTCCTGCCTCCAGTCAGTGACTAGTAGAGCACATCCAAATATGGGCAGAACTGATGGCTATTCATTGGCCCCATGCTGGACAACAGAGGGCTGTCAGTAGTTCCAATAATGCAAAGACAGGGTTACCTGTTGGTCAAGTGCTCAGAGAACCTCCTGGCCAAGTGCCATGGGTCTATTACCCCAACTAAGGGACAAAGGGTGGCAGGGCAATCAAAAATTGCTAGGGGATTTCCATGTTGTTGAGTCACCTCCACCACACTGGGCTTGGTCACTTATTCATCAGGCAAAAAGAGAATGGTGGCCCTCTAACTTGCCTCCTGTGATAAGCAAGTGTGAGACTAACTGTATGTTCACAGACAAGTACAACAGTATAATCATTGCCACTGTGGAATCAAACTCAACTAAATAGTACTAATTGAAATAAACCAGGGCTTTAAATAAAATATTGGTCTAAATTATTTCCCATACTTCTGTACAATTTAGTGTCTTACAGCATTATTATCTGGAGACATGGAGAAGTTAAGTGACTTTTCTAGAGTCCTATAACATAGAGTCACATGCGTCAGAGGCAGAGCTGGACAGAGCTCTAGATCTTGTGTCAGGAAGACAAAAGTTGAAATCTGGCCTCAGATTCTTATTAACTCTGGGCAAACCACTTAAATCTCTGCCTCAGTTTCCACATCTGTAAAACAGAGATGATAATAACACCTACTTCTCAGGATTGCCCTGAGGATAAAATGAGATAATGTTTATAAAACACTTTGTTATTCTTAGCTTTCAGGCTAGCTCTGTATTCACTATGCCACATTGTATTCCTCAACTACCTATCTCCTGTTACCTTATTTTTTAAGTCCACCAACATGTACCTGAGTTTGTATCTGAAAGTTTCAACCACTACCTCCTACCTACCAGATGTTCAGTGCTCTGACCAGAGAACTCTGTAGTACAAAAATGTCCTTTTATAAACACTAGTATCTTCATCATGGAGCAGGAAAGCTACGAAAGATCTCAAAATTCATCTGCTCCAACCTCCTCATTTGACAGCTGAGGAAACTCCCACCTATAGAAGAAGTCAACTTCTTCAAAGTCATGTAAAAAATTAATGAGAAAATCAAGACGCACATTTAGTACTCGACTCCCAGATCTCCATTTTTCCTACTACACCCAGCTTCTGGCTCCACAGTCCTGATGCTTCCCAGAAGTGAAGCTGGTACTTGTTGAAGATTGTTGGCTTTCTCGATTTCAAATGAAAGAAGGAAACAAAATTCTCTTGTGTATGCATCAGGTTTGGTTGCTACCATTACTGGGACAGACTGCAGAGATAGGATTACCTCCAGTGGTCATCTACAGAGTGATTTTCAAATTTACCCTTCACTTGGGCCTCAAAGCTCTCTCCAAAGGCATGTTTTACATTTCTTTTGTATTTTCTACTATTCTTTTGCCAATTCCCTTTGCTCCATCCAAGAAAATCTCTTTTCATCCCATCTCTATATTTTTTCCTGGTGTTATCTATGTCTTTCACCTCATATCTGCCAAATGCCCTTTTCTATCATGCAAACTTCACCTCAATATCTCCATTTCGCATAAATTTTTCTTGATTAATTGGAAATTGTGAACATGTACAGGAGACTGTCCCTTGTCAGGCTGGCAGTGACTATACAGTCTATAGATTCCTTCTCAGAAAAATGTTTAAAATGCATAAAACAAAATGTGTAGGATTACAAAGGAATTAATTAAGCATTTATTAAGTGCATGGGGATACAAAAAAAGGCAAAAAACCCCTGCATATATATATGTGTGTGTGTGTGTGTGTGTATGTATGTGTGTGTATGTGCATGTGCATTCTCAAATTACTTCCTGCCTTCAATGAGCTCATATTCTAATGGGAGAAACAACATACAAATATGTACATGCAGAATAAACTGAAGGACATCTCATGGGGCACAGTAGTAGGAAGGACTGGGAAAGGCCCTTTCATGAAGATGAAATTTGATCAGAATCTTGAAGGAAACTAGGGAAAATTAAATGTACTTTTATGATTTCCAATATGGTGCTTAGTTGGACTAACCCAGTTTAGACTATGGAAGAGTATTAAGACCACAGTGTTGTATAGTGGACAAAGCACTGGATATGGAGACAGGAAGTTTGAATCTTGCTTCAGATACTTCCCAGCTATGTGACCCTGGGCAAGTCACTTAATCTTTCTCTTTCTCAGTTTCTTCATCTGTAAAATGGGGATAATAATAATAATAGCACCTATCTCATAGGGTTGTTGTGAGAATCAAATGAGATAATGAATGTAAAGTATTCTGTAAACCTTAAAGCCCTATGTAGCTATTATTACAGGACTCCACAATAAGCAGTTACAGTCATAGCAAGACAACTATATAGATCTTTTCCCTTCATATGGTGATGAATGCTTCTTCCTCTCCCTTTTTGGAATTAGAAAAGATCCTGGAGTTCTGAGGGTGGAATCATGTATGGGGAACTGAAGGAGGCGGTTCCTGGTCTCTCCCTAGTAACTCCAACAAATCATTTATAATTAGAGCAAGATACAAGCAAGAGAGACTTTATGAATACGATATTATGTGAGTTCTGAAACAGACAAAAATGTAATTTGAGCATAGTTTGATTCCTGAAAGCAAACAAGGACAATGTTCTACAATGTTCTGCATTTTCTGGGAGAGTAAGTACTGTATCTCTGCCAGTGTCTTCAATAGTATTATTCACTGGCCCAGATCATGGAAACTTAGATGTAGGAGGGACACTAGAGCTCCCTATTCCAGCACCTTCAGTGACTAAGTATTCATCTTTCCCTTGACCACCTCCCATGATGGCGAAGAATAATCATATCAACCAACAAAATATATACATACACACATATATACATATATATACATATTTATACATATGTACACACATATGCACATCACACATATATGTACATGCCATACATATGTTTATGTATATACATATAATACATAAAGTATATATGCATATACATATATACACATATGTATGGTTTTAAAGTTTCCTAAGCAGAGAAACTGATCTGAACCCCTATCTTCCTGGGAACTCGTATGTATACAACCCATGGAGGATCCAGGGGAACCCCATGTAAATTGAAATAGACATTACCATAGCACAATTCTGTGAATACTTTGGTGAAACCATTTTCATCTACCTTAGAGTAGCAAAAACTCAATACTCATATATTAATTAAATATTGGAGCCCAACAATATTAATGTTCAGTTGAATAAAAAAGATGACTGTTTGGATGCAAGAAGTTCGAAACCTGCCTCAGACATCTGCTGGCTGTAAGACTTTGGGTAAGTCATTTAACTTTCAATGGCTTCAGTTTCCTCCTCTGGAAAATGGCAGAATTGACTTGATGGGCTCTAAAGTTATTTTTAAGCTTTAATTCTATTTTTGGTGCCCATTTTAATCCAACTGTGCCTCCCATCCTATACCATTCTTGCCCATGTCCACTAAATCATTTACCACAGAGAATCAATCTAGGCAAAATGTAGATTGCCTTCCTTGCTTTCTCAACACTAGAAGCATAAAAGTGGGTCACTCCAATGGTTACGCTGTTCTTGTCATGTGACCAACTCATCTTCTACTTCTGATCATAAACTTTTAATGGCATTTTTAAGCTTTGGTCTTTCCTTGCAATTGTTTGTTCTGTGTTGCAATCTGCTCACAATTGGGCTACAATAAATCAAAATCCTCCATAAAGTCCTATTCTAATGCCTTGTTATGGCATGGAGGTGAACCTGGGTTCTTCAAAGTCACATCAGCTGATGGCAAGTCTTGGCACACTCTACAATGCTGAATTGTTTTGAATATGGCCCAGCAAACATAGCGGTCCTATTTGCCAAGGATCAGCATATCTAAGTGTAGGAAGGGTTGTTACTATTAATTAGGCTGGCCATTTATTGACGAATTCTATGAACAAAAACAAAACAAAACAAACAAATAATAACCCACCTACACCCCCCCCAAAATGGCCCATGGTCCTGTGAAGAACCATTCTGCTTCCATAGGCACATGTCAGAGAGGTAGAAAAGGGCCTGAGGACGCTAAGGTTCACACCAGAGACTTAATAGGATAAAAGGCTGATTCTAAGATTAATGCTTTGGTTAAAAGGCTGTGTGTGTGCGTGCACATTTACATAGTTTTTCGGCATTAAAATAACCATAGGGAAACTCTTGGTGAACCCTTTTCAAGAGGAAACAGATGTGCTGAAAATGTTGGTGTGTTGAGTTTCAAGCTCTGTAAAATAGAAATAAAAGTCTCAATGAAAATGAAAAGAAGCTGTACTCCATTATTAGAATTTTCCTATGAGGTCACTTTATGATGCCTTGTGAGCACTTTTACATCAAAGGTCTTTGTAGTTTTCAAAGGCCAGGAAGTAGTCATGTTTTCCTTCAAAGTAGATCATTTCTACTATCTTGTGGGGGAGAGAACGGGGACAGGGAATAAGCTGTTTGCTTTATCCAACATGTCAGCTATTTTAAAAAATAAGCATATACAAAGATCTTCTCAATCGGAAATCATTAGAGTTGTAACAAACACAACCTGTTTCTTTAGGTGACACAAGAAAAGTTTTGTAGGTCTATGATTTCTGAGTCTTTTAATAAATAATTATATAGGCCTTTAGCATATCAGGCAACTTTAGGTAATTCAAGTTAGAAAAAAAATTATTTAAAAAATAAAATGGGGATCTCATTCAAAATGTCTGCATCAAGCAAAAACACTTCTTTCTCTAACTTAGAAAAATGAAAGTGATTTAATTTTTATATAAAATTTAAAATATGCTTGCTTTTAAAAAATACACATGAAACTAACTTTCTTTTTAAGGCAATGAATGACAAATACCAGGATGGCAAAAGAGGAACTTGAAACATGTACCCATCTTGTTGAAAATGTTCCCCTTCACTGAGGCTAGGACAAGATTGGTCAAAAGCTTTGCACATTCCGTCCCCTACCGCTAAAATGCCTTCCCTTCCTCATCATCTCCCTTTATTGAAATTCTTTACATCCTTGAAAGCCCACTCACGTATCACCTCCTCCAGGAAGCCAGGAATGATCACTAACTCCTAAACTCTCATGGTATCTTGTTGATGTTATTTTGTTTTATGGTTTTCTTCATACATACTACTTTCCCTAATAAACTGTAAATTCTTTGAGGAGGAACTCATTTAGCTTTTTTTTCCCCTAGTTCCTTAGAACCATCTTCATATCTAGATACCTCAAAGGATCTGAAATCTCACAAATATGGGCATTCCTTCCTTTGGTACATATCCCAACTAGGGGCAGCTAGGTGGTGCAGTGGATAGATCACCAGTGCAGGAGTCAGGAGGACTTGAGTCCAAATCTCACCTCAGATACTTGACATTCACTAGCTGTGTGACCTTAGGCAAGTCACTTAATCCCAATTGCCTCATCCTGGGTCATCTCCAGTCATCCTGATGAATATCTGGTCACTGAATTCAGATTGCTCTGGAGGAGAAGTGAGGCTGGTGACCTGCACAGCCCTCCCTCACTCAAAACAAAGTCAAGTGCAAGTTATGTCATCATTTCTCTGATGGATGAACACACACATAGATCCCCCAACTGATCTACCCCTTCTCATCCTGTGTAATTCTTGTTCAGATTCTCCTATAGAGGCTCCATTGAGTACCAGCTCAACTTGTCAGGGGCTTTTCTCTAGGTCTTTGTCCAGGTTTTTATAAGGATCAAATGAGATAATGGATGCAAAATACTTTGCAAACTTTTAAGTGTTTTATAAGTGCCAGTTACTGTTGTTAACTGACAGTCACCAGGCATCTGGTCTAGTGATATATTCAGTCTCTGAACCTTCTACTGTACCCCTGGTGAGCTAAAGCAATGTTTCTCTTGCAATTCGGGGATCTGCTGGCAAATGTTTAACAATCGGGGTCTCTGGGGGGGGAAGGTATGCACACACACTTTTAAGTGCGATCTGCACCATTAACACTTTTTAAGATTAGACAATCCACAAAATAAATTAAACCCTGACTTATATCAGTTATGGATTTTTGAAGTATAAATGCTTCCACTGAAAATTTAGCTACTGGTCAGTGCTGGCTGTAGCACTCCCTGTCTATTTTGCAGGGACCAATGCAGAACTGGGAATAAGAAAGGCAGCTAGGAAGATGGTGGAGTAGAAAGACACACATATGCAGGGTCTCCCCACATAGCCCATAAAATACCTGTAGAGAAGAACTCTCAACAAATTTTGGAGTAGCAGAAGTGGAGAACAATAGAATGGAGGAGATTTCCAGCCCAGGGTGACCTGAAAGGCCCACGGGAAACATCTGTTGCACTGGATGCTAAGCGAAGCGCGTAGCCCAGCCCAGCCTTGGCCACATGGCGAAGCTTGCAAACAGCCCTTGGGGGCAGAACCTCCACTTGCAGAATCCCCAGTCCCAGCAGCAGCAGATTTGAAGATCCCTCAACCCACAGGCACCAAAGGTCAGTGATGGGGTTTATTCAGCTGACCAGGAAGGGAGAAGGGCCTTCCATAGCTTGGGCCTTAGACAGCCTCAACAGAGGACACATAAGCAGGCAGCCACATGGGCAGGCGCAGTAGCCGGACCATTATTAGAGCATAAAAACCCCTGGGGGCATCAAAGAGCCGAGCCTTGCCTCGGCCCTGTTTGGAGGCCCTAGGGGAGTTGGTCTTTGTCTCACACTGGATGGTGGCCCTGCCCATCCAGTTTATCTGAAAATCAGCCCCCAGTGCTGACTTGGAGGAACTGGAGGCCAGGTGGCTGTGGAGAGGTAACTGCTAAGATTCTGGACACAAAAATCCCTCTCTATGTCCAGACCAGTACATGCTTGACTGGGCCACCTTGGAGGAACTGAGATCTTACAGATTCCCAGAGTATACTCTACTCTTGACAAAGGACCCAAAAGTCAAGTAACTGGTTGGGAAAAATGCCCCAAAAAGGGAAAAAAAATAAGACTATAGAAGGTTACTTTCTTGGTGAACAGATATCTCCTCCCACCCTTTCAGATGAGGAAGAACAATGCTTACCATCAGGGAAAGACATAAAAGTCAAGGCTTCTGTATCCCAAACATCCAAAATAAATATTCAATGGGCTAAGGCCATGGAAGAGCTCAAAAAGGATTTTGAAAATCAAGTAAGAGAGGTGGAAGAAAAATTGGGAAGAGAAATGAGAGAGATGCAAGAAAAGCATGAAAAGCAGGTCAACACCTTGCTAAAGGAGACCCAAAAAATGCTGAAGAAAATAACACCTTGAAAAATAGGCTAACTCAATTGGCAAAAGAGGTTCAAAAAGCCAATGAGGAGAAGAATGCTTTCAAAAGCAGAATTAGCCAAATGGAAAAGGAGGTTCAAAAGTTCACTGAAGAAAATAGTTCTTTCAAAATTAGAATGGAACAGATGGAGGCTAATGACTTTATGAGAAACTAAGAAATCACAAAACAAAACCAAAAGAATAAAAAAAATGGAAGATAATGTGAAATATCTCATTGGAAAAACAACTGACCTGGAAAACAGATCCAGGAGAGACAATTTAAAAATTATGGGACTACCTGAAAGCCATGATCAAAAAAAGAGCCTAGACATCATCTTTCATGAAATTATCAAGGAAAACTGCCCTAGCATTCTAGAACCAGAGGGCAAAATAAATACTGAAAGAATCCACCGGAATGGGGCAAATTATCTCCCATAAAAGAGGCAAGTAAAAGACTTTTCAGTGGAGGGAAAAAGGGGGGAGGTGAGAGAAAAAACATGAAGCTTACTCTCATCACATTCGACTAAAGGAAGGAATAAAATGAACACTCATTTTGGTATGAAAACCTATCTTACAATACAGGATAGTGGGGGAGAAGGGGATAAGCAGGGTGGGGGGGACAATAGAAGGGAGGGCAGTGGGAAGAGGGAGCACTCTTGGGGAGGGATAGGATCAAAACAGAGAATAGAAGAAATGGGGGGCAGGATAGGATGAAGGGAAATATAATTAATCTTACACAACACAACTATTATGGAAGTCATTTGCAAAACTACACAGATATGGCCTATATTGAATTGTTTGCCTTCCCAAAGGGAATGGGTGGGGAGGGAGGGATGAAGAGAAGCCAGAACTCAAAGTTCTAGTAACAACTGTTGAGTATTGTTCTTGCAACTAGGAAATAAGAAATACAGGTAATGGGGTATAGAAATGTATCTTGCCCTTCAGGACAAAAGAGAAGATGGGAATAAGGGAAGGGAGGGATGTTAGAAGGGACAACAGTTTGGTAATAGGGGTAATTAGAATGCTCGGTGTTGTGGGGTGTGGGGAGGGGAGAAATGGGGAGAAAATTTGCAACCCAAGATTTTGTGGAAATGAATGTTGAAAACTTAAATAAATAAATTTAAATTTTAAAAAAGGCAGCTAGATGGTTCAGTGGATAGAACACTAGGTTTAGAATCATGAAGACTCATCTTCATGAGTTCAAAACCAGTCTCAGACACTTACTAACAGTGTGACCCTGGGCAAATCATTTAACCTTGTTTGCTTCAGTTTCCTCTTCTGGAAAATGGGCTGGAGAAGGAAATGGCAAACCATTCCAGTATTTTCCCAAGAAAAGTAAAAAAATGGGGTAATGAAGAGTTGGACACAGCTGAACAACAAAGTCCCTCTAGTTTTAATTTAGTCACATTTGGGGAACAGGGACCAACCAGTCTCCTTTGAGAACTACAAATATAGGTCTATTTTAAGGAGAGAATGACAGACCTTGGAAAGGAATTTATCAATTAACTTTGAATTCAGCCTGTGCCTGAAAAGAAATTTCTCTTCAGTCATTGACCAGTCAGCTTCCACTGGAAGACACGTCTACACCACAAGCAGTTCTAATGGCTACAGTTGCAATCATTAGGGAATGTATCTTTAGGACAAGCCAAATTTCAGGTCTCTGAACTTATACCCTAAGTCTGCCCTTGGAACCAAGTAGAACAAGTTTGGTATCACAGATCTAGGGTTGGATCTCAGGGTCTGCGTAGCAGAAGGCAAATCCAGACTCGCTACAAATTTCATGTGTAACCTTGGCCAAGGCATTTTATTTATTTGGACTCAATTTCCTCATCTGAAAAATAAGATGAATTGGACTGGAAGAACTCTAAGGTCTCTTGCATATGATAACCCTTCAAACACACAGAAAGGCATCATGGTTGCCCCAAAAGTTCTCTATGTTAGAACAGGGATGTTCATGTTGAAAATCTTTCAACTAGACCTCATGTGGCATAGTCTACAGCCTTTCACCATTTGGTCACCCTTCTCTAGACACACTCTAGTTTGTTCATGTCCTTTCTAACATGGGATGCTCAGAATGGAGCACAATACTCTACATGTGGTCAGAGCAGGACAGGAGTCCAGATGGTGCAGCTGACAATGGCCATCTTCTGTAGACAACTTGGGTAATGTGCTATAAGAAAATACTGGAGGGGGCAATAAGATAGAGTGGACAGAGGGCTGGCTGTGGAGTCAGGAATACTTGGGTCCCAGCCCTGTGTCTGATATAATTAGGTGTGCGTAACCCCCAGGTTAGTCATTTAAGCTCTCACAGGCTCCCAACAACTGTAAGATGGTAAGAAAAAAAAAAGATTTTAAAGTTACCTACACTGATGAAATGACAGGTCTAGCCCTCCTGCTTCCCTTCCACCCCATAACAATAAGAACAACAACAAAATAAAATAAACAAAGACAAAAGGGACCAGCAAGCTACTTGGAAGAAAAAGCTTTTACATCTACACTTTAGAAACATTTTTTTTTTTTGGCTTCCCCCACCCCCACCCCTTTCACTCTTAAGCAGGGAGCCAACAGCTGTCAAAAATTTGCTGAAACTGCTCCTGTTAAGAAGCACTTAGAAAATAACCAAGAAAATTGGCTTACTCATCTTAAAACGTATGTAAGAACTAAGTCAGGCATTTCCACGTTGGTCTTCAAAAACTTCTCCAAATTGTTGTGATTGAATACCCAGATCAGTGACAAATTTCTGAGCACATACCTCCCCCCGCGTGTATGTATTTGCTTATTTATAAACTATATATGTGACAACAATAATAATAGTAGCAAACATTCATACTGTGCTTTAAGGTTTGCAAAATGCTTTCCAAATATTATCTCATTTTATCCTCATAACAACCCTGGAAGGTAAGTGCTATTACTATCCCTCTTATACAGATAAGGAAACTGAGAAAGACAGGTTACCTGACTTGCCCAGAGTCACAAGGCTACTAAGCATCTGATATCACACTTGAACTCAGGTCTTCCTGACTCCAGGCGCCCTATCCACTGAGACAACAATCTTCTCCTCTCTCTCTGTATCTTTCCCTCATATATATGTGCTTGTATGTATATATATATATATATACACACACACACACATACATACATACATATATACATACACACATATAGGTAGATATGTGCATATACATATACATGTAAATATGTGTATATAAATACATATACTACTACTGTACTAAAATTATGAACAATATAAAACTTGAACAAAAATTAAAAATTTTAGAGGAGGTGAACAACAGTGATATTTGATCCTAGAGTTAATAGGAATACACTAGAGTTGATCAGGTAGTGGAAGGACATGGTTAGCCTCTGCTTTCAGGAGTATTTCTTTGGCTGCTATATGGAAAATAGAGAAAGGGGAAAGGTTGGAGCCAGGCAGACTAAGCAAGAGCTTATTGTAATAGTCCAGGCAAGAAATGATGAGGGCCTGGTCTACCTTTGGGGTTGTGTGGAGAAAGGAATAATTGGAAGAGATGGTGTGGCTAGGGGATTGCCATGATTGGAATAGATATAAGGAGTGGGAGAGAATGAGTAGTGGAACAGAACCATGTCACCCCTCTACTCAATAAACTCCAATGGCTCCTTATCACCTCCAGTATCAAATATCAAATCCCCTGATGTTCAAAGTCCTTCATAACCTGAAACTCCCCCGCTATATCCACTCCCACACTATATCCACTCCCTTCCAGTTTTCTTATGCCTTAAGCTACCACCACCCTCCATGCACTTGGTGACCCAGGTACAAGGGAGGTACCGTTCCTCAAAAAGACACTCATCTCCTGACTCTGGGCATCTTCAGTGGCTGTCCCCCAGAATCTTAAAGTTCTCCCTCCTCATCTCCATTTTCTGGCTTCTTTGACTTCCTTCAAATCTGGCTAAAATCTCACCATCTCCAGGAAGCCTTTTCCACTCTCCCTTAATTCTAGTGCCTTCTCTCTTTTGATTATTTCCAATCTTTCTAGGGAAGAAAAGGGAAAAAAAGCTTTTATAAGCATCTGCTATTTGCCAAGTACTCTACTAAGTGCTTTTTACAAATATTCTCTCATTTGATCCTCACAGCAACCTGTAAGGTAGGTGCTATTATTATCCTCATTCTGCAGTTGAGGAAGTGAGACAGAAGTTAAGTGACTTACCCAAGATCACATAACTAATTAGGACCTGAGATCACATTGGAGCTCAAGTGTTCCTAACTCCAGGGTCAGTGCTTTATCCACTGGATTATCTAGCTGTCTCACATTAGCACAGTGCCTGGCACATTAAAATGTGAGCTACTTGGAGGAAGAAACTATGCTTTTGCCTTTTTTTTGTATCCCCAGCCCTTAACCCAAAACTTTGCATACAGTAAATGACTAATAAATGCTTACTGACTTTCTGACTGATGCCACGCTCTTTTAATTCATTCATTCATTCCACAGAATCACTGGTATTGGGAACATGTCTAGCATGAGGTTTATATTGGATGGTAGAAAAGTGATGAAAGCTATCTTTACATCCTCAAGGGGAGAAAGAGAATGCCTGTTATTCCTTTCTCAGAAAAACAGTTGGCATGGGCTTTGATGTCAGGGTACCTTTAATTTGTCACTCTCTCTTCCCCCACCTTCCCTATCCCAGGACTCAGAAACCAGTGGATAAGTATGAAGATAAGACTTTAGCAGTGACCTCTCTGGGAAATGAAAACTGCAGAACAGTTTCAATAACGGTAAACATTTTCCAGACCCATTAAGTCATCTTTATCATTGTGCTTAATGGCATCAATTTCAAAGCCTGAATCAATGGCCACAGCTGGATGCAGGCAACATTCAAATTCAGGCAAAACTGTGCCTCTGCGTTGTCACTGACAATCTAAACTGGGGTGGGTGAGGGGAAGAAAGGCAGCTCTCACTGATTGCTGATTGTGTAATGGTAGAATCAGAAGGTCTGTTTGTGGGCTCTTAGCAAAGACCTTGCTTGACAGGGAAGATTATTCATCTCCATTTGGTTGATGGCAGTTAAACCAGTTCAGACCAAAGGATCTTACCTTATCTATCAGTCAAGTAGGTGGCAGCCTATCTTAGAAGAGCTTTTTCACACCCAAATCTGCTTCCTCTTCTCCCATTATTTTTACAGCCTGTAACCATGGAGCTATCCTTGACTAAGCTGTCCTCCTCCTTACACAGCTCCTGTGTCTGCATGTCTATGTACCAACGCCTCCACAATAGAGGCTGTTCTCAGCTCTCTGGAAAATTGGATTTTTGCCTTCCTTTCTTGCTTGCTTTCTTTCTTCAACACCCTCAACAGGGATTTCTCTAAACCTTTAGCTCTCTGGACTCGAACCCAATTTGAATACTACCCATTTTGAAACTTACAAACCAAATGGAGGAAAAAAAACAAGCATTTATTAGGCACTGTGCATTATAAACATTATCTCATTCAATCAAGAAAAAAAAAGGCTGAGAGGTAAATGCTATTAGTACCTCCATTTTACAGTTGAGGAAACTAAGGCAAACAGAAGTTAAGTGACTTGTCCAAGGTTCACACAGCTAGTGTATAAGATCAGATAAGAATTCAAGTTTCCCTCACTTCAGGTCCAAGGCTCTGCACCACCTAGCTGTCTCTAAGCAGTTATTAAAAGCAAAAATTTAACATACACTCTCACTAAGGATCTCTTCCTGTTCATAATGTCTTCCATTAGTTTTACAATTGCCTTGGGAGTAAGCATAAACTAAGGAAAAAAGAGCTATTAAGAGTAAGAAGAGCATCCACTCTTGGAATCAGGAAGGCTTAGGCTCATTTCTCATCTGTGACTTTCATCAGGCGCTGTGACAATAGGCAAGTCATAAACTGTCTGCCTCTCCATTTTATTATCTGTAGAATGGGGGAGCTAACACTTTGGTACCTACTCACAAGGTTGTTGTGAGACCGAAGGGAATGAACATGAAGCACTTTGGGAACTTTCAAAAGTACTGTGGAAATGTCAGTGATTATTAAACATAGAAAACATTTGGGAAATCTCAGCTACTGAGATGATGAAAGTGACAATCACAGATCTAAAAGTGGCAGGGCCTTCAAAAGGCCATCTAATCCAACCCCTTTCTTTTTAATGGCAGAGGAAACAAAGTCATGTAACAAATGTTAAGTGGCTGGGCTTGATGGATGATGTGGATTTATTTTCAATTTGATTAACTTTATCCAGGAAATCCTAAGGGAAAATTAGGTATAGTGAACTTCAGACCATTTTTTTCTATTACATTTTTATTTTTGTGTTGAGGCTTAATTTTTTTCCAGGGGATCCCACCTCTAAAATAATAATGAGAATCAATGGGAAAATACAATAAAACTAAGTAAACGAAGTCCACATATTTTCTTTAAACACAGCAAACATTAACTATTTCATTTAATATAGTGGTTTTCAGTCCTTTTGAATAGAAAGACCTTCTTTTAAAGCCAAAATATTTTTAAGCTATGGCAAGGTGCAGGAGGTCTCAAAATGTGGTCCAGGACAGACTTTTCCATGAGGTCAAAAATTATTTTCATAATAATACTAATGTATTTTAACTTCTGAGATGGTAAATATCAATAAACAGAACAGAAAAGCTCTTTGGAGGGTCCTTCCTCATTTTTGGTAACATAAAACAATCCTGAGGTTAAAAAAGTCAAAGAACCCTTGGCATAATTAGACAGGGCACTGGATTTAAGAGTCAGAAAGACTTTGGGTTCAACTCCTGGCTCCGACATTGCTAGCTGTGTGTCCTTAGACAGATTACTTAACTTTTCTGCCACAGTTTCCTCATCTGTAGGGAACAGGAGGAAGAAAAGAATTTATTAAGCACCTACTACGTGCCAGGCACTCTGCTCTCTAAATATTCACTTGTTTGAACTTCATCTATAAAGTAAAGGTGTTGAGCTTCATGGCCTTCTAGCACAAACCCTATTAGTCTGCATTTTATACTGTATTACTGTTCAATCCACTTTACCGTTAATATCTATTAGTTAAAAAACACACCTAATGCAAGAAGCTACAAGGAACACAGTAATGCTTTTCCATGAATCGGCATTTCATCAGTTGCAACAGGATTTATATCTATTTGAAAAATAGTAATTTTTGCATATCTTCTTGTATCTAAAGATATATACACTGCCATTATGTAACACATAATCCATAAATAGAACATTTTGTAAGAGCTAAATAAAGCTCAAAATGACAAATCTTGGTGTGCATATGAATTCATTCAAGTCTAACTCTCCAGCATCCCCCGTAGCCATGCCTCATAAGTTAGAACCACTGATCTAATGTATAAAAGCTTCTTCAAAGAGATAAGCTTTGGCACCTTGGGCATTGTGGTCTCCAGTGGAAACAAAATGTCAGAGTTCTCACTAAGTAAATATACTGGCTCCTGCATTTCTGAGTCACAGGCTAGTCTCTGAAAAAAACACTCCTGAACTCTGGCTTATTAAATCCTTTGTTACAATGGAAATCTGGAACTTGAGGAATCAGTGACATTCTGTCTTGAACAGAGTAAGGAGATGATACGATTGTAGAGCTAACCATGAGGTAACAATTTGCTTCCATCATTTCTTCTTAAAGGACTTGCTCCAAACGACAGCTGCCTCTTATAGCTATCAATCCCAGTTGCCCCTGGGGAACTGTCAGTTGCATAATCAGCAAAAAAGCAATAGATCTGGACTCACAGGATCTGGGTTCAGATGATGAGTGGATTTATTGCCTGGGTGACACTGGACCTCAGTTTCCCCAACTATCACATAAGATAGCAGAACCTTAAAGGTCTATGCTATCTCAAAATCTACGTTCCTATTGTGAGCTTAGCATCTACGCACATTTAGAAGAGGTTTGTTGTTAAATACCAGGAACTATGAAGATGAAGCTGCATGTCCTTGGGTCCTTAACCTTTTGGTAGTCTGGGGAAGCCTATGACTCTTTTCTCAAAATAGCAGTTTTAAATGCATACTATTGAATACATGGGGCAGCTATGTGGCACAATACATAGAGTGCTGGGCTTGAAGTTGGAAAGATATGAGTTCAAATCCAGTTTCAGACACTTACTAGCTGTATGACCCTGGGCAAGTCGTAATTCTTTTTGCCTCTGTTTCCTCATCCATAAAATAAGCTGGAGAAGAAAATGGCAAATCATTTCAGTATCTTCGCCAAGACAGCCCCAAATGGAATTCACCGAGAGTTGAAACAATGAAACTGAAAGGATTGAATGAGAACAACAAAATAGAATACAAGAGATGACAAAGGAAAACAAATATATTGCAATTTAGTTATCAAAAAGAATTGTTTTTTTAAATTCGTGGAGCCAAGGTTAAGGATTCTCTCCTCTAGGGTAGTTTGTCTAAATTTCCATTAGATTAACTTAGTGGGCCCTGTCCTGGATGAACCTGTCATGGAATGAGGAGAATTCCCAGCTTCCTCCTAATTAGTCTCTGCCTCCCCTGAGTCAGACTTGTTTGTGGAAGTGGGGGAGGGTTGGAAAGTCTGATCCCTTTGCAACAGGCACACACCCAGTTAGAATTCTGGGGAGAAATGGAAGCTGAACAGAGGTGAGAAGAAAGCTAGGCAGAGGAGAGCATACCCACAGGTAGGGGAATGTTGTCTTTTCAGTCAGACATGGTCACTGTATTGATGAGTTCTGGGGAGAGAGGGGGAAAGAAAGAGAGAGGAAGGAAAGAGAGGAGAGCTGGAGGACACAGCAGAATGCCCTTTCTGAGCTTCCCAAACTAAAGGACCTTCTCTTCTTTTCGGTCAATGGCTCTTCCTACAGTCTTTCCCCTGCTGTGCCCTATTTCTTTTTTACCTTTCCTTCCACTTTTCTACTTGGCCTTTCACAGCTAGCATTTCATCTCTTCTCTCCTCTAAGCCCTCCTCCTTAATCCCCATGGACTAATGAAACAGTAGAATTTAAAAGAATCTTAATCCATTCTCTCAGAAAACTGAGGCCTAGAAATAGGTTCTCCTAACCTTGGACATTCAAAATCAGCATTACGTTACAATGTTCTTTCTTCTGAAGGTCTGTCATGTCTCCCTCTTCCAACCCAAAGACTCCTTGGAGGCCGAAATCAGACCCAAGGAACTGAAGAATGGCCAAGTGAGCTCCATCCTGTGAGCTTCATTTGATTAGCCTAATTACAATACATTTTGTTGTTGTTTGGTCTTCTCCATGAAGTTATGGGACTGGTTTGCCATTTCCTTCTCCAGCTCATTTTAAAGATGAGGAAATCAAGACAAACAGGTTAGGTGACTTACTCAAGGTTACACAGCCAATAAACCTCTGAGACTGCATTTGCAGGTCTCCCTAACTCCAAGCTAGGTACTGTTTCCACTTCAACATGTAGCTTTCCCAAATTATATTACATAAACACACCCATAGGAGTTACTGCTTCGTTAAATGGACACCATTATTTTCTTCAGTTTTTGGCTTGTTTCCTGGTAGCAGTAACTCTACAAGAAAAGAATGGGGAAAAAACTGTCTTCTACATGTCCCACAGTTTCCAACAGCAATATCATAAAGAAACTTTTTGGATGAGCCTGTTCCTTTAGGATACCCTGGCCTGTGGAGATAAACATAAATAGCATTTTATCTGCTGTCAGTTTGATTTTCTCTTCTTCCGATGGGACTTCCCAGACTTCAGGCACACATATCAGCTAGATGACTAGGGAGGAAAAGATGAGGGTAGACCCTGAGCAACAAACTCAGTGTTATTAAGGATTCCCTAGGCAAGTAATGCAGTAATAATATTTGGTGTACAGGGTATTCAATATGAAATTACCTGTCATATTCCAGAGTTGCTGGAAGCTCATATTAACATGCACAACAAAAAACAAAGAAATGAATTTCAAGAAAACTTTAGTTTCTGTTAGCAACACTGTTATTTTCCCTTCTGAAACTCTATTCCCAATATTTTATTGGCCACTTCCATCTTTTAAAAACTTATTTTGGTCATGAGTTAGAGGTAGTATAGAGCACTAGATAGCACAAGGAATTTGGAAGTCAGGTTCATATGGGTTCATGTCCTGAAATACTCTGTTAATTTGTACTATTCACATACACACATATGATAGTATGTGAAGCATGCATGTACATATATGTGTACACATAAAGTTGAGGTTTTATTTATTTTTATGATAAGTATCACTTATAAAGTGCTACATGATTCACAAAATGCTTTACAATTATCCTCATTGAATGCTTGCAACAACCTGGGAGGTAGGTGCTATTATTATGCCCATTTTTGAGATGGGAAAACTGAGGCAGAGACTGACTTCTGCAGAGCCACATAGAGAGCAGATATGAATTCAGGTCTTCCTGATTCCAGGAATGGCATGCTACCCACTGTACAACCTAGCTACTTTTTTTTTAAACTCTCTTGTCAGACAGTTTCCGTCTTATCTCTCATCCCAGCATCAAATTATGCCAAATTCAATGGCCAACAACCACAAAAATAACTTTTTTAATGATCTGCTGAGTACTGGTATCAAGCAAGGTATTAAATGGGGAGAAATACAAGAGAAACATTTTTAGTATCATAAATGTCCTGTGTAAAGCCATCCTAGAAGAAGGAATTCCCAGTTATAGTGAGGAGTTTCAGTATGAGAACTAGATTCTCATATGATGTGATATTAACTGCATGAAAAGTGGAACATCACAAAGTTATTCATATAAATTATATATATATGTTATATAGGAATAATATAGAATATCTCTTATTATTGAGATGACCTAGTCATTCTGTAAGATCTCATCAGCCTTGCTAGTCTACCTCATTGCAACCCTCTGCCCTCTGATGGGAAGTTTGGCCATGAATTCCAACCCTCCATTTAAGAAGGATATGTCCTCATTTCTCACCCAGGACTTGTCTAACTGACTTGTCTACCATGCTTGGTATATCTGTTACCATTCCCCAACCCCTCCCACCTGCCGCTTTTCAGCTTCCTTTTGTGTCATGTCATCAGAGTATAAGCCCCTTTAGCACCAGGACTATCTTTCCTTTTTCATAGTGGTATCCCTGGTGCATAGCTAGTGGTAGTACATAGTACAGCAACACAGTGCCTGAATAGACATCAGAACATTGACATGGGGGAAAAAATGAACGAAAAATCTCTCACTTGGTCCTTGAGGCTTATAAATATATATGTTGGTGTTCTATAAATCATAGAACATCAACATCTTCAAGAAAACAGGTTAATATTAGCATTATCCCAGGGGAAATGGGACTATGTAAAATGGGTATGTTATCAATGGTGACCTGGATTTGAGAAGCAGCGTTAAGAACTATCAAGAACATATTTAAGAAGAGGTGGGCCAGTCTTATAGAGAATTATAGTGATGAGATGAATAGATAGTATCGATGAGGGTTATATTCATATCGACAGGATGGTCAAATTTTATGCAGCGTTGGGGAACCTGCAGGCTCAAGGCCACATGTGGCCTTCTAGGTCCTTGACTGAGGCCTTTTGACTAAGTCCAAGTTTTGTAGAACAAAACCTTTTATTAAGGGGATTTGTTCTGTGAAATTTGGATTCAATCAAAGGGCCTCACTTGAAGACCTAGAGGGCCACCATATATGACCTCCAGGCTGCAGGTCCCCACCCCTGTGGGGTTTCCTATTATCCTGATGTCCAATCCTTTGTGCATGCACACACTCTATGATCCAAATATACATGCTGACTTATTGTTCCCTGCATATGACACTCCATTTCCCACCCATGTGCCTTTGCCTTGGTTAGATCCTGCCTGGAATGCTCTCCATCCTCCCATCTGCCTTTTACAATGTCTGGTTTCCTTCAAGACTCAGCTCAAATACCATTATCTGCAGGAGAACTTCCCCAAGTTTATCTTGTAGGTCTCTATTTATAGAAATAATATCTCCAGATTAGCATACAAGTCCCTTGAGGTCAGGGACTGTCTTTACCTTTCTTTGTATCCCCAGAATTTAGCACTATGTCTGGTAAAAAGTAAGGCACAAATAAATGCTGGTTAGTTGACTGATGGAAGATAGTAAACAAAGAAGAGAAAGGCTTCCAGCACTGGGAAGAAACTCTGGAGGGTCAATGGGAAAATATGGATGAGAATAGTAGCACAGGATTATTGAAATGATGGAGGGCTTGGCCTCTGCATCAGTAGGAGAAGTAAATCACCCATTAAATCAAAGAGTCATTATAGTATTAAAACACCTTTTCAAAAAAATGTAAATGACTGGTAGGTCCATGTACTCCTAGAAATTGTACTATAAAATTTACCATATTGGTCTAAAGGAAAAAGATCACAATTGGGCTTACTATCACTGACAAAGGGTTTGGCATCAAACAAATCAAAATATGATCAGTTCTACTGTAAAAATGGAGAAATAGCTGTTATTCATTTCTATAATCACCTTCAATAACAAAGATCACAAACACAAACATTGATTGCATAAGGAAACAATGTATTAATAAAGTATATGGGGAAAAATCAACTACTGATTCTTACATACACTACTGAATGCATATAACCCAGAATAACCCACAACTGTGCTGACTATATATATACAACAAATTAGGTGATCTAATCTCAGCGAAGTCCTTAATGCCACATGGCAATCTTTTTTATTACTCTCGGACTGACTCTAGCGTACTCCCACAGTGGATGTTCCAAACCTCTTCTCTCTCCTCAATAACCCCTCATTTCTCCCTCTCAGCAGAATACCTTTTCTACTGTCTTACTAAGAACATTGAGACCATCTGTCTTGAACTCCCTCTTTTCCTAGTCTGTTCCTTTTTATTGGGAATTCCTAACTTTTTCTGTATTATTTGATAGTCTGGGGATACCTAGAGATGCCTACTCTGAGTAATCTTTTTAAATGCATAAGTTAAATACATAAGTTTACAAGGAAACTATATTGAAATACAGTTATCAAAATATTTTTTATTAAGGACACAATATTAAGAACTTTTCTTATATTATCCCTTATTTTTTTTCCTTTTTTTCCAGTCTAGGAGGAAAAGATAGCTTTGTCTTTCCACGGCACAAAGGGTGTGCTAGTAAATAACAATTGGGTCTCCAAAAATATGTTCCTAGAGACAATTTGAGTTACATTAGCAACATTTTCTCTATCAATGTTAAATCTAGACCATCAGCAAAACAAATGAACTCTTTATTTGTAGCATTTGCCAATTAACAGGGGTATTGATGTTCACATGGGAAATTTAACCACTGGGCTCCAGGTCATGGTGGTCCCAGAAAAACCTCCAACATGCCCATGACTTTATCCCCTTCTGTCTCCTCCAGCACCTTGACCCTTCAATCATTCTCTCTTTCCTCTTCAATATCTCCTTACCTATTGACCCTTTTCCTGATGCCCACAAACACATTCAGACTTCTCCCTCTCCCTGGTTCTTAATCAAATCTTCACTTGATCATTGATTGCACTTCCCTGAGCTATCATTCTGTATTTCCCCTCCTTTTTACAACCAAATTCCTTAAAAAGTTAACTATACTTGTTTATTCCACTTTTTCACCTCTTACTCACATTTCAAACCCTTTCAATATGATTTCTAACCTCAAAAATCAATTGTAAGTGTGCCAGTGACCTCAGCCATAAAATCCAATGATGTCCCATCTCATCTTTTTTGACCTCTCTGCCACTTTTGACTGAAGCTATTAAGCATACATTTTGAGGTATTCTTTCTCCTTCCCTGGCTTTCATGACCCTGATCTGTCCTGGTTTTCTCTATTTTTTCTCATTCCAAGTATCATCAGGGGTCTAGGCCCTCACAAAGAGTAGCCTAAGGATGGTGTATCTAACAGTGAATGAAGGGGCAGAAATATTCCTTTGCCTTGATGAAAGTGGTAGTGGGGGGGTAACAGGAAGAAGGGGGGGGGCAATATTTATGGATGAATTATATTACTATAGGCCTCAAAAACAAACTCTCCAACTGACAGAGAAAAGAGCACTGATGTAGATATGAAACACCTGAGTTCAACTCTGAGCTCTTCTGCTTCCTACCAGTCTGATCTATGTGGGATAAAGGACTGCAAAAAAGTCCTTAACTTTTTTTGCATCATAGACTCCTTTGGTAGTCTTGTAGAGTTCTTCTCAGAATGTTTTAAATACACAAAGTACACAGAATTACAAAGGAAACAATAATCTATCCCAGGGGTAAGAACCCATCGTCTCAGTGATCTAGACTGGAGATCTAAGATCTAGACCAGACTTAGATATCTAAAGTGTATTTTGGCTCTAAAACATATATAAAGTTCCATCTCCATTTTGCTGTCTCCTTGGGTAACTACTCATTATTAGCTTTTTCTAAATCCTCATCCACCTTGACTTCTGTGCAGTCCTTGGCATTGTTGATTACTCGCTCCTTGTTGATGCTCTGTTGCCCCTAGCTTTTCATCACACTGATCTCTACCCTGGTTCTCTAACTTATCTAACCAATACATGCTAATCATAGGTGATACAGTGGATAGAGCACCAGTGCAGGACTCAGGAGGACCTGATCACCTCAGACACTTGACACTCACTAGCTGTGTGACCTTGGGCAAGTCACTTAACCCCAACTGCCTCATCCTGGGTCATCTCCAGTCACTCTGATGAATATCTGGTCACTGGATTCAGATGGCTCTGGAGGAGAAGTGAGGCTGGTGACCTGCACTGCCTTCCCTCACTCAAAACAAAGTCAAGTGCAAGTCATGTCATCATTTCTCTGATGGCATGGTCTTCTTCGGCAATGAAGGACAAACACACATAGGTGTCCCCCAAGGTTCTGTCCTAGGTGTTCTTTTTCCTCTATACTATTTCATTTGGTGAAGTCACATATTCCCCTGAATTAAATTATCATCTCTATGCAAATGACTCTCAGATCTATTTAGCTAGCCCTAACTTCTCTCTTCTGACTTTCAGCTTCATTCATTTCTAAATACCAACTGAACATCTCAAACTGGATGTCTTGCAGATTTTAATTCAACATATCCAAAATTAAACTCACACTCTATCCCCCCAAAACCATCCCTTCTTCCTAATTTTCCTATTACTGTTGAAGCTACCATCTTTCCCTCACCTAGGCTTTCAAATTTGGTGTCATTCTAGACTCCTCCCTATCTCTCACCCTCCATATCCAGTTACCAAGGTTTATCATTCCTACCTTCACAACACCTCTCATATACACCTTAATCTTTCCTTTCATGATATTATCCTGGTTCAGGCTATAATAACCTCACACATGGACTACCTTATTGTAATAGCATGCCAGTTGGTATCCCTCCATAAAGTCTCCCTCTATACCAGGCCATCCTCCACTCAGTTGATAATCTGATCATACAAAATGGTGAGTCCAACCATGTCATTCCCCTATTCAATAAACTCCATTGCCTCCAAGGTCATATAAAATCCTCTGGCTTTTAAAGTCATTCATAACCTGGTCCCCTTCTACATTTCTAGTCATTTTATACCCTTATCTCTCTCTCTCTTTCTCTGTGATCCAGCAACTCTGGCCTCCTTGCTATTCTTGGCACCAGACACTTCACCTCTAACCTCTTGGCATTTTCACATTTGCATTCCCTCATACCTGGTATTCTCTCCCTCCTCTCCTTTACCTCCTGGCTTCCCTAGCTTCCTTCTAGTCTCAGCTAAAATCCCACCTTCAAAAAAGAAAGAAGCTTTTCCCAGTTCTGTTTTATAGTACCTTCCCTCTGAGATTATCTCCAATTTATCCTCTGTATATAATGTTTCTACACAGTTTTTTGCATGTTATTCTCTCCCATTAGGTTCTGACTTCCTTGAGAGACTGGTTTTGCCTTTCATTGTATTACCAATGCACAGTACCTGGCACATGATAGCCTCTTAATAAATGATTGTTGGTGACTTGTTGGCTAGCAGTAGAGGGCCCTTTTGAGGGTCTCTTTTAGAGATGATAGATTCATGTTTCACTGGTTTCAGAACTGGAAGAGCTCCTATATAGATCACAGACCATAGTATAATTCCCCATTTTAAAGATGAGAATGCTGAGGCCAAGACAGTTTAAGTAGATTTGTTCAAGCTCTCAAAAAGTCACATTAAAACCCAAGTGTTCTTATTCCAAATGTATGGTCTTGGCAACAGAAAATGAAGTAAATATGTTTATAAACATTAAACAAACAGAGCAACTAAAAGGTATAAAAGTGGGACCTGACTATACATCAAAAATAAGGAAGTAGGATACCTTTTAATGGGGCTTAGTGAAAACACAATGCAAATTAATAAGACTTGATTTCTGTCCACACACATGATCCTAGTAAAGTAAGAAGCAATTTAAATCTTCTAGAAAAAAAGACTGATTTTCATTCATTGCCCCAGATAACAAAGAGAAAGAAGGAAATTTTAAAAATCAAAAGATAACCCCAAATTTAAGGATAGGGTTGTTAAAGAGATCTGTTATGTAGGAGGAGTAGGTGGGTAAGAGGAGAAAAAGAAACACTTTGAAAGAAGAAAAAAAAAGGCAGCAAAGAATATCAAATAGCATAGAGAATTTCAACAGAAAGAACATAAAAGCTTCCTAAGCAGAATACTATAGAGAGAGAAGGTAAAGCACGGCTGCCTTATAAATACCAAGGTGGTATCTGTGACATATGCAAATTCTGTACTGAAATCTTGAACAATTAGACTCTGTTTTCACTAAGGAAATGGAAATGTAAACCTAAAGCAATCTGATGGACATTTAAATAGTACAGAAATGATTATCTCAGGCTTGAACATTAGGTAGAAGTCTCTCTTATCTCATACTTGAACAGCTGGTTAAAATACCATATTGCTCCTAATATGCTCCTCATAGTTTTCCCAATCTGACTTACAGAAAACTGAATGGGGCCCTTAATAAAATCAGTGTGATTTTTGAGTCAAACTATGGAAGCAGCCCTGGTGTGAGACAGAAAGAGCAATTACAATACAATACTTACTTTACAGGTTTGTTCTGAAGGTCAAACGAAATAATGTCTAAGTACTTTGAAGCCTTAAAGTACCACACAAATTTCACCTATGATTGCTGTTACATATGTATATAGCTTTTTTTTCCAAAGAGATCTTAGTTTAAGGACAAGGTTACTTCAGACCAGTACGTAATAGGTGCTGGCTAAATAGGAATGAATGAATGAGCATTTATTAAACATGTACTAGGCACCAAACACTGTGGTAAGTGCTGGGAATACAAATACAACAAAACAAACAGGTCTACCTCAAAAACCATATTCTATTAAGCCAGTTTGAATGTTGAAAAGAGGGTTTTGTCCTACGGAGATACAGGGAAGGTGAATTATTCATTCAACTGATACACTCTTTCTTTAAGTAATTTGATTTGATAACTGTGTCTAGAATAAGAAGTGATCCAGGTAGTCTGGATAGAAGGTTGGATTGGATAGAAGAGGAAGCATAGTTTGGAGTTGGGAGCTAGCTAGGTATAGTGGAATAGTTTACATTCACTCAGTTACCCATTAGGAAGGCTAAGCTCCTAGATGGGAGTTCCAAATATTGTAAAGATGAGTAGACTATCTCAAAGAAAGAAGTAATGTTTTTGAGTGAATTATCCTTGTTTTCTTAGCAATATCTTGCCATTGCAAGCATTAAAGGAACTAGTATTTTTGCATTCCATACAAAATAGGAATTGAACATTAATGAACATACAAGACAGGATCTAAACACTCTACATATCCACTAATAATATTAATGTCTTACCTTTATATAATGCTTTACAAAGAAACAGCTCACTTTAGGACCAAGGAGATATATCCAGGTTTCTAGTCTTACTTCTGATACATGTTGGCCATGAGAACCAAGGTGAAAATTCCTTCAGCTCTTGGTGCTCTTGGCCATTGGTATCAAACCCAAATAGAAACAAGGCCATTAACCTTAGGTAAGATTCCCTGGCAGTCACACATTGACTTTGTTTTCAAATGTAATATTATATGTTTTATTGCATCTTACTTATTTTGTTACATATTTCCCTATTACGGTTTCATCTGGTTTGGGAACCACTCAGGAAAGTTGTAGGTCATATGGCCCACACATTTGACACCTCTACTTGAGGCAATTTTCAAAGACTAAAGTCACAGAGAAAAGAACTAACCTAAGATGGCAGGGGGAGCTTCTGTAGGGAATTACAGAGTTTCCCTATACCAATGAAATCACAGGTGAAGTACCTATCCCTGTTTTATCAAGGTATCATGGTGGGTCAAGTCTGTTATGACTTGAAAGGAACCACTTCATTTTACAGTTATAATAATAGTAGTACATTAAGGTTTTTAAAGGACTTCACATATATTAACTCATCTGACCCTCATTGCAACCTTGGTACTTATGATTGTATAAGTATATATATATATGTGTGTATGTGTGTGTACCATATATATAATTATGCTATAATCATCCCTATTTGATAAATAACTAAGGCTGAGATAAGATAAGTGATTTGCCAAAAGTCACATAGCTAGTGTCTGTCAGGACTAGAACTCAGGTCTTTCTGATCCCACGTAAAGCATTCAAGCAAATACTTGAGAAGACTTACCTCATTTGAATTTAAGTCAAATCACTTCTCAAATAAATGAGGAGAAAGGTCTTTGTCATCCTCTGATACAGTGTCACATCACTTCCTAATTTCTCTTTTGTATGAATTCATATTTTATGTATTATTTGTTTAAATCAGGCTCACCTGTACAAAGTAACATTTAATATTTCCTTTCTTTAAATGTTTGTTTTAGGAGATATAGTCTGTCATTGCTGTCAACCACCTTGATAAATATCTTAAACAGAAGTGAATGCCAATCATTTGGAATCCTAGCTTCTGTATGTATCAATTCTTCAAAGCTTTTATTTTTCCTTTCAGAATACAAAGAGCTAAAAGGGTCTCTAGTTTGTCCCTATGTCCTCAGGAAGAAGCTCACCTAAATCATCTCAGAAAGATGGGTTTTTATCTCATTCTTAAATATTCCCAGAAGGGGAAAAATCTCCACTACCTTTTGAAAATTACTAACAGAAAATTGTACCTGCTGCCATTTGGGTGAGTCTCTCTTATTCTGTCTTTAGATCAATCAGTCAACAGGTCTACTATGTGCCATATACTGGATTAAGTGTTGAAGATTCAGGCAAAGGCAAAAGGCTGAGTTCACAGTCTAACGGGAGAGATGACATGCAAACAACTATATACCAACAAGCTATACACAGATTAAATCGGAGTTAATAGGGAAAATATCAGCTTTAAGGGGGAATGGGAAAGGCTTCTTGCCTAAGATTTTAGGTGAAACTTGAAAGAATTCAGGAAGCAGAGATGAAGAGGAGGAAGAGGTATATTTCAAGCATGGGGAACAGCCATTGAAAATGATTAGATGGACTGTCTTGTTGGAGGAAAAAGGAGGACACCACTGTCACTGGATTGTAGAGTACTTCAGTGACAGAGTATAAGATGTAAGAACACTGAAAGGGTGGAAGGGAAAGGTTTTGAAAAGCTTTGAACATCAGCCAGAGGATTTTATATTTGATCCTGGAGGGGATAGAAGTTAATGGAGTTTATTCAGTAGGTGTGAAAAGGATAGGACCTGGACTTGTGATTTCAGTGGTACAAGAAATTCCCAGGAAGTACTTGGGACAGACATTCTAAACCTTAAAAGGGGTTCTTTTGGGGGTCATGGCCTGGTAAAGGCTATCAATCCCTCATTAGAATATGGAAATATTTTCAAATGAATAAAATCAGAAACAAAATAGGAAACATCCAACTGGACAAACAATTAATCAATACAGCAACTTCCTAAAAGTGGACGTAATGATACAATACCTGCCCTCACTCATGAGAATTGGTAGTTGACATGTGCTCCACATACTTTATGGCACAGGCATGTGTATATACGTGTGTGTGTGTGTGTGTGTGTGTGTGTGTGTGCGTGCAGCTAGGATTCAGTGGATAGAGTGCTGGACCTGATGTCTGAAAGATCTGAATTCAAATCTGGCATCAAACACTTACTAGCTGTGTGACCCTGGGTAAGTCTCTTAACTTCTGTTTGTCTTAATCTTCTAGAGAAGGAAAAATACACAGCTGCTCCCCACCAAAAAAAAAAAATCCTGTATTGATTTTATAATGTAGTTATCTGAGCATATCAGTGGTCAATAAAGATTTATTAAGCATCTACTATGTGCCAGGTACTGTGTGCTAAGCACTAGGGAAACAAAAAGAGGCAAAAGTCCCTGCTCTGGAAGAACTTACAATCCAATGGAGCAAAAACCAATCAAACAAAAATGTACAAAGAAGCTATGTACAAAATAAATAAGAAATCGTTATCAGAGGGAAGGCACTGAAATTAAGAAGGTTTCACGAAGGCTTTCAGTAAAAGACAGGGTTTTACTTGGGACTTAAAGGAAACCAGGGAAAACAGCAAGTGAAGAAAAGGAGAGAGAGCATTCCAGGAATGGAAGATATTCAGGGATTATGCCTCCTCTGATAGAAGCTGAGATTGCTACATTTTGTCACATAGTAGGTGCTTAATCAATAAAAATTTCTAGATCACACTGCTGTTTGGAATTGGAGTGTAGAGGGTCAAACTGCTGGGTGAAGGAGATTGTATTTTTTTTTTAAGCAGGGGAATGACAAGATCTTTCATCACTGTTAAAGCAATTAATCGTGACCACCTGACCTACTGTGACCTCTTCCATCAGACTGTGGTAAAGCAGCATTATTCAGATTTTGGCTCTGGACACTGACTCCAGCACCACCCATCCTTGACCACAGCATTAACATTTCCAATAAGCATGCTGACTTCTGACTCGGGTTTCATATTTTCTGAACTGCTGGCTCTTGTGTCTGCCTACATCAGCCCATCTTTATATTTTGCTTCCTTGTTCCCTGATGGTGCCTCCCTCTTAATGTCTCCAGATACTAGGTGAACTTGGCCTTGTTCCCCTGCACGATGCATCTATCCTGTTTTTATAGGCTTGGTCTAAACCAGAATTCCCTCCCTGGCTTCAACAAACTAATGAAGCAGTTCATCAGTGGATCCTTAACTCCCCTGATCAGGTAGAAAGGGAAAGAATATTGAACTTTCTGCCCCTCCTTTTCCTCAGTTTTTAAAAGGAGGAAGTTGGATTCTTTCCAGAAACAAAATTACGTGTCTAATTCTAACTGCTTCAGCAGTCTAAAATCTGCTGCCCTACACCTGTCCTTGGCTCACAGGGAACTTGTATTATCACCCACCTAGTCTGTAGGCAAATGGGCTGAATGACTAAAACAAGTGCAGAGAACAAAATAGGTAATGGAAGAAATAATAGAGATGTAAGCTCAGGGTATTTGAAAAGATGATGTCAGTGACGATGGATTAGCTGGTGAACATTTAGGCAGACTTTAGATTTTGTTTTCTCCTATGCAAACATTTCATTGGATCATAAATTTAGAGTTGGAAGGTCATCTAGTGCAACCCTCATCATTTTTAGGTGAGAAAACTGAGGCCCAGAGAAATTAAATCACTCAAACAAGATCACACAAGATAACAGAAGAACCCAGGTTCTCTAATTCCAAATCCAATGAATGCAATTTCCACTGTGCCGCAACATTTCCCAATCAATAAATTAACCAAGCATGGGGCCATAATGTATTAGGTACCACAGTAGAGTCTGCTGATACAGAGACAAAAATGAAATATGTCCTTAAAAACTAGGTTGGGGAAACAACCTGATTCCCTGGATTATATGCAAAAAAGATACAAAATAATCACCCATAGAGCAAGGTATGGCCATTCACTAGAAAGCAGAACCAATTAAACAGGA
The DNA here is from genome assembly GCF_028372415.1 of Notamacropus eugenii. NCBI lineage: Eukaryota > Metazoa > Chordata > Mammalia > Diprotodontia > Macropodidae > Notamacropus > Notamacropus eugenii. Next base: position 91,950,790 of record NC_092878.1, read on the forward strand.
AAGAATTTTCTTAGTTATGGAGCCCCAGAAAGGCTGAATCAGGCTAAATAATGACCAAAGGTTTTCCCCTAAAGGAAAGTATGACAAATCTATCATCATCTTGTCCAAGAGCTGGGCAAAATCTTGACTTCAAGAATTCAGTGAATGGTGTGATATACAGACTGCAAAATTATTCAGTGGTGAATTTTCTGGACTTCAGCCATAATTCCTCTACTCAAATTATCATTTTTTAAAATATGATTTAACACTGAGAGCAGCTTTTAAAATGTAATCTTCATACTAGGTGCAAATCCCAAGCTCAGTGGTAGCCATATGTGCCAAGTTGCAAGTTTCCTTAAAAGAAATCAGAACGACTGCAGATTAAGACATTCTTTGAATAAATATACAACTTTAAAATCTGTCACTGCTGTAAGTGTGATAGGAGGCTGTGCTGGGTGACTGAGTTGACAGAGAAAGAGGGCGCACCTGCAGAACTAGAAAACAGATAAAAAGACAGAACAAGTAAGGGGAATCGGTAAAGAAAAGGATAAAATGGACAAAAGAGATGGGCAGAATATTTAAGGTAGGAGTAACAGGTTTAAAAAAAACCAGTTATTAAAGACGGTCTCTTCATAGTCTCCAATGTATTTTGGAATATAGAAAGATACTAAAGCCAAAGTAAGCTCCTTGAGGGTGAATACTATTTCTTTCTTCCTTTCTTTCTTTTTGAGGCAATCAGGGTTAGGTGATTTCAGCTAGTGTTTGAGGTTAAATTTCAACTCAGGGACAGTGGAGAGGTAACCGCTAAGATTCTGGGCACAAAAATACCTCTCTGCATCCAGACCAGTACACGCTTGATCGTGCCACTTTGGAGGAACTGAGATCTCACAGATTCCCAGAGTATACCCTACTTTTGACAAAGGACCCAAAAGTCAAGTAACTAGCTGGGAAAATGCCCAAAAAAGGGAAAAAAATATGACCATAGAAGGTTACTTTCTTGGTGAACAGATATCTCCTCCCATCCTTTTGGATGAGGAAGAATAATGCTTACCACCAGGGAAAGACATAAAAGTCAAGGCTTCTGTATCCCAAACACCCAAAATAAATATTCAATGGGCTCAGGCCATGGAGGAGCTCAAAAAGGATTTTGAAAATCAAGTTATTTACCTCCTTAACCTCTTTCTTGTTTATTTTGAGGTTGGATTTATCGAGTTCAGAGAGGGGGAGGTTGAGGTCCCCCACTAGTGTAGTTTTGCTATCAATTTCTTTCTTCAACTCCCCCAACCTCTCCTCTAAGAATTTGGATGCTATACCACTTGGAGCATACATGTTTAGTAATGATATTGCTTCATTGTCTATGGTGCCTTTTAGCAGGATATAGTTTCCATCCTTATCCCTTTTGATTAGATCTATTTCTGCTTTTGCTTTGTCTGAGATTAGGATTGCTACTCCTGCCTTTCTTACATGAGCTGAGGCACAATATATTCTGCTCCATCCTTTGACCTTTATCCTATGTGTATCCCCCCGTTTCAAATGTGTTTCTTGTAAGCAGCATATTGTTGGATTACGGCTTTTAATCCATTCTGCTATCCGTCTCCGTTTTATGGGAGAGTTCATCCCATTCACATTCACAGTTATGATTACAATCTGTGTATTTCCTTCCACCCTCTTTCCCACCATTTGTGCTTTTAGCTCTCCCGTCTCCCTTCCCCTCCTCAATAGTATTCACTTTTCTCCCCCTCCTCCTGCAGCCTTCCCCTCCTTCTTTTAGCCCCCCTCCCTTTTAGTCCCCTTTACTCTTATTGCTTCTTTCCTCCCTTTGAGTCACCCTCCCCTTTCTTCCCCCTTCCCCTCCTACTACCTATAGAGCTAGTTAGGATTATCTACTTAAGATTATTGTTCCCTCCTTTGAACAAATCAGATGAGAGTACCTCTCAAACAATGCTCATCTCCCTCCCCTCCTTCCCTCTACTATAGTTTTGTACTTCTTCCTGTGATATAATTTGCTATTTTCTGTTTCCCCCTTTCCACACCTCCTATTACATTCCCTTCTCATACTTAAATCATATTTTTGACATGACATCATTTACTTTATGCCCGTTCCCTCTGCATATATCCCTTTTATCATAATAGCTGCACAGTTCTCAAGATTAACAGGTATCATAGATCTTTGGAGAAAATTAAATGGGAATAGAAAGGAATATACCTTTTTCTCAGCGGTACATGGAACATTTACAAAAATTGACCATGTACTAGGACATAAAAATCTCACAATCCAGTGCAGAAAGGTAGAGATAATCAATGCATCCTTTTCAGATCATAATGCATTAAAAATTACATGTAATAAAAGGCCATGGAAAGAGAAACCAAAAATCAATTGGAAACTAAATAATCTAATTCTAAAGAAGGATTGGGTTACAGAAGAAATCATAGAAACAATCAACAACTTCATTCAAGAGAATGACAATAGTGAGACAACATACCAAAACTTATGGGACACTGCAAAAGCAGTTATTAGGGGAAGTTTTATATCTCTGAATGCTTACATAAATAAAATAGAGAAAGAGGAGATCAATGACTTAGGCTTGCAGTTGAAAAAGCTAGAAAAAGAACAAATTGAAAATCCCCAAGTAAATACCAAATTAGAAATACTGAAAACCAAAGGAGAGATTACTAAAATTGAAATAAAGAAAACTATTGAATTAATAAATAAAACCAATAGTTGGTTTTATGAAAAAACTAATAAAATTGATAAACCTTTGGTTAATCTGATCAAAAAAAAGAAAGAAGAAAACCAAATTACTAACATTAAAAATGAAAGGGGTGAACTCACCTCCAGTGAGGAGGAAATTAAAACAATAATTAGAAACTACTTTGCCCAACTTTATGCCCACAAATTCGACAATCTAAACGAGATGGATGAATATTTTAAAAAATACAAATTGCCCAGATTAACAGAAGAGGAAGTTGAATACTTAAACAACCCCATCTCAGAAAAAGAAATTGAACAAGCCATCAATGAACTCCCTAGGAAAAAATCTCCAGGGCCAGATGGATTCACAAGTGAATTCTATCAAACATTTAAAGAACAGTTAATTCCAATACTACATACACTATTCTTGAAAATTGGGGAAGAAGGAGTCCTCCCAAATTCTTTCTATGATACAAATATGGTTTTGATACCCAAACCAGGAAGAGACAAAACAGAGAAAGAAAATTATAGACCAATTTCCCTAATGAATATAGATACAAAAATTTTAAATAAGATTTTAGGAGAATGAATACAGCATCTTATCTCGAGATTAATACATTATGATCAGGTAGGATTCATACCAGGATTACAGGGCTGGTTCAATATTAGAAAAACTATTAGCATTATCGATCACATCAACAACAAAGCTAACAAAAACCACATGATTATCTCAATAGATGCAGAAAAAGCTTTTGACAAAATACAACACCCATTCCTACTAAAAACACTGGAGAACGTAGGAATAAAGGGAATTTTCCATAAAATAATAAGCAGTATCTATCTAAAACCTTCAGCAAGCATTATATACAATGGGGATAAGCTAGATGCATTCCCAATAAGATCAGGGGTGAAACAAGGTTGTCCATTATCACCACTGTTATTCAATATGGTACTAGAAATGTTAGCTGTAGCAATTAGACAAGATAAAGATATTCAAGGAATTAGAATAGCCAAAGAAGAAACTAAGTTATCACTCTTTGCAGATGATATGATGATTTACCTAGAGAATCCCAGAGATTCAAGTAAAAAATTACTTGAATTAATAAACAACTTTGGCAAAGTTGCAGGGTACAAAATAAACCCACACAAATCTTCTGCATTCCTATATATTAGCAACAAAGTCCAACAGCAAGAGATAGAAGGAGAAATCCCATTTAAAGTTAGGGTAGACAGTATAAAATACTTAGGAGTCTACCTGCCAAAACAAACCCAGGGACTATATGAACACAATTACAAGACACTTTTTGCACAAATAAAGTCAGATTTAAGTAAGTGGAAAAACATTAGTTGCTCATGGGTAGGCCGGGCTAATATAATAAAAATGACAATTCTACCCAAATTAATATACTTATTTAGTGCCATACCAATTAAACTGTCAGACAATTACTTTCTAGAGCTGGATAAAATAATATCAAAATTCATTTGGAAAAACAAAAGGTCCAGAATATCAAAGGGACTAATGAAAAGAAATGCTTGGGAAGGTGGCCTAGCGCTACCAGACCTCAAACTGTACTATAAAGCAGCAATTATCAAAACCACTTGGTATTGGCTAAGAAACAGAGAGGTAGACAAGTGGAATAGACTTGGTACTCAAGATGCAGTAGGCAAGGAATATAGCAACCTTCTGTTTGATAAACCCAAGGACCCCAGCTTCTGGGATAAGAACTCATTGTTTGACAAAAATTGCTGGGAAAACTGGATAACAGTGTGGCAGAAATTAGGCATAGACCCATACCTGACACAGTACACAAGAATAAAGTCCAAATGGGTACATGATTTAGGTATAAAGATTTATACCATGAATAAACTGGAGAAGCAAGGAATAGTGTATTTATCAGATCTATGGAGAAGGGAAGAATTCTTTACTAAAAGAGAGATAGAATGCATTATGAAATGCAAAATGGATAACTTTGATTACATTAAACTGAGAAGTTTTTGCACAACCAAACCCAATGCAACCAAAATCCGGAGGGATGTAGCAAATTGGGAAAAAATTTTTACAGCTAAGCTCGGGGATAAAGGCCTCATTTCTAGAATATATAGAGAACTGACCCAAATGTATAATCATACAAGTCATTCCCCAATTGATAAATGGTCAAAGGATATGAACAGGCAATTTTCAGAGGAAGAAATTAAAGCTATCTATAATCATATGAAAAAATGCTCTAAATCACTATTGGTTAGAGAGATGCAAATCAAAACAACTCTGAGGTACCACATCACACCTATAAGATTGGCAAACATGACAGAACAAGAAAATGATAAATGCTGGAGAGGATGTGGGAGAGTTGGAACACTAATTCATTGTTGGTGGAGCTGCGAGCGCATCCAACCATTCTGGAGAGCAATTTGGAACTATGCCCAAAGGGCTACAAAAATATGCATACCCTTTGACCCAGCAATATCACTACTAGGACTATATCCCCAAGAGATCATAAAAATGGGAAAGGGTCCCACATGTACAAAAATATATATAGCAGCACTCTATGTAGTTGCCAAAAACTGGAAGTCAAGGGGATGTCCATCAATTGGGGAATGGCTGAATAAATTATGGTATATGAATGTAATGGAGTACTATTGTGCCATAAGAAATGATGAACAAGAAGACTTCAGAGAGGCCTGGAAGGACTTATATGACCTGATGCTGAGTGAAAGGAGCAGAACCAGGAGAACTTTATGCACAGCAACAACCACAGTGTGTGAGAGTTTTTTCTGGTAGACTTAGATTTTTGTAATAACACAAGAACATCTGAAAAAAAAAAATCCCAATGGTGGACCTCAAGGCAAAATGCCTTCCACACTCAGAGAGAGAAATATGGAAGTCACTCACATAATGTACCAGATCATGTTTGTGTATGTGTATCTGTTTGTGTATCATGTTCTGATTTGTTATACGGATTCTTTCATTTATCTTAGTCTGACTACATAGCATGACTATAGTGAAAATATACTCAATAGGAAAGTATATGTAGAATCTATACAGAATTGTATACAGTCGTGGGGAGGGAGGGAGGTAGTGGGGGGTGGGTGGAGAGGGATAAAATCGCAATTGTATGGCAGTGATTGTTAAACATTTAAAAAAAAAATCAAGTTAGAGAGGTGGAGGAAAAATTGGGAAGAGAAATGAGAGAGATGGAAGAAAGCATGAAAAGCAGGTCAACAGCTTGCTAAAGGAGACCCAAAAAAATGCTGAAGAAAATAACACCTTGAAAAACAGGCTAACTCAATTGGCAAAAGAGGTCCAAAAAGCCAATAAGGAGAAGAAGGCTTTAAAAAGCAGAATTAGCCAAATGGAAAAGGAAGTTCAAAAGCTCACTGAAGAAAATAGTTCTTTCAAAATTAGAATGGAACAGATGAAGGCTAATGACTTTATGAGAAATCAAGAAATCACAAAACAAAACCAAAAGAATGAAAAAATGGAAGATAATGTGAAATATCTCATTGGAAAAACAACTGACCTGGAAAATAGATCCAGGACAGACAATTTAAAAATTATGGGACTACCTGAAAGCCAGGATCAAAAAAGAGCCTAGACATCATCTTTCATGAAATTATCAAGGAAAATTGCCCTGATATTCTAGAACCATGGGGCAAAATAAATATTGAAAGAATCTACTGATCACCTCCTGAAAGAGATCCAAAAAAAGAGAAACTCCTAGGAACATTGTGGCCAAATTCCAGAGTTCTCTGGTCAAGGAGAAAATATTGCAAGCAGCTAGAAAGAAACAATTCAAGTACTGTGGAAATTCAATCAGGATAACACAAGATCTAGCAGCTTCTACATTAAGGGATCGAAGGGCATGGAATAGGATATTCCAGAAGTCAAAGGAACTAGGACTAAAACCAAGAATCACCCACCCAGCAAAACTGAGCATAATAGTTCAGGGGAAAAATTGGTATTTCAATGAAATAGAGGACTTTCAAGCATTCTTGATGAAAAGACCAGAGCTGAAAAGAAAATTTGACTTTCAAACACAAGAATGAAGAGAAGCATGAAAAGGTAAACAGCAAAGAGAAATCATATGGGAATTACTAAAGTTGAACTGTTTACATTCCTACATGGAAAGACAATATTTGTAACTCTTGAAACTTTTCAGTATCTGGGTAGTGGGTGGGATTACACACACACACACACACACACACACACACACAGAGAGCACAGAGTGAATTGAATAGGATGAGATTGTATCTTAAAAAAATGAAATTAGGCGGTGAGAGACAAATATATTGGGAGGAGAAAGGGAAAAATGGAATGGGGCAAATTATCTCTCATAAAAAAGGCAAGCAAAAGACTTTTCAGTGGAGGGAAAAAGAGGGGAGGTGAGAGAAAATATATGAAGCTTACTCTCATCACATTCGACTAAAGGAAGGAATAAAATGCACACTCATTTTGGTATGAAAACCCATCTTACAATACAGGAAGGTGGAGGAGAAGGCGATAAGCAGGGTGGGGGGGATGATGGAAGGGAGGGCAGTGTGAGGAGAGAGCAATTATTAGTCAAAACTCTTGGGGAGGGACAGGATCAAAAGAGAGAACAGAAGCAATGGGGGGCAGGATAGGATGGAGGGAAATATAGTTAGTCTTACACAACATGACTATTATGGAAGATATTTGCAAAACTACACAGATATGGCCTGTATTGAATTGCTTGCCTTCCCAAAGGGAATGGGTGGGGAGGGAGGGGTGAAGAGAAGTTCGAAGTCAAAGTTTTAGGAACAACTGTCGAGTATTGTTCTTGCTACTAGAAAATAAGAAATACAGGTAATGAAGTATAGAAAGTTATCTTGCCCTACAGGACAAAAGAGAAGATGGGGACAAGTGAAGGGAGGGATGTTAGAAGAGAGGGCAGATTGGTGATAGGGGCAATTAGAATGCTTGGCATTTTGGGGTGGGGGGAAGGGGAGAAATGGGGAGAAAATTTGGAACCCAAAATTTTGTGAAAATGAATGTTAAAAATTAAACAAATTAATTAAAAAATAAAAAATAAATTTGAACTCAGGTCCTTGGAACTCTAGGGCTGTTTCTCAATCCTCTATGCCACCTAGCTGCTTCCAGAGGTACTATTTTGTTTTAGTCTACCTCCCAGCTCTCTGCACAGTCTGGCATAAAATAAGGACTTAATAAATGCCTGTTGACTGAGTAATTGGTTTCTGATTAATGGCCACAAAATTTCAGAATTAGAGACCTTCTAGGTTCAATCTATACATGAAGAAGAATTCCCTCTACAAGATTACTGACAAGCTGTTCCTGACAACGGGTCATCTAACTGAAGACTTCGAGTGACAGAGAACTCATTGCTTTTCAAAGTATTCTCTTTTTTTGCTACAGGGAAAGCTTATTCCTTTTATAGACAGTTTTAACTGTTAGAATCTTTTTCCTGAATTTTCCTAAACTTGTACTGAGTTCTTAAGTACTACTCCCATGAATGCAAAATTAAATAAATGTTTGTTAAGCAACTATTTTGTTCAAGGTCTTGTATTACATACTGAGTATGCAAATTTTTAAAAATGACCATATTTGTCCTAAAGAAGCTTTCTGAACTACTCATTTCTCCCATTTTCTACGATAAGGCCAATTAAGTTATATCTCTTCCACATGACAGCCCTTCAACTATATGAAGTATAACTGTCCCCACCTCCTTGCCCCAATTCTTCATGCTCTTTCAACAAATCTTCATCTAGGATACTTTCTAGACTCCTTACCACCTTAGTCGCTTTCCTTTGAAAGGCTCCATGCTGTCAATGGAACCCCAAACTGTGTCATAATACTCTAAATGTGGACCAACCCAGGAAGAGTATTATCAGCTTCCTCCTTTGGAGAACTATCTATCTATTAAAGCACAAGCCTTAATAGGTCACATTAGCATTTTTGTTTTCCATATCTAGGGCAGCAAGATGGCACAATATATAGAGTACCAGACCTAGAATCAGGAAGATTCATTTTCCTGAGTTTACACTTGGCCTCAGACACTTACTAGCAAGTGACTTCACCCTGTTTTCCTCAGTTTCCTCATCTCTAAAGTGAACTAGAGAAGGAACTGACAAACCACTCCAGTATCTCTGTCAAGAAAACCCCAAAAGGAGTCACAGAGAGTCGGATACAACTGAAAAGACTGAACAATACTGCCGCTGCTGACTCATGCTGACCCCACATCACAAATTATTTTCCATATAAACTGTTGTCTAACCCTGCTTCCCCTATCTTACAGTTATTCAGATAATTCATCTTTTAATCCAAGAATAGGATCATATTTTTCCTTATTAAAATTCACTTTGTCTGATATGATCCTTTATTGTAGCATTGTATAGAGTGTTAGACCTAGAATCAGGAAAACCTGAGCTCAAATCAGACCCCAGACATTTACTAGTTGTGTGACTCTAGACAAGTGTCTCTCAGTTTCCCCAAATGTAAAATAGGGCCAATAATGGCATCTACCTCACAGGGTTGTTGTGAGGATCAAATATATTTGTAAAGTATTTAGTACAGTAATTGGCACATAGTAGGTGCTTAACAAATACTTGTTCCCTTGTCTTTTCCCCTCCTCCAATTAAATGCTTCTTGGTTGCCAAATCTTTATTCCAATAAGTATGCTATTTTTCTCAGATTCAGATCATCTTTTAATTTAATAAGCAAGCCAGGTATGCCTTCATCTAAATTATTGACAAAAATCTTGAATAGGATTAGGATATGTACAGTAGAGACTAGAGACTGTCCTTCCAGGATGACCTCAAACAAACTAGATCTAGTCATTCAACAGGTCTGACAAAGTTCCACATGGCCCCATATCATTCTATCATATCCACAAGGACAGAATGAAAGACTTTATAAAATGCCTTTTTCAAATTCAGATATACTAGGTCAATGATATTCCCCTGATTGGCTATCCTGGTAGCATCATCAAAAGCTTAGTTAGCCTGGCAGGACAAGATGAATCCATGTTGGTTCAGTAATCACTACTTCTCTAAGTACACATGTCCCCTTTCATCATCCACTCTAAAATTTTGCAAGGTAGCCAAGTCAGCTGTGTAAGTGTATGGATTCCAGCAGGGGAGTTAAAATGAATACTCATAAAAGAGTTAGTGAACAACAGGAGACAGTATATAATTAAGTGCTGAATCGTGGTTCAAATGTTATGGGCATTCAGAGACAAAGGAGGCAAATAAGAGGGAATGGGGGTGGGGGAGGGAGAAAGAATCAGGAGAGGTTTCGTAAGGAAGGTTGAACAGAAACTCATGCAGAGTTTCTCTGCATCTCCAGTGCCAATGTTGTTGTTGTTCAGTTGTTTCAGTCCTGTCCAACTCTTTGTAACCTCATTTGGGGTTTTCTTGGCAAAGATACTGAAGTAGTTTGTTATGTCCTTCTCCAGCTCATTTTACACATGAAGGATCTGAGGCCAACAGGGTTAAGTGACTTGCCCAGGGTCACATAGCTAGTAAGTGTCTGAAGACACATTTGAACTCACAACCTGACTAATCCCAACACTCAATCCACTGCACCACCTAGCTACCTCTAGTGTCAAGCACTCACCAAATATTTATTGTATTAAAATGAACTGAGGTGAGATTTAAGTACTAAGGGAGAGTAATAACTTGGAGAAGGTAACAAGGAAACTAAGAAGGAATTCCATCTGAAGAACTACATGAGTAAAGGTTGAAAGGATAGAATTGGCATGGAATGTTTGTGAAATGAGATTGTGAGTGTGTTTATGTTGAAGACTAAAGGGAAATAAATTCATGTCCATAAAATGGGTTTATATCATAAAGATTCTAGAAATCTAGGGAGAGAGTTTCGAGAAACAGGCAACGGTAAACTCTTTCAAGCAGCATAGTATCACAATGATCCTAGCGTCTTAGAACTCAATTGGACACTTCCGTTATAGAGGCAAAATCTTAAGCCTAATAAGCTAGAACCAAAATTGGTTCATAGGTGTACAAATAGCCAGGGAGAAACAGGATGAGGAACCTTGAACAAGTGATCATTCTCATGATATATGTGTTGGGAAGTGACCCATCGAGGTTGGGGAAATATATGTGTGTGCAAACAATTTCTAAGCTATTTTTCCTTAAAGGAAGAAGCCAAAATACAGTTCGTTAATTTTAAATAGTGGGTAATAGGAAGTTGTGTTTTTTTCCTAACAGGGCTCTCAGAAATCCGTTGAAGACTCTCCTCAAATTATTTTCCTCTTTCTTTTGTGAATTGGTTATTGTTACAGGGAAACATGTCCTAACCACCACTCCCACTCAATCTTCCATGGCTGGAGTAGATAATGGATTAAAGATACTCCTGCTTGGCTGGGCAAGCTGCAGAGCTAAATCTGCTAAACACTTTGGCTCATTTCAATGGAACCTTCTGCTGTCTTTGTACACTTGAATTGACTTTTTTTTTTTTTTAATGGAATTGGTGGCTACTAATAGTAGCAGCATTGACAAAATAATTCTGCTGTGGGGCGGGGGAAGTAGCAGCGAAAGCAACGAAAGGTATAACAACAAAAAATCAGCAGCAACAATGAGGGACGTGCATTATTAGCACTTTAAGGCATTCAGAACACATTTTTTCAGCTGGTCCTTGCAATGACCCTATGGTTATGGGTCCTTGTAATGACCCTACGGTTACCAGTCTTTGTAGCACTATTACAGCTACAACCTTCCTTGCATTCTCATCTCCTCTAACCTGGAACTACTGCAGTCTTCCCAAGTGGTCCCCTTGTCTCAACTCCTTCCTCTCCTATTTCCCACAAAGCTGCCACTGGGATTTTCTTTAAGTAAAGACCTAACCATGTCATTCACTTACTCAATAAACTCTACGGACTCCCTATTTACTTTTCCATTCCCTATACCTGTAATGTACTCTCTCCTCATAAAACTTCTCTCTCCTTTCAACACAGTTCAAATGCCACCTTCTGCGTGTCTTTCCTTATCCTTTCCCCAACTACTTTTGCCTTTCCTACCTCTCTAAAAGTTTTGCATTTATTTTACATTTATTCTATATGTTGTTTTTGTCTATATTGTCTCTCCCGATAGAATGTAAGCTTCTTCATAGTAGGGACTGTTTTCGTTCATTCTGTTTTTGCGCCCTGTGCCTAGCACATACTCTCAAATACTCAAATTATTCATTGGAGAAAGGCAGATTGCAAGGCACCTATGCCTTTCCATCACATGTGACTCTTGTACTTGTGTTCCTATAAATTTGCATATGGAGTCCAGCCAAAGTGCTATACATCTTTATTTCCTCTCAAACCTGTAGGGGTGCTATTAGAAAACTCTGACTGTCTACCCATCATCCCTTGCTCCAACCATGTCATAGCACACAAATGTCAGCTGTTAACAGGAGAATCTGGAGCACATCACCATCCATGGGAAATCCGTCCTCTACTTGGAAACTGTATTGAATCTCCTCCATCATAATGGCAAATTCCTTTGTTAAGCATACATTTCCCTGTTTTATTCTTTGAGTGGTATTTATTACCAGAGGCTTTTTGAATAGATTTAAGGGCAACTGAGTGACACAATGGGTAGAGAAACACAGACTTGAATCTAAATCTGGCCTTAGACACTTACCAGCTGCAAGAGCCTGGGCAAGTTACGTAACTTCTGTTTGCCTTAGTTCTCTCATCTAAAAAATGGGGATGATGAGAGCACCTACCTCACAATGTTGTTATGAGGATCAAATGAGACAATCATTATAAAGCACTTAGAATAGTACTTGGCACATATTAAGTGCTATATAAAGGTTGGATATTATTATTAATGCTGCTATTTTTAATAATTAATTTAATTTATTTTAATTTTTCAGTGAATAAGCATCTATTTTCTCTTCCCTCATCCCCACATGGAGAAAAAAAAAGAAACATTCCTCATAACAAATATTCATTTTGTTCAGCCATTTCAGTCATGTCTGACTTGTGATCCTATCTGAGGTTTCTCAGCAAAGATATAGGAATAGTTTGCGATTTCCTTCTCGAACTCATTTTACAGATGAAAAACTGAGGCAAAGAGGGTTAAGTGACTTGCCCGGGGTCACAGAGCTCATAAGTGTCTGAGGCTGGATTTGAACTCAGAAAGATGAGCCTTCTTGATTATAGGCTTAGTACTCTATCGACTACACCAATAAGCTGTCCCTGACAAATATCCATAACCAAGCAAAATACATTCCTGCATTGACCACGTCCAAAAATATATGTCTTGTTCTGCATCTTGAGTCCATTGCTTCTCTGTCATGATATCAATGAATGTGTCATTTCTGCTTCTAATCTACTCCTCACAGCCATCACCTGGGGAAGCAACTCCTGCAGAGGAGGGGTTAGTCGTCCCCATCACCTGCCAACCAACTGCTATGCACAGAGCTGACAAGCTAGCCTAGTTGAAGAATCAAGACACCCTTATGGAGAGACAGGAAATGGCATGTATCAGGCAAGTTAAACCAACACCACCATCATGATTACCATCTCCACCTCAGACCTAAATGGGGACAGCCCAAGAACCAGGACCCAAGAGCCTAATGAATAGCAACACCTCCAGCCTAGTGCCCTCAGATGTCATCCTAGGAAGCAACCCTAGTAGAGATACAGCCTGGCAACTACTCTTACAAGAGCTGGGTGTGTTCATCCTTCGTTGCTGAAGAAGCCCATGCCATCAGAGAAATGATGACATGACTTGCACTTGACTTTGTTTCGAGTGAGGGAGGGCTGTGCATGTCACCAGCCTCACTTCTTCTCCAGAGCCATCTGAATCCAGTGACCAAATATTCATCAGGATAACTGGAGATGGCCCAGGATGAGGCAATTGGGGTTAAGTGACTTGCCCAAGGTCACACAGCTAGTGAGTGTCAAGTATCTGAGGAGAGATTTGAACTCAGATCCTCCTGACTCCTGCATTGGTGTTCTATTCACTGCACTAGCTGTGCAGTGGATAGCTAGCTGCCCTTCTTATAAGAGCTATAAAGCTAATAAAGATCTAGAAAGTCTTTACCACCAAAGTCCTTGGCACTGTCAGATACTTCAATATCAGAAACTGGTAAGTTTTCTCAATGGGAATGACATTAAAGAAGGGGCATTACCAGCTTCTTTGCTGTTGCACCATAAGGATAACGTCCATCAGATGTAGAGCTGAAACCTTCCACAGGCATTATCTCTCTCATTAGAATGTGAACTCTGGGACAGCAGGGGCTGCCTTTCTTCTCTATTTGAATTCATAGCACTTAGCACAGTTTTCCACATAGTGAGTACTTAGTAAATGCTTCATTCACTCATGTCTTCATGTGGGTAGCATTCTTTATCATCACTTTGCTGAAATTGTGGCTCATCCTTGCATCAATGAGTTCTTAAGTCTTTGTTTTTTTACTGTGTTGCAGTTATTGTATAAATTCTCCTGGCTGTGCTCACTTCATCCAACTCTTCCCAGGTTTTTCTAATATCACCTCTTTCATCATCTCTTATGGCACAGTAGTATTCCATGACATTCATATACCATTATTTGTTCAGCCATTTCCCAACTGATGGGCATCCCCTGAGTTTCTAGCTTTTTGTCACTACAGAAAAAGCTGCTATAAATATTTATATTCATATAGCTCCTTCTCTTCTTTCTTTGACCTCTATGGGTATAGGCCTTAGAGTGGCATTGGTGGATCAAAGCATATGTACACTTTAGTGAACTCAGGTCCTCCTGACTCCTGCACTGGTGCTCTATCCAACACTTGACACTCACTAGCTGTGTGACTTTTGGCAAGTCACTTAACCCCAACTGCCTCATCCTGGGTCATCTCCAGTCATCCTGATGAATATCTGGTCACTGGATTCAGATGGTCTGGAGGAGAAGTGAGGCTGGTGACCTGCACAGCCTTCTCTCATTCAAAACAAAGTCAAGTGTAAGTCATGTCATTATTTCTCTGATGGCATGGTCTTCTTTGGCAATGAAGGATGAACACACACACACACACACACACACACACACACACACACACACACACACACTTTAGTGACTTTTGAGGTACAATTCCTATTTATTTTCCAGAATGACTGGACCAATTCACAGCTCCACCAACAATGCAATAATTTGCTTTTTCCTCCCTTCAATCTCCCCCTATTAGTACATCTTCCAAAGGAATCTGGAATGATTTTAATACATGGATGGGAAGCACCTTCCTGTAAAAGAGTTTATAAGACACTATTCTGATTTACTAATCAAATGGTTTTCCCCACAATCAATAAACAATTAAGTACAATGGAATCTTCCTTCTCTACATATTTCAGTTAATCATTAGTAAACATATGATCTACTGTTTAATTTGCAAAAGTCTATTTATTCACTACTAATCCCCTCATTGAAGATATCCTCAACTGATGTACAGATGACTCTCCTAGTTTAGTATAGATGGTAGGGAATAGGTTTATAGTAGTTATTGATGCTGCCATCTTAAATACTATTATATTAATATTAAGTATACAAGACTTTTTTCATTCCTTTGGAATCTTCCCCTCCTTCAAATACCTTGCATCAAGGGTCTTTGATATCCCCACAATTGTATTGTCTCCAATATGGCATGCCATAGAAGGAGCTAGGTGGCTCAATGAATAGACTGCTAACTGGAGCCATGAAGACCTGAGTTCAAAGCCAGCCTCAGATACTTACAGCTGTGTGAGCCTGGGTAAGTCACTTACTTATCCAGACTCAGTTTCCTCATTGGTGAAATGTGGGTAACGAGAGCCCTTACGATCCAGGGTTATTGTGAGAATCAAATGAGATAATAATTGTGATGCACTTAGCACAGTGCCTGGAACATTATTATCATGGATCTCATCTGTAAAAACCTGGTCCAGTCACAATGCTTTTTCTGTCTTTGTTTTCTTTGTGGCACCTCTAATTTCTTAATAAACACATCAGGAACTGTGTGATATTAAGGTGAAATGGGGTGGTTCTACTATTTGTGTTGAAGAAAACAATTTGTTGAAGCAGTTTTTGCAGACCTTCTCTATTTTGTTTTCTTTTGGCAGAATTCCTTCCATTTTCTTCCTTGAATTCATTCAGAATGATTTTTGTTTAGTGGGATACCTTGCCAAGCTTACTTTAAACTCCACTGCTTCTCTCTGATCATAATTGTCTACCATCTTTCCTAAGAGTTGACACAGTTAAAAATTGTTGTTACATGAAATTGGAAAAAAAATATTTAAAAAAACCCCAGTGCTGGTTAAATTCCAACAACAAGAACAACAAAAAATAGAAATAGAAGGCACATAGTGGAGGCTTAATAAGTGCTTGTTGATTTAATTGGTGAATTAATATTTCCATTTTATAGCTAAGGAAACTGAAACTCAAGAAGGTTAAGTGACTTGCCCAAAGTCACACAGGAAGTATTAGAGAAGGCATGTGAATCTGTCTCTCCTGACTCCACATCCCCTTTTCTTCTTTATACCACACTACACTAAAAAATAATTTGGAGAACAACTTTGACAGTTCTACAGGAAACCTCCATCCTCACACCCAAACGGTCTAAGGGTCTAAGATGGATCAGGATCCCTCTAAGTGCTAAGAAGAATGCAACTTGTTTTGAAGAGAGATAATACGCTAACCACTAGGGAATTCAGAAAGCACTTCCTAAAGAAAGTGGCATCTGAGTTAAGTCTTAAAGGCAGCTAAAGTTTCTGAAAGGCAGAGATAATGGATTGAATTCCATCCTTTCCCTACTTTATCAGGACAGTCTGTGCCCAAGGTTGTGGACAGATCAAAGTTCAGGGAATCCACACAAATAATTTTTAGAAAATAAATCAATATTTGCCTAGTCTAAAATTCCAATGCCACAAATGCCTTACTCATAATCATGGCAGGGAGTTAATGCTGGGTTCAAAGGTTATGCCTGTTTGAAGAGCCTCTAGTCTTTAATATTAACAAAGGTCTTAAACAGGGAGACATAAACTTGCCAAAGGTGTTTGACACTGCCATGGAACATGCTTGGTGCAGAGTCCAAATAGTAGAGGCATTGCCTACATACAGAGAAGTCTTTGCTATATATGATCTTTTTTGCAGATAAAATTGTGCTAAAGGTATTAAACCCTGGAACATTTAGAGCTTCCAAAATGTGATCCACAGTGACTCAAGAGTCTGGCTCAATTAGCCATATGGGGGGGGGAAGGGGGGGGAACGGAGGAAAAGGATAGCATCCTTTTAACTCCAATATTCTTCCAATGAATCATTATCCTAGAAAATCATGAAGCCTAACAATCTCCAAGGAATCAAAATTGTAGGCTACCCAAAGGACAACATAGAGAATCATAGTGGATATATATCAACTGTAATGATGAATTACCTATACAAAGGGCAAAATGTCATTATCCAAGAGATACATGGGAAGAGGAGATGGGATGGTGATGTATGGAGAGGGAGGGACAACAGATGAATAGCCCTACTGATATATTCATGAACAAATCATGTCAGGATAGCTGTGTGCCTTTAGCTAAGTCACTTGGGCTCTATGGACCTTAGTATCCTCATCTCTAAATGGAAGATTTTAGACTAGATGATGCCTAAGTTCTCTTCTGGCTCTAACTACCATGACCTATGACATTCATCGGACCACAGGATCTTAGAAGGGCAGACTTTAAAAAGAGTTCTGAAGTCCTTTAGTCCAACCCTTGCCCAAATCCTATATCATCCCATTTTGTAGGGTCCCTAGCACTTTACCTTCCAGCCCCAGCTTGGAGACTTCTAGAAAGTTAATCAAGTGGGTTGTGAATGATTTTGAAGAAAAATACCTTGTCCAGTTAAACTGGACATCTTGCTTTTCATCATTCCTGACGTTCTCTCTCTTATCTCTGTGCCTATATGCAAGGTGTTCTACACTCCTGGAGTACATTCTTTCCCCACTTTCCTTAAAAACTCAATTTAAGCACCAGTTTTTTATATAAAGTCTTTCCTAATCCTACTAGCTACTATTGCCATCCCCTACCCCTCCAATTACCTTGTAGATTCTGGATGTCCCAAAAGTCTTAGTGTAGTCCTAAGCATTAAAAACTGAAAAGTTTTTGGGACACCCTGTACATATGTGCATATTGTCTCCCCCATTACAATGCAAGCTCTTAGAGGCAGGAACTATTTGATCTTTGTCAACTAACACTATTACTGACACCTAATCTGACTTCCTCATTTTATGTAAGAAGAACCTGGGGCTCAGAGAGATGACTTGATCACAGTTCTACAGCTAGAATCTAGGTGACATTTGAACTCACCTCTCCCTAACTCCAAGACCAGAACTCTTGTCATTACACCAAAAATACTGTTGATTGATTTTCAGTCTTGCCTCAACAACCTTGATCAACAGATGAATCAGAATTAAAACAAAGTTATGAGTTCAGTTTTGAAAAATTCATTAAAACTACATATGGAAAGATCCTCAGGTTGCTTACATTTATAAAGTCATTCATAGAAATTACAGAAGTATAGCTTAGCCCCTTTGTCAACTGTGGGATCAGTCTGGTCTTTCCCATGCCGCTGGTCTCAAAAAAAAGCCAACTTCATTGTGGTCAGTCAGATCTCAGGTTTAGTAAAATAGCCAATACATTAGCAACCATCCTTGCCAGCAGACGAGATTAATAGCTGATGAATGGAATCTGGTCTTGGTCAAGGGGATAAGTGGGTCAAAAACCCCAAAGAAGTCAGGGAAATCAGAAAGTCAACAGTATCACAGCAGAGTTCAAACCCAGAAACTCAATAATAAAAAGAGATAAGTACAGAGAAAAAGCAGGAAAATATAGCCTCAGTTCACGCATTAAAAGGTCTAAAGCCAAGGATGGGAGATGAGAGCATTTCAAGAACAGTCAATCGAAGGTTAAAAAAAGAAAATACAGTCAATCCAAAGTCTTCTGAGATTTGCTTTGTGTAAAAGATCAGCCTGAGGCAGCCTCCCTCTACAGCAGGTGTCTCCCTAATTCACCCCCCTTTTCTGATCTCTAACTCAGCTGAACACAACACAGCTTGAGGCTTGATAATAGCACTCAGAAAAGAGATTATCTCTAGGTTTGAAAATGTTCTTCTTAATACATGCATTAAATATAGAAAAAAAACATAAAAGAACATTTTTTGGAGTTAGTTAAGTAAAGCTTATCTAAAAATTATTCTGTGAATCTGTAAAAGCCAGGGACTAGACAATAAAGAAACAATTCTGAAAATGGATAAGAGAATTGAATTTGATATTAGGCTGTACAATCTTGAGATTAAATAGGAGAAAAACAACTCTACAAATCATCCAAAATCTTCTGGTACATATTTCATTCAAACTATGCTGAATCTTCAAAAGAATTCATAATGAATTTCAAAGAGGTCTTTCAGAATAATGTTTATAATATAATATACAGTATATACATGGCAAACTCTTTTCCAGTTGCCTCCAAGTGAATGCTCTTTTCAAGTGCAGATTATAGGCCTAGTTGCTTAATTACCTATGGAAACATTCTCTAACCTGCTAACAGCCACAAGAGGTAGCTTGGGTAGCAAGGAAATGCTGAGACATGGAAGATCAGGTCTTCACTTCCTAGTTCCTGTGATAAAGAGGAAAATATCTTCCTGAAATTGAGTTTTCAGCCAAAATGAACCAATACAAGTTTTATATTAAGTAGTATGTCAAGGGCTTGGAGCCTTCTCAGCTGCTGGCTGGCTGCAGAGAAATCTTGTTCAAGGACAAAGTCACTGAAGTAGGTATGAAGTTGTGCAAACACAGTACTAAGCTTTGCAGTTGTGGTTGCACCTGCAGATCAGTAGTTATCCCCAACTCAAAAGTAGGAATTCCTAATACTGGTAAGAAAATAATAACCATTATTATTGATATTATGATATATTTAACATTATTACTATAATTCTGTTATAATTAATATTACTATAATATTGTTATAATAATATACCTAACAATATTACTATCATATTGTAATATCTTGTAATAATACAATTAATGCTATTATTATAAAACTGTTACAATAACAATAATCAACATTTATAGTTTGCAAAGCACTTCAGACATATATGAGCTCATGTCATCCTCAGAACATTTTACAGATCAAGAAACTGAGGCTCCAAGAAGTTAAGTGGCTTGCCTAGGGCCTATAACTCTTGTCTGATTTTATTCTAAGTTTCCAGATTCCACTTCCAGCACTCTTTCTGTTGCACTACCTAGATGTCCAAGGAATCATAGGTGGGGTATTTTGGGCATAGATAGAATGATATGTAGAACCTGGTATCCCAAAGAACGGTACCCCCTCAAATTTACAGTGACCAGCTTTCCCCTGCCCTTGTGTTATGGGGAAGCTCTCAGGCATTGCTCCCAGGGGATAAAAACCTGGGCTTCTGTATCCTTGGAAGACTGGAAATCCCTTTAGGGGCCTGACTGTTTGTGGTTGGGGCCTTATACGTGCCATAGCTGACAGGATCAGATTGAGGAGAGAATGAGGTTCCTCAGAGCTAGTCAAGCTCATGATGATAGACACCATTAATGAAAACTGACCAGAAAATTCTGACTAGTCCTATAAGGAAGAGTGGTGTTCTTGCTTGTCTCTAACATCTAGCGGGGATTAACAAGGAAGAGAAAGTTCAATATATTTAACATATGCAATATATTCAAATTCTAATACCTAATCTATGACCATCCATTGAAGATTAGAGAAATCTATGAGTGCCCAGGCACCAACTGCTGCCTTACAAGGTCTATTTATCAGAATTTATAACAATACAGAACATAAGACAATGAGAAGTCTAGGAATCTCTATATTCACTGCAGTCAGTTCTTAACTTATATACCCCAATAGAGGGGATGAATGCCATATGTAATTCAAAATAGTGGATTACTGTTAAATATACAGACAAGAAGCAGCTAAGTGGCTCAGTGGATAGGGTGTTGAGCCTGGAGTCAGAAAGACATGAGTTCAAATCAGGCCTCTGTGTGACCCTGGGCAAGTCAGTTAACCTCTGCTTGCCTTAATCCACTAGAGAAGGAAATGGTAAACCACTCCAGTAGTTGGTGGTCCTTTGCGGTCAAAGAGGATCAAAATGACATCGTTATGTTGGGTCAAGGGTACAGTGTGTCTACCTGTGGCTGATCAGACCAATACCACTAATAATAACAATGTTTTAGCATCATACAGCACTGATGTTTTCCTCTCCTCCATATTCAGAGGCAGTTACTGATCTCTGTCATTGATATTCTAGACCACATCAGCCTTAGGTGAAAACCATTTCTCCCTGTTACTGGTACCTTCTCTCCCCCCATTTTTATCCAACTGAGATGTACCTCTCCCTAACTTTCTCCTTCTTCTTAGAGAATTACAGATTAATTCTACTATATTGTAGGTCTGAAAAGGACCTTATGGACTATCTAGGTCAGGAGTTCTTAATCAGGTGTCCATGGAAGTGTCTCTAGGTGGATTTCAGGGAATCCAAGAACTTTGATGGGAGAAGAAAAACAAAAAAACAAACAAAACCCAACCAGACCTGTATTTTCACTAACCTTTGGTTTCATTTGTAATCTTATGTATTCTCTGCTTTGAAAAATCATTCTGAGGAGTCCATTGGTTTTCCCAGACTGCCAAAGGGATCCATGCAACAAAACAAGATTAAAAGCCCTGAAACGTCTCCAAGGTTCAATTTTCAATTTTCTCATCTATAAAATGGGGGGTTTGCATTAAATTATCTCAAAAGTGTATAACCTAAAACTTTATGGATTTTTTTCCCATAGTGGATAGAGTGATAGATTTGGAATTCAGGAAGACTGAATTTATATACTAGCACATTACTTACCTGCTCTCTGCCTCAGTTTCCTTATCTGAAAAATGAAAATAATAATTGCACTTACCTTGCAGGATTCCAAGGATCAAATGTGGTAACATATAAAGCACTTTACAAACTTAAAAAAACTATATAAATGCTAGTTATCAGTTTTTCAAACTATCATCATCATCATTAAAGACATTACCCTAAAATGTTTAATATGATGGTAGATTCATTCTGGTGATAAATACGTATATGAAAAAGAGAATATCCTCCCTCTCTTCTTAATTCTTAGTTTACTGATGTCTTCCTGGGTATGGCCTGGGTGTTAGATGCCCTTATTAATCTATAATCTGATAACTTTGAGCTAAAGACTCTCCTGCTCCACTAAAGGAAAACAAACAAAATCTTCTTTCTCCAAAAGTACTCAGGACAAATGAGGAGGGTATTTGGGTAAGAGGGAGTTATTTCAGAAAGCAGATGTTGCCTCCCATGGTGCAGTTAGAGTTAAAGTCAAGGCAGTTGGGATGTGGCGCTGGGATCAGCTGGGGACTGTGGGTGTCCTAAGACAGGCTCAGCCATGCAAACCACCTGCTCTCTTGTTCTGTTTCATTATCTGCCACACAGGCAAAGGAAGCAGAGCAGAAATAAAGCATATTGGGCTGTAAGCCATCATATTTTAATCTCTTTCCTTTGTAGGAGCATGTCTCCACTAAAGACTTTCTCTCAAAAGGCTTACATGAATAGAGCACAAGCTGTGGCTAGCCTTCTCAAGCCAGGAAGGGCACCTCCCATATCCACTAACAAATTTTATTTTTGCCTTGGTATCCCCCAAGGGTCTTGCACATAGTAGGTACTTAATAAATATTGGTTGAATTTAATCGAATGTCTGTCACCAAAGGCCAACCTAGCTAAGTTTAGAAAGGCTCATTAGCCTCTCTCAATGGTTATCAGGTCAGGATTTTTCTTAAAAACCTATAACTATTAGAAGTCATATACTAAAGCAAGAGAAAGATGCAATCTGTAATGGAGTGTAGAAAGTATGAACACCTATAAGATCATTCCTTCATTTTTGTGTAACCTATTTTATTTTACTTTTTTCAGTTAACCAACATTAATTTTTTCTCCCTCCCACCACCCTCACTGGAAAAAGGAAAGAAAAACAAAATCCATGTAACACATATTTCCAGTCAAACAAAACAAATTCCCACATTGGCCATGTCCAAAAACAGGTGTCATTCTGAATCCATCACCTCTGTGTGTAGATGTGAGTAATACATTCATCATCTGCCCTCTGGAATGCTGGTTGGTTATTGCATTAATCAGTATTCTTAAGTTTCTCAATGTTGCTTTTACAATGTTGTTATTGTATCAATTATTCTGGTTCTGTCCACTTTACATTAGTACAAATCTTTACAAGTTTCTCTGGAATTGTGCCTGTCATTTCTTATGGCACAATAATATTCCATTACATTTGTACACTGTGATTTGTTCAGACATTCCCAATGCATGGGCACACCCTTTGTTTCCTTCTTTTTTAAAAACATCTAATTTATGGAATAAAATAAGCATTTCTATAACAGGTATAATTTTTTAAAAAGATGATTGTACATGAAACTGCAAATCTCTACTGTAAAGCTTGCTATTCCTTTTAAATATATACTAAAGTTGTCATGTAAATTTCTTTTCTTTTCCTTTTTTTCTCTCTTCTCCCTCTTCCCACCACCCTAGCCACTACAAAGAGCTACCATAAATATTTTTTGTATATATGGGTCCTTTTTCTCTCTTTGATCTCTTTGGGATACAGGCCTATCAGTTCTATCCCTGGGTCAAAGAGTATGCACAATTTGGTGAAATCATTAAATTTTGAAGTAAATACGGAAGTGGCCCAAACATTCAGGATTTTCCAAGAACCTACATTTTGATGAAATCTGATGTCCTGAGGATAGACTGGGGTGGGGGTGGGGGAAGCAGCTTTGCTTTTTACCTATGTGCTTGATTTAAATAGAGGAATTGGCCTGATTAATGTTCGCCAACTTCTATCTCCCACCTCTGTTCACGTCTACAGTCTCACCCTCTTAATTAACTCTTTTCACACATGTGCCTCTTAGATAGTTCCCTGTGAAATCCATCTCAAATGCCTCCTCCTTCTTTCAAGTGATCTTTTCTAATTCTCCCCGGGATTAGTGCGCACCTCCTTGAAATCACATTTAAAAAAAAAAACAAGTTGTGTTTATATAATATATTCACTTGTCCTTGAACACATATTCCCCTTCACACCCATTTAAGGCCCTTGAGACCAGGGACCATCTCATTTTTGTATTCCTAGAACATGACACAATATCCAACACATAGTAGGTGCTTAATAAATGTTTGTTGATTAATTGATGGATGGCTATAATCACTCCACATTTCTAGAATGAATACTTGCCAAATTGTACTTTCCCTTACTTTGTAATTCTCCAGCACCAGAGGACTTGAGTGGGATGGACTCGGAAGGCCTCTGGAGTGCTTTCCAGATTGTTTGATTTATTGATAATAATGGAAAATTGTATGATGCTTTAAATTCTACCAGAAGCTTCTACACACACACACACACACACACACACACACACACACACACACACATACATATACACATACATACATATGTGTATATATATCTACATATGTATATATACATATATACTAATATACACACACATATAAAATCTCATTACGACTTCACAAAGACCCTAGAAAGTAGATACCATGGATATTACTACTCTCAATTTATAGATGAGAAAATTAAGATTCTGGGTATTAAATTACATAGGGTTTCCCAAAAGTCTTAGTGTAGTACTAAGTTTAGAACTATATTAAGACTTTTGGGATACCCTGTATTTATACAGTGCTTTAAGGTTTTTAAAGTTTTAAATATACATTGTCTCATTTGAACTTCTCAATAACCGCATTTTATAGGTGCTGTAGATTGTCTTTTTTTTTTTTATAGGTAAGAATGTTGAGGCTCAGAGAAGTTAGTTGACTTTCTCATAGTCACACAGCTAGGAAGTGCTAGAGGAGGAATTTAAATAAGAGTCCTTCCAGGTCTGAGGTCCAGTGCTATATTCTTTACCACATGCATTTTTTTCTCACAGCTATCAATTCATGGTGATGGACTGCTGACATATATACCGTAATTCTGAGTCACAAATGGTATAAATTAAGACTCAAAATTCCCCAATCTCTGATTCTGTCAGCAAAGCTAAAGTCTTAGTGCCCTATCCCACAAACCAAGAAGCCCAGAACCACCCACACAGAACACATGATTACACACTGTTCCTCTTTTCCTCTTGTCATAACTTTCATGAATAAACAAAAGAATGCCCCTAAGTTTTCCAGAGATCACAAATCTAAAAGTAAAAATCTCATAGAGAAACCTCATTATTAACCAAGAAGTATTTATTAAGTTCCTACTATGTGCCAGGCATATGCTCAATAGTGCTTCATACCTAAAAGATACTTTAGAAACATCTTTTAAATGTATGAGTGAATTAAAAGTGTTCTATAAAATTATAAACCTTGGGTTATAATGGGTAGGGTCTGTCAACCATTTTAAATACATTCTTCCTGATGTAATGTTTAGCACAATTGCTGAGAGATGTGCCTCTCTATTTATAGCAAATGAGACAAAAGATGTCTCATTAAAAATGCCCTAGAAAAATGATGCTGCATAGTCTTTATAATAAGAAGCAAATATGTAGAGAACAGAGACATGAGTTCAAATGCATTCAAATAAATGAGTATAAATTATTTTTTAAGCTTAATTCTGGCCTTATTCCTCCTCCTTATTTTTCCCCGACTTTAGAAGGGGAAATGGACTGTTTGTGCTGCTATCATGTATTCCACTTAAATAGAATAATGATAGCTAGTATTTGCATGGCACTTTACAGATATGAGTTCATTTTATCCTTCTAACCCTGGAGAAAAGGTCATTATTGCCCATTTTACAGATGAGCAAACTGAGGCAGAAGTTAAAGTGACTTGCTCAGAGTCACACAGCAAGGAAGTGTCTGAGGCCACATTTGAACTCAGGTCTTCCTGACTGTAGGCCCAGCGCTCTATCCATTCGTTGCACCAACACCTAGTGGACACTAATGTATGCCAGGAACTCAAAGATAAGACACAGCAGCTGACTCCAAGGAACTTATTAAAACAGGAACAATAAAGTCCAACATTTAGGACACAAAGCTCTCTATGATTCTATTTACTTTTCCAGACATTGCACACTTATTGCTCCTTATTATGCATCTGTAGGCTAGCCTCAAAGGCCCATGTGGTCATGCCTCAGTGCCTTTTTCAGGTTCTCTCCCATATCTGGGATGTGTTCCCCTTCTCCTCTATTGGCAATCACCAAACAGTCCCATCACAGGGATCATACTCAGTCTTTTCAGCTTGATAGGACCTATCAGACAGAATTCATGCTCCGTTGGCTTAGCTCTGGAGAACCCAGGCTGGTCTCTACTCACTATCAGGCACTGCAGGAAAACTTGACTAGATCCATCACTCAAAACAGTAAGCCTTTATTGAATACTGATATGTGCCAAGCCCTGTGCTAGGTTACACACCATACTGAGAGTGTGGATAGGGACCAGCACTCAAACAAATCCAAATCAAAAAGTATAAGAACTCTTCTTTTCCTGTGGAACCAAAGATGAAAATCAACAGTCCCTTTCTTCAAGGGTCTTATAGTCTATCAGGGAAAACATATAAATTATATATGAAGCATATGTATGTATGTATGTATATGCAAATGTTATGTTGTACACAATATATGTTATATACAAAGTAAATAACAAAATAATGGGGCAGGGGAGATATGAATACCTCAGGGAATCAGGAAAAGCTTTTCACTACTTCTTTCCTCTACTCAGTTCAATAGCTTCTTAATTGGTCTCCCTGTTCCAAGTCTCTTCCCTCCTCCCCCAATCCTTCTTCTCAGGGGTGGGGAGCCTGCACCCTTGAGGCCAAATGCATCCTTCTAGGTCCTTGGGTTCAAATTTTACAGAACAAAAGGAATTTGCTCTGTGAAGTTTGGATTCAGTCAGAAGAGAGCTGCACTTGTGGACCTAGAATACCACATATGGCCTAGAGGCTGCAGGTTCCCCACCCTTGTATCTAGATTATTGTTAGAGTGGTGGCGCTGTGATTGGAGAGAAGGAGGCATATAGATCATATACCATGTAGACAGTGATAAAATCCTATTGCTGTGATAGAGATGAAAATAATTTGCTAGCAGAGTTCAAGGGGATAATTTTTATGGGGAAGAAGATGAAAAAAAAGCAAAAATATACGCGGTCTCTTCTTGTCATGCACATGTATACTATCTCTCTGTCTCTGTCTCTCTTTCACACACACACACACACACGCATGCATTGTGCACTGTGTATATATGAATA